>NC_052504.1:18440893-18758543 GCF_014356525.2 Nilaparvata lugens
GGGCACAGCAGGTTCCTCTGTTCCTAACATTCCTGCCTACTATCACTCTGGAAGTATTTTGAAACAACTTGTTTTTTTTTTAATCCAAAAGTGTTGTTATTCATTCGTCATCGCTCTACATTGGTAAAATGTTATGTTGAAATCTGGGAATATTAATATTATCTGTTGCAGATATCAAACACAATATTGACAATATTAGCAATGGATTAACATTTTTCAATGCAATCAGGCTAGAAAGGAAAGGATTGGAAGGATTGTAGGAGGTAATTAACCGTGTAGAATGTTGTTATTATCTTTAGAATTTCTAATTCATCATTCATAGTTATTATTTCAACATTATTTTTTGTCAATAATTCATTATCTAGAATCTTGCGCTGGATGTATATTTCAAGATTTGAAACCACAATTCTATTATAATTTGATTTTTGCAAAATGACTTTTTATAGAAAACGAGAATTCATATACAAGACTGCAGGACATTGTATGAAGAATTCAATAAAAATCAGTAGTCTATATCCAGACTGTTGTGGAAATTGGAATTGGAACAGTTTTGGGCTTGACTACGTGATACTTTTCTGGAAATTGTGTAATTCTGAATGATCTCTAGAATAAAGATTTGCATTCATTGAGTAGAAGAATATATAGTCAACAAATCCCAACGAATAAGACTAATAATTTTTCCATCATCGAAGAATGAAGTTGTTAAACAATTATTGCACTGAGTAAAATCATCTAATTCATCAGAGTAGCTTTGATTTTAAATGGTAGATAAAAATGAGAGACGACAGAATGTTATAAAAAGATAATGGATTTTGAAGAGAATGAATTCTAGAGGTGAAGATCATGAAAGTAACATTCTGGAAAAGTGATAGAAAAACGTGAAAAGCTCCCGCGTGACTACGTGGAAAAATGTTTCTGGAGTTTTTTTTCCCATTCAACAGCGGTTGCTTCAGCGAAGTAGCTGAGAATTAGTTTCTTTCCGCACACATTTTTATATGAATTTCACAGGCAAGCCTTTGGCGCTTTGAAAGATTTCATCGACTCTTCCTCCCCAACCTCATCCTCTTTCGTTTTCTTCCTTTTCTCGATCTCCTCTTCAATTCACCTCTATTTCGCCAGTCCATCTTCGTTATTACTAAGCGAGTAGCACTTTACCATAATGCTCTTTGATTCTCATCAACTTCACCAACTGTAAAATTTATGTTCGTTCGCCAGCACAGTTCACATCTTTATTTTTAAACGGCTTTTTCTCGTTTCTGAGAATTCTTATAACATTAAAAACAAAAATGTACTGTAGAATTTATCCACTCATCCGTCTAATCCAGAAGCAGGTACTCTGTTGAATGATAGTTTTTTAATTTCTAATTTAATGATGGATTTCTGGTTCTAAATTATTTTGTAAAATTACACAAGAAATTTTCAATTATTAATGGTGATTAGAATTTAATATTTTTGTGTTTTATCTGGTTTTTAAGCGTCAAAATTTAAAATTCTTGATTTTTTTGTTTTTAAGTGAAAATGGACTAAATTTCAGAAGAGTGAAATCATAACCCTTTTCCGAACTTTCAGAATGTAATCTAAATTTGGGAGAGAAATAGTACAAGGAGTATCCTTAGTTTTTCTCTCCCGGTCAGTCATCTCTTGTAAAAATAATAAATGAATAGAATTCAGTATAAATTTATGGTCTCTTTTCTGTATAGGGCTACTTGTAATAAAAATATAAAAATCTCAGTACCCTTTTTGAATTATTTAATCAAAACATGTTTCAACATTGATGCCATTTTCAAGTGCACATGATTGAATAATTCAAAAAGGGTAATGAGATTTTACTTTTTTCTTTCTATTTTTAAATTTATGGTATACATGAAACCTACTCAGTTTCCTATTTCAATCATCCCCGAGATGATAAATTGAAATACAGTAATTTATATTCAATAAATTTCCAGTGTTCAGTTCATTGTCGCTGGAATTATGTTCGTTTCTACAAGAAAGTAGAGATTAAAGTCTCTTGAGTCTTGAAGGACGTGTTTTCTGTAGAGTTGGTTTGTTGTTGTTTGACGTTGAGAGTGAAAATATAATTTCAATAACAAACGTGTATGCACCAATATAGTAATGGAATATGTTTTGAGTCAACAATCAGATAAGTCGTTATCAAAATATTCATGATACTGTAAGATGAAACACTAAGTTCATGTGAATACTGATTAGTCCTATAAAATATCATACTCATGATAATGTATATACAACATGAAAATAGAGTGAGAGAGTGGGTAAAGTGTGCATTTCACTTACATCATTGGTGATGGGACCGTCATTGGACTCCCATTTGTTCGCTATTCTTATAGTTTCAGCTGTCTTCTGTTGAATCGATTTCGTGTCATCGAGAAGTGTCAGCTCGTAGAATTCTTGAATATCTAGAAACAAACAAAGATGTATGAATTAGCTACTTGAAAAATCTAATGGATTATAAGAGAGATAATACTTAAATCCTTGGAGCTACAGTTCATCCAAGTGCTTTGACCTTTCAAAACGCCTCTCAATTCGTTTCTATAAGCAGCCTTACGTCTCTATCCACTAACACATGTCACGTTATTCTTTATATTTAAATAACGATTAGCCTCCTGCTTGGCATCAGTCGGTAAAGCATGAGATTTGATATAATTATATAATTAGGTCGTGGTTTTCTAATAGTATTCAGTCTTAAAAAATCTTGATAGGCCTAGGTATGGGCTTCCCCTATAACTCTTGTAATTCAATAAAAAATAAATATATATAAATATGATACTTATACAATAGTGTTGAGGAATAATAAATAAAATTGCACACCATAAACGTTTCATACATATATTACACAAATAATGCAAAAAATAAATCGAGGCAGAAAATATATAAAGAGCGATAGAAAAATATAATATAAAAATAGAACAATATTGAAATCATAAAATATCACAGGCTAAACTTTATATTCTAGATTTATGGCACGAATCATTACCATGTGCCTTTATCTTAAAATCATATGCATTCTTTTTCATGTAGCTGCGATAGGCGCTTGCTAATACTTGTCGACTTGGACAATTCAATTAAAAATGTGTGCTTTAAGATCAGCTTGATAAATTAGCCACTAATAATCCAAATATATATATATAAAAATCTCTAGTACTTAGTAGATTTCTTTGTATCGAATATATATTTTTATCTCAGGGTGCAAGATTCGGCACCTGACGGAATAGGTAGAGCCATCCATCTAGTGAATTAGAGCTATAATAAACTATCGCAAATTATATTGCAAAAATTAAATATCATATGCATATGTTTTAATAGCCTAGATTTTGTACTTCTTTGATTTAATAGAAATTTCTGAAATATTGATCTATCTTTTTCTTTCAATAAAATACCTTTAATACTAAATTTTACTTGCGCAAGTATTACTCTTATTAATTTCTTAATTTATAATAAAAACCCTTTCGGCGAGCTAGCTTTGATCATCAGATTAATTCGAAGCACTAGGGCGCCCATCACTAATTCAAATTTATCACTCACGTGTCGAAAATCTTCTTGTAAGCCGCCGATGTCGATCCAACTCCATGTGGTCCGGGAATATGGTAGCCGGAATCGTCTCCTCCAAGGGGTTATAAATTTAATTAAAAATGAAAATGACTTCCGCTTCACAATAGCATCACGAAGTCTTTTAAGAAATTTAATAATTTAATTTAACTTTAACTTTTACAAAATCATTATCAAGGTACTACGCTCTAAAATATTTGGGGTCCTCTCCTGGTGGCATTTGGTTGGCGAGTGCTGGTTCTCCTTTCTCAATTTTATAAATCTTATTTCCGACTTTCAAATTAACATAAAATTTGAATATCTTAGTCCTCCGCCATTTAGGTTCAAATAGATCGTACAAAAAATATCAAATTATTGCTTAGATTGTATGATTAATAATTTCTTTGCTTTCGAGCCATATCGATAACATAGACTATACAACAATTCAACATAGATTCCGAACATTTATAGAAATATATATAAATATTTTGAATTGGCCTACAATTGCCGCCTATTAACTGCCGTTTTACTATTGGTGCATGCAAATTTTATTCGGTATTCATGCGCCTGGTACCTCTTATTTCCTGAATACATTAAATTATTTTTATTTGGTTATTTGTTATGCTCTTTACATGCTAGCTAATATTCTATACATTAATATTAATTCCATGCTACCTAATAATTAGCCACGTGATCAGATGTTTTTTCACATTGCACACCATCTGATTGCAATAAAGCTCTGCCAAGGGGTTTTGGTCAGATTCTACGTTTCTCGGTTTGATCGATCTCTAGGTCACCGATCCGTGAATACATGTACCTAACCTCAATCTTCAAATATTTTATATAATAATCTATTTATGAGCAATAAAATTCCTTCAAATCCTTTTTAGGTTTTTGTACCATTTAGCCAGAACAAGCTGAGGCTATCTAATCTTAGTTATTATCTATTTGGCGATATTAGCCAGTTACTTTATTTTCAGACCTATTACTATTTCGGTTGGGGATTTTTATCTACCCAAATTTGATACTTTACACACACTTATTCACTCAATCCTTGGCGCTACAGCTCAAGTCACATATTATAAACATAAATAAAAATTCTTGTAGGAGAAGGAGATATAACAGGAGACTAAAGTTTAGTGATAGGAGACTAATAAATCGAGTCCATAATCGACGATTCTTTACGAATAGTTCACTGAACGCATGAATCAAGTGCGTTCAAAACTTGAGCAACGTAACTATAACTCATCACATCACAAAGATAACTTTTTGTATTGCAAGCAACCAAGAGAGAAGAGATTCTAAGAGGTTCGGGGTTTAATGACTCGTCTCGCTCTTACTTGTGCCATCTACACCACTTTGCCAGAAGGCAGGTCTACGCTATAAAAACGGCCTGTCTGATTTGCCGTGAAAGTTACGGTTTTGTTGACTTGACAGCGCATCAACAGATGCCGCTAATGCCTCAAGTTACGCAACTTGGGTGATTTGTCAACACTCTACCTTCATAAGTACTTGGAGGTCGAAGCAGCAGAGCCTCAGACCTGCCTCATCTATATGACACAATATCATCAACGGGCTTCCAACCAACATCGGTTGTTTGTTTCCCATCATAACAGAGATTCCAAGGCTGTCTCTCATGATAAACTTATCACAAGTTATCATGAGAAGTCTAGTTATCGTACCACTAGTTATCATAGTTAAGTGTTACCCACACTCAATATGAGTTGAAAAATTCAAAATTTTGTAATTTTTATAAGGATAGTTGAGTTGAACCATAGATGATAAGTATAATAGAGAGTTGTATAAGAGAAGGAGTACCCTATTGTGTGTTTTTTATTTGTTTTCACCCTATTGGAGTGTTATTCGCTATTGAGGATGAGTATAATAATCAGTATAATGCTTACAGTAAGCATAATGTACCTAATACATCATATAAAAAATGCGAATTATTCTCGCTGTGATTGCGGTCATCCATACATTCAAATGAAAAGTCATGTAAGGGATTTCATGGAAGGGATTTGTGTGATTCTGCGATCGAATAAATTACTTTAGACCAGGATCTTTCAGTTAGAGTATAGACAATGTACACAATATCACATACGTTTACAATAATCGGAATCTAAGACAAGCATTAGATCTACTGGAGATGATGTGTTAATAGAGATAAGGAGTCATAACGGGAAATTATTTCTCTATTTATTAGGTTAGCACAAACAATACAATTATCGGGAAAGAAAAAGCATGATATTGCCCAAAACCTCTTCAATTTCCTAATTTAGTTTCAAATTGTCCAAATACTATACATAGGTTAAAATACCATCCTTCATTGAAAAAATTTGTTCTCATGGAATTAAAGTTCAAGTAAAATCATGGTATTGGAAAAACTCTCCATTCAAAGTATTTTCATATTTTAAGATTATTTCTGAGTAGTAGTGTGATATTGTAGTAGTTGTCCATGCTGATGATTCCCTCATTATCTATTATTTTACCAATAAGATGAAACACAAGAATAATGTTGTGACAACCGAAACCAGTATCTCGATTTACAATACATCTGTGGCTGAACAATATGTAGTATTTTTATTCATTTCTAACATTTCAGTGATCTAATTCAAAAACTCGAATCACAACTTTTCTTCATGAAACGCGAAATAGGTTTCATTCTTATGATTCATACAATCTATCAATGTATACGTATAATTCCAAGAGCTGCGTCCAAACTTTCTAAAAGCTTCCCTCATGTTAACTTATTTGTATATAATAATACTGCTAAGCAACGTTCGTTTGCTCTGAAGACAGTCGAGTAATGGAGCTCCTGCTTCAAGTATCCTGCTCCGAAAGTATTTTCGTTGAAGGCATCTTCTTCCAGGAATTTGAAGCTATTTATGAAGCAAAAAGAATTTCCCTGAATAAAATCAGAACCATGTCATTAATCCAGGGATCATTATTCAACGTTTTGAAATCGAAAAAGATATAGGAGTCGGACCAAGTTAACAGAGGGCTTCAAGAAAAAATTGTATTCTGAGTTTTCTGGATGATACTCTCTAAAAAATTCATGAGGATATATTTCTCCTCAAATATTCTTGAGGATATTCCATCTCATGATAACTGGAACAGTTTTTAATTTGCTTCCGTGATTGGATAATTAGTGTTGCGATAGTAAGAATAATAATAACAAGAGTGATGAAACTGGAAAATTCGGATTGGGAATTAAAATGGAGTTGGGAGTAGTACTAAAGTAGTACTAAAGTAGCTTTGAAGTGGCTCAAGTAATGGGAAATAAGTTCCTATTCCTATCATGTTCATAATTTTCTGTGCAAATTGACTCAATTACCAGAAAATGTTACAGATACCTAACTATGCTACTCCTTCTCCTAAGTACAGCATTGAAAATATGAATGCAGCTCTCGAATAATAATTATAATATCATAACAAGATCAAATATCATATTGCTAAGTACTGATTATTACATTATCCATCCCCCCTCCTCAATATTGTCATATTTTGTATCGTGAAATGCTATATGAATCACAAAAGCAAATAATACGAATTTCACAGGCTATAAAGATTCTGGAAGCTGAATTCCGTATTAACCAAACTCTAAAATCGCACATATTCCGAAGATCGCATGTGCATTTAGTGCTAATATATGTGGGTGCTGGAGTGTTCACTGCAGGTTGGGGGGGGGGGAGACTAATGATGCTGAATGGTTGGTTGTTCACAGATCAGTGGGCTCTTCACGGTCACTGGCTCTATTGACTCAATCATCTGATGATTACGCTAATAATAGGCTCAGTCTGGATTGCAGGGACCATAATTTGCAACTGGAGGTTAGACACCATCACCACGCTGCAAGGGCGTAAAGTTAATGTTAATAATTCCGGCCGGAGCCAAATAGTAACGAGCCTCTCCTCATCTCAATGCGATCGATAGTCGTTTTGAGGTACTTATGTCCTATTTGTCGATTCTGTGTGAGAATATTACACCTAAGCCACATAAATTTGACCAGTATTGCACCTAAACCATATACATCGACTGTGTATTAAACCCAGCAATTGCAAAGTGACACGATTATTGTCCAATAATGTACCTTTATGACCCAAAATCGACCTTTTGATGGTCATTGGTGCTAGTATAAAGAGGCATTAAATGGAATAAATTAGAGATCATCAAGTCGAGTACAGACGATAAAGTTCGAACATGTCAAATGAAGCTGAGAGATTTCTGAGAACTTCAACAAACGATTTCCTCCAAAACACCAATTTAGAAGCTTTGGCCGGTAATCTAGTGATGGACATATTAACCTATTCCCAAATCAATCTGATCAAACGTTCGAGTGAGCAAAGGTACAACTCAAATCCTCACTTCACATTGGAATCCATTATCCTGGATTAGAGGACTTTCAGAGCATAGTAGCCTAAATGAAGGAATAAAAATTTGAAAAGTATTTTAACAAAAGTGGAGTGGTAATCAAATAATGTTGAATTGGATTCCTATAGTTTGTGAATATGAACATACTTTTTGAGATATCATTAATCATAGATATTACTCGATTGCATTCTAATGTATATTACTCGTATCATAATGGTGGTATTATTATCCAAGTAAGTTCTGTATTGGCATTGGCAAGTTCTCTCACTAAATTAGATGAGACTTGAAAGAAACAACTCTATTAAAGACGATTTAGTGTAATTTGAGGCAAAGAAGAGAAAAGAAAGAGGAGTGAACCGAAGATGAGAATCGGCTGAGCATTTTATTATTCACAACGTATTGTTGACTTTATCTACTCTGAAACATTATAATTGAAAAACTTTGAATGAGAGATGGAGAGCAGCTCGGTTTGGCAAAATTAAAATCAAGAAATCCCCTTGAGCGCCCACAACTGATACTTCCCAAGAGTTTTTGTTATGTAAGCTACGATAAATCCGGATTAGTTTCAAAAAGATACAATTTAAAACAGCGCTGTAGTAGTATTTCTAGAGGAAGAAGACATCTAATCTCCACTATGAATGATCAAGTAGATACATGTTTGGAATTTTCAACTACTTCGGAAACTCCTGGATCGAAAAAATTGATAAACATGATTAATCATCCATCACATGAGCCATCACTGCTGGATAAAAATCTGTGATTCTTATTATTTTTGTATGGTACTTGATAAACACCTGGAAAACCACACTGTTACTGATTATACACTAACATTTACTACATTTCAAAGCACCAAACATCATCATGATTTTAAATATTCGTCGACCGAATAGTAACCATTCTGTTTTAAAATCAAACTAACTGCATTTTTAAATCTATTAACAGGCAGGGTTTTAACATTTACTGGCAACTTATTAAACAAAGCGAATTGTAAAAACATGTGACTTTTCAAACTCTTGGTCAGTCTTATTTTAGGGGTAACAATGTTTTCTTTATTCCTTGTATTATAGGTATGGTAATCACTGTGTCTGGGAAAGTTCTGTAATCTTTTTTTCACATGCATAACATTATATAGAATATATAAAGATGGCAAGGTCAGAATACCATGTTTAATGAAGTGTGGCTTACATGATTCTCTCTGGGGAAGGTCTAGGATAGCCCTAATAGCTTTTTTTGCCATATGAAGACTCTCTTGTGTGTTGTCGAGTTCCCCCACATTCTAACACCATAAGCCAAATGAGAGTGAAAAAGACCATAATATGTCATCATTACTGTATCAGAGCTTACAGAATTTTTCAGTCGCCTCAGAAGATATACTACTCTGGCTAAGCGTTTACATAGACCATCAACATGCTCCTCCCAATTGAGTTTAGCATCCAAGATTATACCCAAAAGTTTCACTGGTTTCAAAACTTCTTTGTCAAGACCTGCTGAGTGTCCCAATTGAAATATTATTTTCTCCGTTTTCTCTTCATTTATCTTAAGCTTATTGGTTGAATACCATGTTTTAGCTTGTACCAAAGATCCATCAAGCTTCTTATTGATATTTTCTATGCTCACATCTGACTGAATTAAGGTGGTGTCATCAGCATACATCACGGAAAGACCCGATACATTGAAGCTAAAATCGTTTACAAATACCAAAAAGAGAAACGGTCCAAGTACCGATCCTTGTGGAACACCAGCATATATATTCAAGAAATTGGAACATTTACCATCTATGATAACCCTTTGCTTCCTACCCTGAAGATAACTTCTTAGGAGACTTAGCTCCTTGCCTACAATACCATAATATTCAAGTTTTTTACATAATATCTCATGCGAAACCAAATCAAAGGCCTTGCTCAGGTCTATTAGACTGGATCCTACCATACATTTCTCCTCAAAGCATTGCAAGATTAGGTCCACAATTTTTTCAACCGCATCAATTGTGGAGTGATTAGGTCGGAAACCATACTGGTAGGGATACAATAAGCTGTTATTCATGAAATATTCATATAATTGTATAAGCAGGCAAAATTCTATAATTTTACTGATAATAGGTATGAGAGAAATCGGTCTGTAGTTCGAAGGGTCATTATGATCTCCTTTCTTTAGAACAGGTGTGACTTTGGACAACTTCAGACAATCAGGGAAGCATCCCATGACAATAATCAGGTTTATAATAAACGTGAGGGGAAGCAGAATAACGTCAGTTATCTCTTTAATTAAATAATTAGAAACTCCATAGAAATCTTCACTACGGGAGTTACTCATTCTATTCACAATTGCTTTAACAGAAATCATATCCACTGTCTTCAATTTAAAGTTATATTTCGATTTAGGAGCTTTGATCAAAAATTCTAAAAATGATGCTTCACTTTGTTCCTGAACCTCATTTTGCATTGTATTCGATATATTAGAAAAATGCTCATTCAAAACGTCAGGAGGGATTGTAATTGGCTTCTTGAAGGTTTCAGTATAAGTTTCTTTTTTTACAATCGACCATGCAGCTTTACATTTATTGTTTGCTTTTTCGATAAATTTACTATTATTTATTATTTTGGCTTCTATCAACTTTTTTCGGTAAAGCTTTCTTACATTCTTATAAATTTTTCTATCATCTTCATTTAAAGTATTTTTAAATTTACTGTAGGATGTCAACAGTAAAATGTGTAATTTTCCAAGTTCAGGTGTGTACCAGTTTGTCACAGATTTTTTCTTGCTTCTACTTTCGAATGACAATCTAGGACAGCTGCTATTCAAACACTCCACTACAATACTTAAAAGAGCTTCAGCTGCCTCATTTACATTATTATTGGATTTGTAAACTTTTTTCCAACAAACATTCACAAGAGACTGTTTCAAATTATCCAACTTTTTCTCCGAAAATAACCTGATAGAAATTGTTTTTCCAGGGCTTTCATCAATTTCATTGCACTTATTTGGAGATGATAGCTTATTTTCTAGATTAAAAGATACACAAACATCCGCATGGTCCGATATCAAAACCTGTTCTAATTGAGAGACTTGAACGTATGCAGCAGAAACATTACTAATTACATTATCCAGACATGATTTGAACCTAGTTGGAGAAGAGTTTGCACAATATAAATCGAATGATCTCAACAAATTCAAGAAATGTTGAGTACTAGGTTCTAGGGTTTTTATTATATCAACATTGAAATCGCCTGCCAGTATTAGGTATTTGAAGCCTTTAATCCTATTGGTAACAAATGTTAATAGCCGCTCTAAATTAGTGATAAACTCTTCAAAATTAGAGCTTGGAGTACGATAAAGACTTATTACTAGGGCATTCCATTTGTTAAGCCTAATAGCTGACGCCTCACAACTAGTCTCACAACAATAAGATGATATGTCAATGTGTTAAAATCTAGCCCTTCTCTAACTAAGATCGAAGAACCCCCATAAGGAGAACGTCGACAATAGAAGCTAGCCAAAACAAAATTTTGAGGAACATAGAAGCAAATTTCCTCCTCTCTTAGCCAGTGCTCACTCAGGCAGATTACCTCAACTTCCCTTTTATTTATAATAGCCTCCAGTTCAAAAAGCTTCATTCTTAAGGATTGAATATTCAGTGACCATACTATTAAATTTCTCTGAAGGTCCTGTTTTTTGCATTTAGAAATTGGTAGATCGCGAAAGATTTCAACAGGACCAACAATTAGTTTTCCGAGTAGCATTCTCCATACCCTAGTTCAATTACTCTTCTATTATCAACTGAACACTTCATTAATTTGTCAATCTTATCAGCCAGTGCCATCTTCCCTTTCCTATTTAGGTGAAGGCCATGCCTGGTAAACATATCTCTTTGCAGGTCTGAGATATCAATAACCCTCACATTACTAAATTTCCCACACAATTTTTTTATTTTACCATTTATTTTTCTAATTTCAACATTAACACAAGACCAGTCAGGCAGGTCATGTCTGACTGGAATTGTAGATACTAAAACATTAGTGAATACCAACAACTGCAGAACAGTGAGCAGACCTCTCAAAAATTTGGCAGACTGGTTGCAATATACATCATTGGCCCCTCCCATTAGCACAACATGGTCATCACTGGTCATATCAGCACTATCACTTTCAACATTACGGGCAATCGGGCTTAATTTTGCACCCGGCATAATAAACCCACTGACTGAATTAGATTTGCCTGAATCCACACTGTTGAGATAGTGAACCAGGTCACGACCGTGACTGTCACTGAAAATTTTAATCTTATTTTTGTTCCGCTTACCAAGATCAGTATTTGTTAATTTCTTCTCAACAGAACTATTTTTAGTTTTAGAAGTTCTTACCTGTCTAGAAACTGAGAAATTATTATGAATGTCATTACAAATTTGTGCCGTACCCTGAACAGTATTTTCTGAATTTCTACATTCTAGTAATCCTAACGACTTGCTAGACATTGTTTTTGGTTTCAGTATCTGACATAAATTACAAAGAATCCTCCATCTATAATTGGCCGCATTAAAATTAGAATCAAAAGAGAGACCCTCTGTTAAATTAGTTATACTGTTTTTTTCACGAAACTTGAACACTTCCTCAAGGAAAAACAGGGCGAATACTCCACAATCATAGTTGTTGTTCTGGCGAGGACAAGGTATATAAGCCAACCTATCTGAATCAAAAATCGAACTTACTCTCCCTATCAGAGCCTCCGCATATTTATCATTGAGTTCACCCATTGAGTCCAGCTTAAAAAACACCTTACCAATTTTATCAAACAGCACAATGCTCCAATGTGAACCACACCAACCATCCCTAGTACTGGAAGGCTGATTATCATTCACCACAAAAGCAATTATATCATTTTTATAGACAATTTCCTTAAGGAAGGACAAATCTGCGTTTTTATCATTAATTATCATGCTAGTTATCGCTGGTAGAACAACATAATTTTTACCTGAAAAAGAATCAATCAAATAGTTACAAAAACAGTCCATATCCGTATCAGTCAGAAGTTCATTTTTAAGAAAATGACTAATCCGATCCATAAGTGTAGCCTCACGAGAAGACGTCTCCTCACTCTCAACTCCCGCAGCCCGCACTCGCGATTCACTCGCCGACACCTCCATCAGTCGAAAGTCGAGCTCCATCGAACGATTGATCGCCGCACTCCATTGCTCCTCGAGAACTTTTATCCTATCTCTCAACTGTAGATTCTCAAGCTCCAAGGCAGATTCATGGGTTTTTGAGACTTATCACAAATATTAGAATCATTGAAATTGATCTCTTTGCCAACATTAGACGGAGATAATAGCAGCGACTCCTCGTCGGTTTCAATAGATGATATAGCCAGACTATCATGTGTATGCGACCCATTAATTTCTCGAATAATAGATGCACTGCTATTTGTCTTTATCGATACAGAACAGTTTTTGACAAGGCAACGCCAGGTAATATCACCTTTACTTGTGCAAGATCCTTTTCTAAATTTAACATTATTATATAAAATAGCAGGGTTGCCCTTTGACGTTTTGCTCTTTTCTATTGTCGATTTCATATTAATCTTACTCGATTTCACATTCATTGACTGTTATTTGTTTCAATCGTATAGAGCTAATTCGCATACAAGAAAAACAATAGAATTTTGATTATGCAATCAATTCTGATTATGCTTATCAAACGAGTCAAAGGAAGAGTGAGTCAAAGGAGATTAACAGCGCCAAGAGGGCCTTCAAGGCAGGAGACAATTTGGAAGCCCGTGGAAGGAAAGAGTTGGAAAAGACCAAGGATAGTAGCAGACAATCACACGCAAAGATAAGCAAAATTGAAATTCTTTTCCGATTAAGTAAATTAATACGAAGAGAAAGTGACCCGGTGCGTATATTTAAGTATTGGCGCGGCCGGTTTACCGTAGTTATCGTTGGCGTAGGTCAGTTCAGATCAGCTGTTTCGGAATCAAAAGTTACTAACATTCCGTTGTCAAAATAACCAAAAACTCCGGCTACCAAGTATACAATTTACGCCAGTCTATATCTATAGATAGAAACAGAAAGGCCGCTCATCAAATTACCAGCCAGATAAGAGCAAAAGCCTAGTCTCTAGCAAAAACAAGCAGTATTCTCAGTCGCTTGTCAATCAATCTATCACTCTCTCCCTCCTTAATCAGTATACACAAGCACAGACAATCAGAACAGAACACTGCCGAAAAACAGTTTGTCACAGTTTAAAAATGAGGTTAGAAACCCTCAATCGCGAATAAAGTGGATATCACAAGTCTTTACTTACAGTTCACAGGGTCTAAGTGTGATTATAATATTGAACGGCACTATTTGGTTAGTATGATAAAATCTAAAACACTTAATTATTCACTTTAACTGGTGAAAACTCTAATAAATGAAGAGCTACTCATAATGTCAACTTCCCTGTACCTGCGCATGCCAGGTAGCATGTCATAAATAGTGTCAACATGTAATAAAATAATAAAACAATGTAATAAAACAATAATGTCAACATGTGATAAAAGTACGGTTACAGAAGGTTTCCTGGTTATTGACCAGTGTTAATAAACATGAAATCCGATCTGCTCACAATATGTTAAATTTATGAATGTTAAAACAGTTGAACCAATATGTGCAATATTGATGATTATTGATTGGCTGAATTTTTTTGTGGTAGTTCTGAAGGTAAACATAATCACTAGAAGCTTCAATAGCTATCAAAAAAATTTTATAGTATCCTTCATTTATACAATAAGTACATTATCAAAATGACAGGGAGAAGAGAAATAAGGTAACCTTGTGCTATTCCTCTCCCAAATTTAGATAACACACAGTCCGAAATAGGTTGAGTCTTGTAGTTCTTCAATTCGCAAAATGTTCAGTCCTCAAGTATTTTCTTCACAAGGTAGATTTTCAAATTTAGATACTTCAAAACTGAACATGGAAGAAATATGTAGTAGTTATCACAACTTCTATTAATTTATACAACCGCTACTTTTATATTCTATGAATATTTTCTAGTATGTACTATCATGACTATATTGAGTTGGACGAAGCGATATGAATAATTTTGGACCAGGATCAATTCATCCCTAAGTTGGATGAATGATTCAGAATAGTTGATTCCAGGTGGTAAAACTCAGCATGATTTAATGTTTTCGAAACTATTAACTAAGTATTTTTGTGCAGGAGAGGCAGGAGAGATGGAAAATATCCAACTGAATATTGAATATTTTTTCTCTAGATGGAAATCTTCACTCATGATCTTCACCAAAGAAATGTATATTCCACGTGTGAAAACAAAGTAATCACTTTTAAAGGATTGCGAAGAGATATGTTTAGGGTGGATTTTGTAACCGATGAGAGGTGTGATATGAGAAAGAAAAACTCCAAGAGTTTAAGTATGGTGAGGTAGGTTTACATTCAGAGTATGCCCTGAAGGGGAAAAGTATGTGAAATCGAAGAGGATACGTGGCAATACATTCCACTCTCCCACTCCTCCAGCAGAAGGTTCGTTGGCAGTTATACGATACTACTACAGGGAGCAAGAAAAATAAGCCAAGAAAACTGAGTCAGCATCTCCCTACCCACGATCGCAAGAGTTTCTTCTCGAAATTGGTAGGAGGGTTGTGTAGGGCTCAAAGGAAATTATGTGAGGAATGATGGAGAATTTATGACTTGTTTTCACCTGAAGCAATATCTTAAATTGACTGACGCGCCTACAATTCTTCGGTGTAGTCGACATTCCTTAGCAACGTTTTGAAGGGTGTGCTTGTTAACGTATCGTAACTCACAGATGCTCTAACAACTCTCTTAAAAAGTTTGAAATTATCAATCAGTTTAATATTACAGAGATCCGAGATCTGTGTCTCATCTATCCAATAGTGAATCTAATGTAAGTGAAAGACTCAAGTTTTTGGAGAATCCATAGAATTTGTTTGTTTTTTAAAAACTTTTATTACAGAAGATCTATACATTTAGAACGGATTCTGCGTGGCTGGATCTAGTGCTTGATGCAACGAAAGGGAAGTTTCCAAACGACAACCATCCTGGAGGTAGGATGTTGAAAAAAAGGAAGTGTCCTCTCTTTAGAGTGTCTGTCAATGTTGCTTGTGGAAAGTCAACGTAGAAACACAAATAATGTAATCGTATGATCACAAAAATATCATGGTATAATCGGGTGTTGAAGAGTCGGAGCAGTAGGGTCAGAAGTGAACATTTTGGAACATTTTTCGAAGTTGAATAATTCAATAAATGGCAAGGAAAGTAATGAATTTGATGAAGGATGGGCAAAAGTTTTTTCATCCTGGTAACACGAAGATAGTTCTATTCCCAAACAATCTATAAGCCTAAACACTTCTTCAATATTTTCAGCTCATTCCAAAAAACTGATAGTGTGTATGGGAAACAAAACAGTTCTGATTGCTCTACTCCTCCATTGCAAAACAGGATTTGAAGCATACAAGCACAGTAAAGCAGACAACCGTTCTGACATGTTGTCATTGTAAAATTGAATCGATAAGCCATCACATATCTTGTACTGAGATGACGCCCATTTAGCATAACTTTGGAGACCGGGCTTCTAGGACATGATGGGCAGACATCGATTCGATTGGGGCTCGAGGATACGAATGCAAATGCCGCAGCTGCTATGATACTTCCTGCCATGCTGGATAACTAGCGATGAAACTGAATCCACCATTTGCCATACAGCGTACAACGTGTTTACATTACATCGATGCCCCAGAATACGGATAAACACGCTCAAAGCAGGAGTGAAGCTTCACCCATGGCAAATAAACAAGCTATATACTAATCGCCTCGAGCCTCATGTCATTACCACTGATTAGAGATCAGTTTTAATGCATTCGATGCAATGATAAACATCATCTAGTACACATTTCAAGTGATTGATTACGTCAACATCAACTAAATCATGTTTTAAACTATTGAGTCGAGATCGTCAACCTCCATTATAAAATGAAAGCATGACAGAATTGACAGCATCACATCATAATTTTGTTTACTTTTGCTGATAGCGTAACCAGCCCTTAAGGCAGTTACACCTACATGCTGACTATATATAGTATGCACATTCTCTGCAAATAGTGGACTAGGTTGAATATCATTGACTTCATGCTTTGATGTCAGGAGGATATGATAAAGTTTCCCCTCCTGAGTTCTGAGACTAATTGCAGCGACTTAAACCCGAAAAATGAAATGATTTATGCACATGATTGATGTGATTATTAACTAAAACATGAGACCTAGTAAAAGAAGCTACTATTTCCATTTATTTAACTGAGAAGCTCTGGCACTTTCGGGTGGCATCATCCAGTACAATATTATAGTAGAAAAGAATCTTGACTGAGCTTGCATTGAAATAGAGTCAAAATATTTTTGTATTAAGGTTGTGCACCACGCTTTTAGAAACTTTTCAAATGTATTTTAAGATAGTAATGTAATTAGATATTATCGAGTTACCTAAAAGGAAAAAAATTATGAGAAGTTTTTTTTTATTTTTTACTCTTTGAGGTATGAACGCCTGATGTTGAAATCTTTGGAAGAAGGCGAATATTGGCAGCATTCATGAAATTTAGAAGATACTTTCTTTAAGATATTTCTTGTCTCATAACATATTCTATTTCTCAGAATATCAATACTAGCAAATTCCCATTTTGAAAATCAACCACATTCTAGTTATTCTTTGAAAAATAAATTCTGTACTCTCTGGTAACGACAAGTCAAGGCTCTGGCCAGATGTGTACGATAGAAAATGCTAACTGAGATACACTACATCAAGCAAGACTCTATTGTGACTCAAGACTCTACTACGTGGATTGAACATCACTGTCCAAACTTCGCCACGTCAACAAAAAATAAAGTCATTCTATTCTATTGGAGTGAAATCAGTTTTCAAAACGCATTTAGTAAAACTTTGCTAGAACTTTACTCCATGGAAATGAGCTTGTAATTTTTCTCTGTGAATAATAGTGTATAGAGGCCTTTTCAAGGCAAATAAATTCGCTAGTTGTTGCTAGCTGAGTATCAACATATCTGTCTTGTCGTCACCCGGGGACGAGTTATTTATTCCATACCGCAGCGGTCCACCCAGCAAGCTAACGTGCTCCCGCCCTTTACGTGTCTATTCTCCACCCCTTCCTGCCAGGCCTGTCCACTGGCGCCTAGTGCACACGATTTATGTCTTGATGTGGCACATGGTCTGGAATCGACCGTCACTGATGTTGCTCCTTTTATCACCCTCAGACCAGCTCCCCGGCTGACTGTATCTGTTTCAAACCAACCACAACGTAATCTGTCCGACACAACTTTTTGACACTCGCTGTATCCGTCCCTCTCCACTTCAGCGATTCTCTGCTCGAAAGGGTTAAGTGCTTCCATTTCGCACAGTTTCAGTCATCCTTTCCAGCAAGCTGATGGATACATATCGCATATGTCATGGCATTAGATGAGTATCATCAGATTTCCAAACATAATTCATGGCTGAAACGTTCAATATTGTGGTGGAATATTGATCAAGTTGGTATCCAGTATACTACATAATATAGTGATATTATAGTGAAGTCAACATCTTTTTGTGTAGTTGAGAAGTTGTTATGGTGATAATTATACATATCGAATAATCATCAGAGATTGACAATGGTGTAACAACCGAAACCGGTCTTTCTAAATTTCCTTAAAGTCTGTGGTTTTCAACAGTTTCTTAGTATTTTCACTCAATATTAAGTCAACATCTCATCAACATTAATTTGTTATCATAAGTTATTATCAATTGTTCTTTGTGTCTATAAATTAAATAATAAATTATTATCAATATAATTTGTTATCATTTGTTCTTCATAAGACAAAGTAGATAGCTGTATTATTTTCCAACTCGGCACCATTGATAAATTACCAGGCTATGATTGTAGACTATATAGAAATGAATGATTAGTATACTATTACTGTGATAGTATTGCAAAACGCAAAGAGGATCTCCCCTTAATTTATTATTGTGCATGCAATTTTTATATGAGGCAAATTACGAGGAAATACACTTGTTTTGAATGATTGAATTTTCAAAAGTAGATTTGTGAAGAAATGAGCAATTACACATGAAGCAAGAAATTCAAAGAATATAATATTATAATCCAATATGAAGAGATTGAGAGCCGCTAAACAATTGAGAAAGATTCACACAACTGCTAGAAGCTTTCACAGCTGAAATCCGAGTTGAAGTTGACAATGTGAGAATGGAATACATATGTGGTTCCATTTAAATAATGAGCCTCTTCCCTACTCCTCTATAATTCTTCTGAAATTAGCAATCTGGGCTTTGAGGAAGAAATCATACCATGCGAAAAACAATGTGACACAAGGAGTTTCACCTAATCAATTTTCAGGACCCCAGTGGAGCGGCTGGAGAGACAAGTTCATCCAAAGTGGAACGACTTGACATAACAGGCCCGTAACATCAACAGCACCGCTGAGAGGAAAAAGAAGATGTTGAACAAGATTGGAATTAAACGGGCGCAGTGTATAACAGGCATGAGGTTTTCAGGAAAAGCCCAGGGGAAATTTTATAGCTGTTGCGAAGATAAATGGATTGGCGCTCCGCTAGGATCATCGAGTGCTGCCAATGTGCGAACTGCTACTTCTGTTGCTCAACGTAAGATGCGTGTAAAAAGCCCACCTACAATGGAAGTCTAATCTATCCATCAGACCCAGTGCTACCACTACCATCAATGTGATTGGTGGCAATAAAATATTGTGTTTGTTATGGTCTGTGACATAGAGAATTGGAAAAAGATGGATGAGTGGCAGAGTGATTGAAATAAAAATGCATGGGGGAGGAGTATCATAATGAAATATTATAGAGAAATCATACTCATAACGTAGAAAGGCGGAACTAATAGTCCTTGTGAATGATAAGTAGTGATCACGGAATGATACAGTCCGTACTTGTGGCAACTGAAATAAAAGCACAATATTCTTAATACAGATTATAGTAGTTTTGTGAACAGGACATTGTGAAAAGTTCTTCCAATAATCGACATTGGAATTCAGAAAACATGGATTCATTATCAAACATCTTCACCAAAAATTACATTCATAGAATTACCTAATCAATCATTGTACATATGTTTCTCATTCAATAATTGAAAGTTATCACGGTTCATTCATTTCAAAGTCTAAAAAATAATAATAATAATCATTATTATGAAAGTCTCAATAATGATACAGATGGACTGATGGCCGTTTCTGATTATAAAAATGATTTCGAAGACAAATGACATTCGAAATCCTTTCCATAATCAGAAACGACCATCAGTATCATTATTTAGACTTTGAAATGAGTTAATCGTGATAACTTTTTAATTGGAGATTGACTATGAGTCCGTGAATTGATAGAATACAGAAGAAATCATAAAAATGCCTCATATTGACCAGTAAAATGACTTACAACAGAAAATTCAAATTCTTCATCATGAGTTGGTAATACAGGAGGAAGATTGTGAGAAGCGAAGTGTTGCCGGTAAATTGAGGAACATCTATCAACACAAGCAACAGACTTTGATTGGAAAAGTTGGAAGCAGGGACTGGGGTGAGTGTGATTGGACAACTCAGCAGACCCGGTGACCGAGAGATTAGCAAATTTACAATTCGACATTGGCAACAGATTGAAATGTTTATGCAAGAGTCTCCGAGGTTCCCAGAGCATACTAACCATCATACCCCTCCCCGCGACACTCTCTTCACCTTACCAAGCCATTGACTAAGAGTGGAAATGGACGAACCCAGCACATCGCTAACCGAGTAAACAAATCCTAAATTACCAATGGCTGTTCCAGTTGAATGTTTCCTTAACCGAAATTATAGCACTGCCGTCAAGATTTACATCTACTGGCTGGTGTAAAGTACATACTTCACTCTATCAATACGTTACTAGTTGTAAGTTACACTCAATCTCAATACAACGATATTATTTTGTGGATTTAGGAGTCAAGAATAACATGCAATACAGAAAGAAAGATGAAAATGTCTGAATTCAAAAGAAGGGTTCGTTCGTATAGAGCGTTGCCGCTTTATAAGTTCAAAAACGGGATTCATTCAAGTAACACCGAAATTTCCACCTCTTTCCCTGAATTAAATTTCCGAAATTCATTTGATATGATAAATCTACTCCTTCTATACAGAGACCAATACCCAAAAGTTTCTTTGGAGACAGAGACTCTAATGAATGATAGGTAATTGGGTAATGCATTAATTCAGGATAACCCTTGAGTTTCAAGTAGAAATTTGAAGATTTCCTGTTCCTATTGTTAGTAGTTCAACTGTGATGAGCATTTCCAATTCCTATTTATTTTGTCTAATTAGAAATGCCCAATCTTTGAAAAAGTGATGACTTGCTGAACAGTTGAACCGAATCCTCGAATCAACAAATTCTACCAACCAACTTTCACTCCTCTGATTTATATCGGGCCACTCCCGTGTTTAGGATGTACACGTCAAGCTGTCGGTCCCGGCTGCCTAAAAAGCAGTCGTTAGGTCATGTCTGAGGCCCTGAAATTGATCAGTTGCGACCTGAAAACTCTGACACCAGATCTGAGCCAGCCAGGTCACTCGATGTTATTATTATTATTAATCCTCTGATATTTCTGAAAACAATAATATATAACTAAGAATTAACTGTCATATGGCTTAGCACAGTGGAAATCTAATAAAAATATACTAGGAATAGAGCTTGAAAGTTCAAGTTCAGGTTATTTCTACAAACTAGATACTAGGGCATCCACATAAGGTACTCACAGATAATCCACATTAGAAATCGAGGTACAATGATTAGATTAGTATAATAGGGTTACTGGTTGCAATCACGCCTGTCGTATTCAATCATTTTGATCAGCAAACAGAAGAAAGTTTGATTCTGGTTATGTTAGGTTCTCATTATAACCTGTTAACACATCAAGTCATTTAGTTATATAAGAAATATCTACTCGAACTCACTTTACATGAGTGATTTTGGAAGGAGCCCACTAGATCATGCCTACTACTTTCAATCAGGGGAACACGTGCGAAGAGCCTATCGCATTGAATTACCCTGAACTTCATCTGCCGCTCATGAATACAAGCTATCACCCAAGAGGAAACTCTTGCCCTTTTCCCACCTCGGCAGTAGACGTATTTCTCTATTTGCTAAATCCAATCAGGAAATGCTTTCAGTCTTTCTCTCAGCTTGAACTCTAATTTGTATTGCCAAGCTACATTGTCGAATTCCCTCTAGACAATGACTCAGCCACTTGGAAACTTGAAGTGCATAGTGGCATGTGGGCTAGCCGACAGCTGACAGCTTCCACTAACAGAAGCCGACTGCCTACGAATTGCTGTCTGTAATATATTCAACAAATGATCCACAACTCCTTCGGCGTGATTGTAATAATCAAGGAGAATAGACGACGAGAGCTAAACAAGGAATGAAGTAGATTAGAAACACCCAAATTAAGTTCTAGATTTATCTATCAGTTCATGACCCACCCGGTTTCTAGGACACTGATTAAATCTAATGAGTTATTAAACCTAATAGTCTAAAACCTAAACCTAATTATATACCTAAAATCTATGAGTTTGATGGTGCATTAGATTTAACAAGTGTTCTAGAAACCGGGACTACATTGTTTCAGGTGTAGATATGGAGTCGTAGAATCAGACGTTCATTTAGCACAGTATCTTTTATAACCTTATCTATACTATCTTTTCTCTATGGTATAACCATAAATAAGTAAACATAGGTAAGATCTGTGGTATAACGTAAAATAAGTGACAATAAATTATTCTTCATTCTTTATTAATTCTTAATCACAAATGACAGACAATGTATTGCCAGATCTTGCAAAACCCATTGCATACTAACACCACATTATATGGAAACAAATGAACAATTAACGTATTTAAATTCTATTCAAATATTTTATTAATTAAATTTCATTCAATTCAGAACAAATGATGTGATAATTATTCAAATTAAGGAAATGAGAGTGAAAGATATTGGATGACGCAGGTAAAACCAATTCTATAGCTGAATTCCAATTCGATTCATTAAAAAATTGGAGGAAAGCTGACAAAAACATGGCTGGATATAGTTATAATCAATAATTTAAGAGACTTAAGATGTTGTCAGAGAATTCAATCTATTTAAATAAAAATGATTTGACAACATCTCAAGTGTCTTCAATTGTGGAAAAGTTCCACAACATCAATATTCACTCTACAAACTTATGATCAATAAAAATGGTACTATGTCAACAATGATAATTGAATAACAGTATAGAATTTTGAAAAGAGAGAGAAGAAGCCAATAAGGAATGAAGTGTGAAATTCTTCATCCAAGTGAAGAATGATCTTAGAAGACTGTCAAATCTCATGAATTCGATATTGAAAGCTTGATAATATATCACATGATGAAGATTGTCAAAGAATTAATAGAAGTTACAATTTTCAAGTAATTTTTGAGATAATATGTACAATATACATCAGAAAAAAAGAATAAGCTATCAAGACGAGAGAGAAGTGATACGGAGGAACATGAAATCGGATAGGATACCTCAAGTGGAGGGAACCAGAATGATCTATGTGAGTGCAATAATAAGAACTATAAAGTAGATCAGGTTTCTTACTCGAAAAACGGAATCAACGCGGGAAGCAGAGATGGGAAAGGTTGGAAGGAAGAAGCAAGTTCACATAAATTCAAGGAACTATCTTCCTCTTCAAAGCTTTTGTGCTATTGTATACTCTCCAACTTTGCTTGGAAATCTGACAAACTATGATAACTCTTGCTTACAAGTATGGTATTAAATCATTTGTCACGACATGTACAGAATAACATCAAGGATATTCTTATATCAAGAGAACCAAGGAGAGGATGATAAAGCAAATCATAGTTTGAGTTGAAGTAAGAGTGAAGAACTGGGATAATTTCATATTATGGTGCTTGAATTTTAGCATGGGATGAACCCATCAGATCATTAACTGATATAAACCGTCCGCCACAAATGGAATTTAGTCTGACTAGCATAGTTGAAGTAGAAATATCCACCTGTTGGGAAATCAACAGCTCTAGTTTACCAATCCATGAGAGCTCAACAGAGAGCTTAATTCGCTAGTCGTGCAAACTCAAACAGCTAGCGCGTCTGTGGTTGAAAATAAAAGACTAAACCTCATCCAACGATTGCAATGCAGAGCTCTGCGTCTGACTGCAATTGAGAAATTAGGTGAAGAAGAGTTAATCCACCGCATACACAGTACAGTGAGAGCTTTCTTTATGTTTTTTCAAGCGTTTCTCAGTTTCAATGTAGAGTTTCAGAGTTATTTCCATTCAGATGCTGCGTCACCTACCTGGTTTCCCTCCCATTTGCCTGATTTGTTTCATGAATGGACCGGAAGGCACAACGGAGAGTCGTTCGCTGGCTTTCTCATTGACGATGTCAGCTTTTTTCTACACGGCACATTCACCCATCTCTATCCTTCCCTCATTAATTTTATCTCTATTCCCATCCTCATCCCCTACAGCTATAAAAACGCAAACATTTAGAGAAAAAGAGAGGAATTAGAGGCAATGCAGCAGCCTGAAAGAAATGGACGGTCGGATATGAGTTAGAGTGAGAGAAACTAAGCGTTCAAGTATGAGAAAATAGTTTGAGAGAGGAGGAACGAGTACTAGAAGAGAGTTTAAATGTTGAGTGTAATAGAAAATAACTGGAGGTTTCGATCAGAGAGAAGTGTGAATGATAATTGCTAGATTGATTACTGAAATAAGTAAACTCTTCATTTGTAGAGCTTTAATCAAATAAAATTGAACATGACTTTCTACTAGTAACGGATCAACAACATTTGATATTTATGAATGAATCAATGACAACGAAAACATATGGTTTTATCATATCATTCTACCCGGCTAGATTTTCGTGTTATCTTAGGGTCAAGATGACGGAGCGACACAGTGGACTCTTGTCCATCAGGGCGACGAATGTGAGCATACTCTGGGTTTGCCTCAATCAATTCAACTTCTTCTACTGATGAATCTTGCTTTGAATTTCGGTTTATTTTCTTCAGCCAAACTGATCCTGGGCTCATTAGCCAAGATGGTAGTGACTGTCCATTTGTTGAGGATCTCATGTGTAGGAACATTCGTTCATGAGGGGTGCAATTTGTTGTAGTACACAAAAGAGATCGAATAGAGTGAAGTGCATCAGGCAACACTTCCTCCCATCGATTTGAATCAAGTCCTCGTGATCTTAGAGCTAGTGTTATTGCTTTCCATATAATTCCATTATATCGCTCTACTTGACCATTCCCTCTCGGATTGTAAGGCGTTGATCTACTAGTTGCTATCCCTTTTGAGCCAAGAAAGCTCTTCAACTCAGTTGACATGAAGGATGTTCCTCTGTCTGTGTGAATATAGCTTGGAATGCCAAACATTGATATTAATGAGACCAGGCAATTTATGACTGTTCTCACAGTCATGTCTGGACAAGGAAATACAAAAGGGAATCTTGAGTACTCATCAACCATCACCAGTAGGTATTTATTTCTTGTTTTTGATTGTACGGGTCCTTTGAAGTCCATATTAATTCGTTCAAAAGGTTTTGTTGCCTTTATGAGATTTCCTTTTGTCTTCATATACTGTGGTTTTATTTCAGAGCAAATTGCACAATTGGAGCAAATTTTCCTTACATCATCTACAGTATAGGGGAGATTTTTCATTCTGAGCCAGTGGTAGAAACGAGTTACACCAGGGTGACAAAGTTCATCATGGTATTTTGCCAAAGCTGAGTTCAATGTTGAACAACCAGCTGTAATACATATACGAGAGAGTGCATCAGCTGGTGCATTTTCTTTTCCAGGTCTGTAGACTATGTTGAATTTGTATTCAGATAATTCTAGGCGCCACCTTTGTATCTTTTCATTTTTTATTTTTCTATTGTGTTGAGTGCCAAACATGAATGTGACTGATTTTTGGTCAGTGATCAAAGTGAATTGTTTTCGTAGTAAATAGTGTCTCCATTTTCTTATAGACTCCACAATGGCATAGGCTTCTTTCTCAACAGCTGAATGCCTGGTTTCACTTTGGGACAAAGTTCGTGAGAAAAAGGCTACTGGTCGAGAATTTTGTGTTAATGTTGCACCAATTGCAAAATCTGATGCATCTGTCTCAATTATGAATGGTACATTTTCATCAACAAAGAGCAGTACCGCGGAAGCAATTTCATTTTTCAACAATTCCAAAGTTTCCATCAGATCTTGAGATAGAGGGAATTTCTGTATGTGGACAAGGGAGGTGGATCTTTTGAGAAAAGTTTTTAATCCATCGGGAGTAATGAGCCAGTAATCCCATGAGTCGTTCCATTTCTTTAGCATTTCTTGGGGGTGGAAAGTTCATGAGTGGTGCAAGGCGTTCTGGGTCAGGTTTAATTTCTCCATGTTTTATCTCATACCCAAGGAACTTCAATGATTTTTTTGAAAATTTACATTTTTCTTCATTTATAGTCAAGCCATACAATTCAATTACTTGTTGAAATTTCTTAAGATTTCTGTCATGTTCTTCTTGATCTGAACCGCAAATGACAACATCATCCAAATAGGCAAAGCAGTCGTTCAAATTCTCTCTTTCTATAAGTCCGTTTATTGTACGTTGGAAGGCAGCTACTCCATTGGTTACTCCGAATGGTATTCGTTTGAACTGATAAAGTTTTCGGCCTACTTCAAAGGCAGTGTAATGTCGTTCATTCTCAAGAATCGGTATTTGATGGTAAGCTGACTTGAAATCTACAGTACTAAAAAAGTTGTACTTGGCAATTGTGTTTACAAGATCTTCGATCAATGGGAGAGGGTATGCGTCTAAATTTGTGAATTTATTAATAGTCTGTGAATAGTCTATGACCATTCGTTTCTTCTGTCCATTGGTTACAATGAAAGGCTGGGCGCCAACTGGACTGGCTTTCCTCAATTATTCCTTCTGTAAGGAGGCGATTGACCTCATTCTTCATGAATTCATAGTCATCTTGTGGGTGTCTTCTGGATCGGGTAGTTATTGGGTGGCAATCGGGAGTCAAGTCATTGAAAAGGGAACATGGTTTTATCATGGCCTCCACCAAGAGGCAATCTTTCAAGGGTGGTGTTGTTGTAGAACTATTATCTATTACAAGAGGCTGTTTATTACCATTGAATGCTAAACTTATTGTAGAGTGATTCATCAAAAAATCGTGACCAAGTATTACATTGCAACAGCATTCTTTTAATACCAAGAGTTTAATATTGTTGTATTCATTTCCTTTGTACACAATATTGCTATAAACACATGCTTTTGTAGCGGTGTTATGTTGAACAGATGCAAATCTTATAAAACAAGAATCTGATGCAGTTTTAAATTTATTTGTTTTTGCAAATTTTTCATCAATAAAACTGGCAACACTTCCGGTATCAATAAGAGCTGGTGTATTTATTCCATTCACCGAAACAATAATTAGATAGCTTTAGAAAGATTACTGGCTATACCAGCTGCAGTAATAGTTGACGTAGTTAGTTTTTCTTTGAGCGTTTTACTTTTACACACATGGGAAAAGTGCCCAATTCGGGAACATTTATGACAAGTCTTTCCTATTGCTGGACATTCTTGAGAATTTGAGTGTTTTTTATATCCGCAACGTTGGCATTGAACGGATTTCTCTACAATTGCCTGTCGATTTTGGGTTACAGCATTAACATCTGTGCCTGGAGAAGATAATTTAGAATAAAATTTAGAATTTAGAAATAGGCCGACACATCTAGAAAATACCTGAGTCTATACCTAATTCATGCAGGTGAACGGGCTAGAGTCAAGAAAACTTCAATTAATCTTGCCATGCCTGATTTAATAGGTTTATACTATAGAAAATCACTACAATTTGAAATAATTGAAAAATACAAACAGTTTCAATAAACATTGGCAGCTAAAATCGAACAACAGAAACAACAATATCATGTTACTTTGTTGGCATTCTTCATCTGATTCGGGGGCGCATTACTATCCCCGTTTAGATAGCAATACGTCACAAAACCAAACAAGATCAGTCATAAAATAACCAATCAATTTCAACATGAAATTACTCAAGAAAGAAAAAACCCGTTGAACCCAAATTTCGTCTATAGTAACCCATATAACCCATTTCATAATAATTTTTAATCCCCACTTTTTATTGACATTCTCGAATGAACCTTTGTTTCACTACACTGCACTTTCGTTGGTTTGTACGTTGCTTTATCGTCGGGGTACAGTACCTTGTTTTTGGCGGTGAGCTTTTACCGGTTGAATTTGGCTTGACGGCGACGTCCTCTTACGTCCCTAGGCCTGTCGTCTGAACGGGTGTCTTGAAGCGGTGTTACATAAAGTTGCGGAACCAAAGGGGTGGTAGTACAAGAAGTTGGTTTGGGAATACACATGAACCGCTGTAAATAAATGTATTACAGCATTAATTTCTAACTCTTCCTACAATTCATCAAAAGCTAAAACAGGAGTTTATTCTGTTATTTAATTTAGATTTTATCTTGACGTTCTGATTTCCTTCTCAAAATTTAACAGATTTAAAACAAATTTACTTGCCAGAGTGTCATTAATCTACAATGCAACTTTATGAAAACACTCGTAATAAATTAATATAATGCTTTTAGAAAAATGAATACTTCATTAATTATGATGTTAACTTTTATGATATTTTTCGTTGGTTTGCAAAATCAAATATAATTTTCATATAGTAGCTCGGCTAGTATTGTTGGAAACTTGTGCGCTAGCCAACATTTATTTTATTTATTATTTATGAACTTTAGGACGCAATCCAAGTGTAAATAACGGGCATTCGCCCAAAACTGCTCAGAACCTTAATTAAAAATGAACATTCCAGAGTTTATGATTGATTTACCTACAAATACAAGTCCAAAAACTAGTATCAACTGAAATTATGAATTTATCACCTAATAAAACAAGACACTTTATAACACAATAAAAGAAAAAAATATTGAAAATTTCACTTTAAGGAAAGATAATGTTTGCCTTATAAGATTCACCTTTAATTAAATAAAATTAGTAGACACATAGAAAATAATTTAAATTGTATTAAAATTTGAACATTCATTAATATTAATTTCCTGGAGAAGAAAAACTTTCTTCTTCATCTATTAAGATTTCTATCATAAAAAATTTGCTAAATCATTCAAAAGCCTTAATGACATAAGAAAACAGAGTCTGAAAAATATAAATTAAAAAATGTCATAAACTCAATATGAACAATTCTTAAAAGTTTCCTTCCAATTTAAAGGCTATCTTCCTGACTTTCAGCAATACTCTACGATAATATATCTCCAGAAACAATAACTCAAATGTAACGTAACTGAAAACTTTCTATACTTCTGTAGAAAAAAATTATAAGTATCTTCCATCACTAATAAAATCAAAAGGATTATTCTCAATCAATATTATTAACTTGAAAAATAACAGGCTTTGTTGATAAAATCTTTTGATTGAAGTTTCACTTAATTAATTTCCCTAAATTATATTTTAACCTTAGTTTACGTACCTTAGCGGTTATTTGAAGAAACAATTATTCGTACATGATGAAGAAACACAATTAAACCTTTCAGGACATGGCACTACTAGTAAATCTAAACATTAATAAAAATAAAACTAGCTCCTACATTAACTACTGAAATAAACTTATAAACCTGCCCAAAAAGGGGAAACATAGTGACTACATCTTTACTCTCGTAGTGCTCCTAGCAAAGTGTCCTCCGGAACGTAATCTGGTCTCTCGACTGGGGAATCCCCACTACTGTATTTAGAAACAGGTCTCCTATTGGGCGAATGGAATCAATTTGACCAATCGTCGCGTGGCTTCTACAGCCTTTGGACCAATAGTAACTGCAAAATCGGTAGTTTGTTATAATTTCAATGCTTGCTGTTTTCCAACTTATCGCATTTTATGTCGCGACAAGAAGGCTAAGTTTTAGAGATAATCCCATAATCTACATTCCTCGACGACTCGGAGCCACAATTTTTAAATATCTATCATGGGAAACTCGAAGTCATGGCCGTTCATAATAGAGAGAGAAAATAATTTATTTCGCTAACTCACTTACAATAATGGCTCTAGTCTATTGCGTATTAAATTTACTATTATAACTTGGGAAAATGCCTGAATTAAAGAGAGTGCCCGGCACACATCTGAGAAAGATTCACTCAAGCTTATGTTTTTTCAAGCGTTTCTCAGTTTCAATGTAAAGTTTCAGAGTTATTTTCATTCAGATGCTGCGTCACCTGCCTGGTTTCCCTCCCATTTGCCTGATTTGTTTCATGAATGGACCGGAAGGCACAACGGAGAGTCGTTCGCTGGCTTTCTCATTGACGATGTCAGCTTTTTTCTACACGGCACATTCACCCATCTCTATCCTTCCCTCATTAATTTTATCTCTATTCCCATCCTCATCCCCTACAGCGATAAAAACGCAAACATTTAGAGAAAAAGAGAGGAATTAGAGGCAAAGCAGCAGCCTGAAAGAAATGGACGGTCGGATATGAGTTAGAGTGAGAGAAACGTTCAAGTATGAGAAATAGTTTGAGAGAGGAGGAACGAGTACTAGAAGAGAAATTAAATGTTGAGTGTAATAGAAAATAAGTGGAGGTTTCGATCAGAGAGAAGTGTGAATGATAATTGCTAGATTGATTACAAAGAAAATATTTGATTAATGAAAGAATTAGAGGAAGGGAAGGTGACAAAGCGATAACTGTGAGCTACTGATCTAGTAAGTGAGAACAAGTGGCAGAGAGATTGATTGATTGATTATATGCCTTTATTAGGGCGGAATTAGGACTTCTGGTCCTCTCTGCCACACAACCCTTTACAAAAGAAGACAAATTTACATAAGAACAGAAAAAAATAGATTACATATTATGTAATAAGATTACATAAGATTAGAGATTAGAGAGAGAGAATGAGAGGAACGAAGAGAGTAGGGGTTATAGAAGATACATAGACGTAGTGAAAGGGCTGAATCGGGAGAGAAAGGGCGGTGAAAGAGTAAAACCGAGTGAGAATGAGAATTTAATCAAATTGTGAGAATTCTGCGGGATATTATCAAGAAAGTCTGTTCATCCCGGACATTGAAAAAATGGGAGTGTGGAGGAATGTGTGATTGTAGTGGAAAAAAATGTAGAAATGAGAATGAAAATATGAATAAATGGAGAATAAGTGGGAAAATAGTTGAGGAATCACAGCTGACATTATGCATTTGAGTCTCCATCATCGATAAGGAAAACTGGGTGATTTCCACTGTTAGGAAGAAGAGTAAACACAATAGCGATTTCCGACACGAAATTATGAATAAAGCCAATGAGTTGATTGATTCATGAAATTGAAATTAAGAAAGCTCATCATGAATGTAATTCTATATCATAAAGTCCAAGATCAGTTGAGGAACACCAGGATATACAGTTATCATGGATGAAGTTGCCTCATTGCACAACTTTCTGATGATAAAGTTTCGTATAATTTTCAATAACATCTCTCATTTGCAAATTAAGGACGGAACTGATACCCTAATTCATCGCCTAATTATCACCTAGGCTTGAAATACTTCCAGAGTTGACCTTGGGAATGAATAAATGAAAGAATTATGAGATGCTCAAATACATCATGATGCTCAACATTCACCTCACCACTTCCACGAGAATTGATCACAATTTCTCACACTAATTCAGCTTCATCCCAATTTCTATTTTTAACAAAAGAAGAGCTTGATATAACATGTGTTGTATAATATATGCATTCTTATGACTTATCCACAGGCCACAATCAGTACTGACACACAGGAAAGCAGACAAAATGACTGTGACATTTCGCTAACTGCTTCCGCTTAACTAGCAGTTAATTATCTAACTGACAAACAAACTTTTGCCAACAACAATCAACTAAGAAACACGCAAAAGTTTTGAATTAAGGGAAAGTGCTCTTATCCACTGTTCGCACAGTGGAGCGAGATAAAAGAAGTATTTTAGATTGTCTTCAACAGAGTATTAAGTTGTTACGCTTCAAGAATCGAATTGAGTGATTTGATGTTATGGAACTCGTCGAAATCACGAGAATTTACTGGAAAGCTGAATAATTATTCAATAATTTATTATCTGTTTGTTTGAAGTTGGTGAGAAAACTTTAATGGTATGGAGTTTGAGCAATTCAATTGTATTCAATACTTCTCCTTTATTCTTCATTGATTCATACAATTAGTAATCAAAATGATAGGGAGAAAAAAATAAGGTAACCTGGTGCTATTCCTCTCCCTAATTTAGATTAGGTTACACGGTAGTCCGAAATAGGTTAAGTCTAGCAGCTGTTCACTTAACAAAATATTTAGTCCTCAATTATTTCCACAAAGTAGATTTTTAAAATTAGATGCTTCATAACCAAAACATAGAAGAAATATCTCACATTATTTTGAATAAATAATTAGAACTCAATTTCGATTGCTCTGATGATAGTAGTGAAATTCATGGATATGTCAGCACTAATATCCGTATTTGATGGCACGGTAGTTAATGAATGGATGATGACGTAATTCGAATGTATTTTGTCATAAGACTAGGTTATAAAATCATGGAGTTTACTCACGGTTCAACGTCCTTGACATACCAAGACTAAACCTTTTCCATCATTGCTGATGAAAATAGAGGTGTATACCTCTTTGTCGGTCATCACTCACCTGCAAACAAAGGAAACAGAAAATCATTACTCAGTTTTTCTATGTAAACAATAATAATGCACTGTATTCATCAAACAATGTTCATGGTAATATTTCACTATTTCATTTATCATACATGAAAATATTAAACAATACAAGCAATACAAACTCTCAAGTCTTCACTAAGTGTAGAAATAAATCGTTTCAATCATGTCACGTTCTGCTCCTGGGAGGGGCATGAACATGTACTAAAATTGATAATTATAAACTTTCAACAATTAAACCAAAAACCAAAATTACAATCATAAACCATGAGCAATATTTCTCAACGTTTAATGCCCCACGTTGTGTCGGCATGTGTCAAATCCCAGTCTCTGGAGGGGCGTCATGTGTCATGATCTTACTCCAAAGGGGGGACACGGAAATGTATAATTTGAACTATATGATAATAAATTAGGGTTATAATTGTTCGGCCAAGAATACGATTCCTTCGTATAGTGGGTCTTACCTTGGGTTGACGACTATTGCAACCTATTTTGTTCCGTAGAGAGGGGAGGACGTACAGTAAAAAAAAAGAAAAAGGTATTTAATAGTTGAAATGGTTAAATCAAATGAAATAATTGAAAAATTATAATATTTGCGGTTATGATTCACTGATAGATATTTGCAGGTTAGATTGATCAATCTTTGTTTAATCGAATTGTCAATATCACTTAAATTGATGTATTGAAGCAGAATGACTAGTATATGGATGGGACAGATTGAAAAAGTTAATTTGCTCAACAGAGGGTTTGTCGGTCTACAAAGGTAGCCGAAGTAAGGGACCTGAGACTCTAACTTAATATGGTAGGTGGCTATAATATAGTGAGGTGGAATTAAATTCACTTTAATAATAAAATACAGTTCAACTTGAATCTGCTGAAAATAAATCCTGTTGTCACTATGATCAGACAGAGATAGTAACTTTGGAGTGAACCTTTTCTCCAAATGATGACCAATATATCCTGAATCCAATACTTGTGCCGTAATTTGGAAAGATATTAGACCGCATGAAACAACAGGTAGAATGGCAAATCCATGCGAACCAGGTCTCTGATAAATACTATAGGTTATGTAGCGAAGTGCTGGACCAAAATAGTAAATATTTCGAGTACCGAGTTTAATTCTAACGTTGTCTATACGATCTATTACCTCTCTTTTCAACGTTGATCGGCTGATGATGCAGGATTCACTTCACCTCGGTGTAGCAGGCCGGTGGGAGTCGATTTACTATTTGATTCTGTGGGATACTCCCAATGACAGAATTTATTACTTGATAAGAAAAACGACCACCACTTACCACCAGGATAGATAATAGTCTAATGATAGATACTATACTCGCTACTGTCTGACTATTGCAAAATAGGACGTGTCCTGAATGACCAATGTGTGTCAGTCGAGAAAGAACGAATTTGGAGGTATAATGAAGTAAACCCAGTTTAACAAAACGGTAATATGGATATATTCTGAGAGATAAACTGTTACAGCAAATATTGAATAAATTAATGAACAGATTATGTGAATAATAATTTTCAATAGATACAAAATGAAGATAGGTTGACAACAGATTTGAATCTTTAAATTATAAATATTATATAAAAAGTTTGGTACTCTTCAATTAAACGAAATAAAATGGATAATAGCCCTTAGGAAAGGGTCATAAACTGAACTAGTTAAACAAGAAAGAAAACAAGTTAATATTAAATGGTGGTTCAGAGAATAGAACAAATTAATAATTAAAATTACTCTCAGGGTGTGGTTTCGCCTAAGGAAAATAGACCTTTTAGCTAAGTACAGCGTGGACAGTTAAATTTATTTAATACTATAAAATTTAATTATGATAAATTTTGTACCCTTAAAACTATAGTCATGACTTTTCCAAATGGACGAATTTATGCGCTGTACAATTTTCGCAGATTTATGGGGATCCCCTTTTATATATTCGAACAACTTACGTAGACTTTTGTTTCCGTTTTTTGGTTTTTCGAAATATATTCGGCCGTAGAATATATCGTTCCGGCTGGGTCCTTCCACGTGGCGAAAAATGTTGAACAGACTTCACTGATATAATTTCAGGGTTTATTTGAATGAAATTCAAAATCTTGATATCACAATTATTATAGGAACTTTGGAGCAACTTTTTAAAAAACAGAAAAACGAAGATTAAGTTACATGAAACAGAAATTAAAGCTTTTGAACAATTAGGTACGTGGACTAGGTCTGCATCCTACCGATGATCCTTGCAAAATGGCCTCGAGTCTTCCTCTTCTAATTTTCACTTCAATTTCTCTTCCAAATTTTATCTTGCCAAATTTACATATTAATTCGGGATTGGTCCGATTCTGTGACGTAACCAATACGCCGAATGGGTGGTGTCACTGTGTCCAACTTTAAAGCTTTAAAAATAGGGCGAAATTCCTGATTTGAAGTTGTTCCAAATTATCATATAGTTTTTTATAATTATAATAATACATAAATAATAGAATTCATCTATGATGATATGCTTTTAAATTGGCTTCAATGAACAGCTAAAGATTATAGAACATAGACATGCTTGTATAACGTAAAGTAGACATAAGAATATATATGTTTATAACAATAACGAATATCATAATAAATAAATATTTCTTCCTATTTTTTTGTTTATATTGTTTTTTATACGCTAGAATATCGACCCTCAAACATTATATATGGCTAAGCTAATTTGTTCATATATTTTCAACAAGTATATTTTTCTTTGTAGTTTGAATAAATAAATATTCGGGCTTATTTGGTCTAGAAACGAAAGTATAAGAATGAAAAATTTAATAATATATTATTTCTATGATCGATATTTAGTTGAACTGCCTTCTCTATTTGCTACTTGTTAATGAGCTAGCCTTGGTTTGTTTTGGGGTTATGTTTTCATTTCGAAACTAACCTTCAAATATAACTTTACTGTTCCAATCCATAGGCATATAAACATATACGGTTTTTTTCCATTGACTAATTTTTTGGAAGGCATACAATTACAGATTTATTTATTTCCTTCTTTGTAAGTTAGATAATGGTCGTCTATCTTCCTCAGATAAGATTATATTGTTTCTGCAGTGATAGAAATTATTCCGTTCTCGTACTAGCCTATGAACAAATTTATTCTGTATTTTGAGTACTGTACGATCATTGGTACATCACAATCATGATTTGGAATTAATGGAAGTTAGGTCTGGGAGCATGTTTTATTATCAAATGACACTCGAAATAAATGTTTTGTTATAATATTATTATGAGGAAGTCTTAAACCGTGTCCACACTGAACAAATGTTCGACAAACATTATTGTTGAAACAGTTTGAGCAAATTTCATTATGTTTGACAAACAATGTTTACCCGTGGCCAGTGTGGACGCGTCACCAAACAAAATATTTGTGAGGAGAACAGGTTTCATGTTTTACAGCTGTTTTAAAGCTGTCAACACTTAAAATGTTTGGAAAAGCAGTAATTTTTTGTTTGACAGAAAATGATTGTCCAAACTTTTTAAAATGTTTGACCCTGAGCTCCTGAACAAACATGTTTGCCGAACATGTATGTCGAACATTTGTTCAGGTGGACACGGCTTTATGATAGATCAGGTTAGTTATGTGTCTCCGTTTTTTATTACATTCTGCTCTATGTTTCTCTGTTCTTATTTATTTCTGTGATTCGTACAGCACCATAGAGAAGACTCTGGTCCAGAAGTTTCTCTCTTCTTATTCTATGACTATGAAGTTTTTACTTAGAATTCTGACATTGTGAATAGACCAGCTAATGAAACTCTGAATAATTGTAACCAGACCATCACAATAATAATGATTATTGATACCATCTGGAAACCCTAGTAGAGCTTAGTTGAGGAAAGAAGTCTATTAAACTTGCAGAAAAGGAGAATTTTAAAAGCTCTTGGAAAAAGTCAGAGACTGAATGAGACGAGGCACTTGAAAAAAGATCCATTAACGGTGAAGCGAAAAGTTAACCAAGTTTCTCTGTAAAAGAGAGAAAATTTCCTATTTTGGAATATTCTCGAAGTAATTACTTCCGCTCTATCACATTCACTGGGACCTGATAGGATGGGATGAGACTCTTTTCTTTCTGACATTTTCAAAGTCACTACTAGTTGACTATATTGTAGAGCTTGTTGTATCTGAATGGGGTACATGTTTCCTGTCCCTCTGATAAAAAAATAGTGCAGACGTTTGGCATTCTTACAGTGCAGTGGAACCTCAATATAGTACCCCCCCCTTTATAGTACACCCCATTATAGTACATTTTGTTGCAGTCCCTTGAAACGTCCATACACCTCAAAGTTAAAAGACCCCTGAATATTACAATAATTTTATTTGGCCTGGTGTCCCTTAATAGTACACTTTGCCGTTCAGGATGAAATGAAAAAACCCTCGATAGTACATTTCAAAAATCCCTTAATTCACCCTCCTTAATTACTACTCACGAGTCCGACCCAGACATAACACATTTCGGTCTGCCGGCCCCGTTATCTAGTACATGATATTATTTTCCACATTTTGCCTCGATGTAGTAAATTCCGATTGCCGAAGTACCCAGCAATACTACGCTTTCTGAGCGGTTCCTCGATATTTACTATATCGAAGTTCCACTCTATTCTAGCTTACAAATTAGCGAGTCACCATAACCTATGATCAGAATCAGAAGCGATGAAACTTTAGCAATCTATCTTTACATTGATTTGATTTCGGCTGGTAATTATTGTAACAGCTCTGAATTTTCACTTCTTCTATGGTCTATTTGCTCTATAATTACCACTTCCCGTTTTTCCCTGGATTGTGTGTGGTAGTTCTTCGTAGCGTCAAACCATCTTCCGATCATTTCTTATGGTAAATCAGAGCTTGTGATTTTCATTCTATTGAGTTGAATGGAGTTTGAAAAATAAAAATACTCACAAAAAGTATGATTATAGTAATAGAACAACAAATTATAATATGATGTTTGATACATCAGATAAGTTCTACATCATATACATCATATTTATGTTCAATAACTGTACGATAACTGTACAATAACTATACAATATAACTGTGCAATAACTCAATGACTGTACAATATTGTGGAATAATGAATATTTTGTTATTTTTAGATGATTTGATTTAATCTATAGGGGGTTAGTTTATAGCGACACGTAATGATGGTTTTCTGTTCAACAGACTTGACCCTAATTAGGGTCAAAGGAAGTACAAGGAAGCAGAATGTAATGGTAATGATGAAAATAAATCTGGTACAATAAATATTATAACCAACAATATTGTGTATATCATAATTGGGAAGCAATAATCCCAATAGTTGAAAATTCAGACACCACATGATTTCCGAAATCAGGAAAAACGATTGCTGAGGTGGACTTACTTGTGATCGACATACAGATTTATTGATTGGAACAAGAGATTTGAGAAGGGTTGGAGTATGTTGGACATGTGATGTTTTTGTCCGGTCCAGGTGCTGAACGATCGAGTGAATGGCTCTGGCGATGGCACATTTTTCCAATGATAAATGAGCGCCGAATGTAAAGTAATTTCAAGCTTTCGCAGAATGTAATTCAGATCGCCGCCGCACTCCTGCATCCCCATATCCCAAGCAGCTAGGAAGCTCGACCCTTTCTGGCCGAAGCCAATGTCGTTTGCATAAGCTCAGTCGGACGCTCAACCCGATTTTCATCCCTTCCCCTTAACACCCTTAAAACCCCTAGATGCTTCACCCCCTCTTTCACAACCACGGAAAACCACTCCTGAACTCCCACCGACCACTCCTTCTCCTTCCACCATCACAGAACGGGGGTAGGCGGTCATTGAATAAAACCAATTATTTTCTCATATTTCTCTATAATGTTCTCAGGATACAGAATGCAGTGCTTCATCTTGGTAACGAACGCTGGCCGAATATTGCGAGCCGAAAATGGATGACTCTTTTAGTAGGCTCCAGAGTGTTATCTCATCCTCCCTTGATCAAGGGCTGTGCTTTCATTATTCACAAGTTAAATACTATAGCAAGCCCACACTAAATACGAATGCTTGTTTATGAGTGAATGCTAATATTCCGTATTGTAAGTATGCAACTCTGTTAGTAGAGTAGCTCTACTTTCATAAGCTGATTTATAGCTGAATCTGTATGGATAAGCTGGTGTTTAAAATTGAAATTCTCTATAATTTTGGTTCTAGTTGGCTACGTTCGAGAGATGGTTCGGAACCCATCTAGAGATGTAGAGTCACTCATGTCTCATCATTGTAACATGAAGAATTCTAATCTAATCTAATCTATTCATTATCCTCTCCATTAACCAGGTACAAACCTTTAGCAACAAAATAGAAAAGAATTATTCGAATTATGGACATTGCATAAACTATATTAAGCTCAAGACTCCAATTTGATGATAATAATCGTATAAGAATGCTAACTTGCCCATTGCATCACAACTATATAAATATTAGTCAGTTATTGATCGCATTGAATTGATGGTATTCAAAGTACTTCGAGGATAGTGTTATTTAATCTTTATTCTTTTATTGTATAAAACACTATAATCATGACATTGGAGGAATAACTGGGCTGAGCCTGTACTATTTCTCTTCAAAAATTTTGATAAAATATTAATGTTCTCCAAATGTTAAGGTTATGGATTTACACACTGCTTTGTCACAATTTCGGTCCAGGAATGACTAGAAAATTTTGAAGGTTGACGTAATACTTTAAATGAATCACAGAACGTCAGAACGTATCACAATAAATTGGAAACTTAAACTTAATAAATATTTCATTTTTTGAAAAATTTGATTCAGTGATTGAGATTCCCAGATGTTACTTAAAGAATTCAGAATGTAAAAATAAGTCATCAATGTAGCTAATCTTTCCTATTCTCTTTCCCTATTTATAAACTCCTATCATGTCTATCATTACAATCCATCTCTCTCAAAGTTGAACACAGAAACTGAGTGAGTGCATCATTACTGGGAGTTGGTTGTCCCAGTCAAAGGTCATATCGACCAGTCACCAAACAGAGAAGACAAATCCTGATCAGACTGGCCGACATAAACGTTAATTGGAATGCTCTCAACTTCTCTAATCGAGGATCATTGTCATTACAGGCATCCATGTTCTACGCTCAGGTTGACAGGTTAGGTTTGAGCCTCTATTCAGGAACATCAGACAATCACACTGGATATCACATTTCTCATACGATTGAAGTCATGTAATGATGGAATAGAGATCTACTGTTACTGTAAGCTTCCACAAAATTATCTACTGTATGCTCCAATAACTAATATATATATATATATATATATATATATATATATATATATTATATATATATATATATATATATATATATATATATAGTAGAACTTCGATAATTCGAAGTTCAAGGGACCGACGCTTTACTACGAATTATGGAAGTTCATGAATTATCGAAGTTACGAATTATGGAAGGTTGTAGAGAAAAAAATACGAATTATAGAAGGTAGTATTAATAAAGTACTGTATTATTCTGTTTTCACATACTAAATCTCACAGGGATATAACAAACAATATAACAAAACTGGAAATGAGGCAAAGAGATAAACTAAAATAATTACTGTATAAAAATAATCAAAGTAAAATGTCCTATAAAGCCTACGCCTAGTTTTTATATTTTCAAGATAAGATTAGATTATGGAATGATTCAGATATTGAATACAGTACCACTACTGTACAAGTACATAATTTAAAGGAAAAAGAACGCAAAAAAAAAACAAATTCGCACAGGGAAATAACAAAACTGAAAATGAGGCAAAGAGATAAACTAAAATAATTACTGTACAAAAATAATCAAAGTAGCCTAAATGTCCTATATAGCCTACGCCTAGTTTTTATACTGTATTTTCAAGATAAGATTAGATATGGAATACAGTACCACTACAACTGTACAAGCACATAATTTAAAGGAAAAAGAACGCAAAAACCCCAAATTCTCACAGGGATATAACAAACAATGTAACAAACTGAATACGAGGCAAAGAGATAAACTAAAATAATCACTGTATGAAAACATTCATTTGAAAAACACTTTTATAATTCAGTTAAAAACACTGAATTTGAATGATGACGACTGTTCTGACCTGGTGTAGATTTTCTCCATAGCTCCATACTGAGAAACAGTTGACTCTTGTTACCAATTTATAACCTTGTTGCAAGATTTAACTGTTTCTCAGTCTGATGAAGATCAACATCAGGTCGAAACGATCGTCATTACTCAAAGTAAGTGTTTCTTTTTCTAATTTGAAAGTTTTTTTGAATTGTAGTTGAATTATACAGTACTAGTGAAAAATAAGGGATATACGATACAGTATAACTATGAGAAAAAATCAAGATTATCTTATTTAAAAAAGTCATTTATTTTTGACTGCTTAAATTGGTCCGTTCTAGCACGATCAATTGCGTTTTCAATGGATACCAAGGCAGAGAAAACTGAACCGTCGACATCTCTTGTTGACAAGAAATTACTCAATTCAGCAAAATGAGATCGAGCTTGCTTTAACGAAATTGGCTGAGGAGGTTGGTCATCGTCGTCGTCGTCTTCATCATCATCATCATTTTGATTCTCCAAATTGTCCCCGACTATGTTGAGCCAAAATCTCATCATCAGTCAATGCACTTGAATTGGCCACATCGTCGCTGATCACCATAGAATCCGCCGTGTGCAAAACAGTTCTTGATTGTTTGCTGAGAGACGTTTTTCCAGGATTTATGAGCAATGTTCATGGCATCCAAAATCGAAACTCGCGCATAGCCCTCTCTCCCATTCTCTTGCGAGAGAAATACGCCATCTCTCCCACTCCTTGGTAACTTCGAATTATAGAGTGTTATGACCGACGTTACTTCGAATTACAGAGTCTCAGGATTGACCAGAACCAGCAGATTTACTTCGAATTATGGAGGGGACCAAAATACATTGTTTTTCTACGAATTAAAAGAGGTTTTTTCAAGGGACCGGAGCTCTTACTTCGAATTATAGAAATTACGAATTATAGAAGGTTCGAATTATCGAAGTTCTACTGTATATATATATATAATATAAATTGAAACAGGATACACACGAAACAGATAGATTAAAAACACTTAAAACTTACATTATAAACGAGAATTTTCGAGAGCTGGGCTCCCTTTGTCAATTAAACAGAAATAGTTTAACAAGAATTTAATTTCTGTATATCTATTAGACATTTATTGATTCAAATTTTGGGTTACGAAAACAGTTTATGCAAGTTTTGTTCCACTTGTAATGTCAACAGTCGAATGAATAGTGAGCTGTAGAACATTTTCGAAGCAACAACTCACACTCTAGAACGAAAACCAATACAAATTTTGAAAATAGTGACATTTGAAGTAATAATATTGTGGAATTGATTTTAATATGAATGATAACTTAATTTTAGAGAGTGGAATTCCAAATTTGGACTTGGATATTCAATCATAATTGAATTCAATGCATTTTTTTTCAAATTGAATTCCATCGGTAGAGTTATAATGAGTAAATAACTCATGATAAATCCCACAATCTAATAAATGGATTTAATTGATAACTTGATCACATGAAATGATGGAATAGCGATCTACTGAGCTTCACTACTCACTACTCTGATAACATGCATTCACAATTCAATAAATGGATTGTGAGTGCATGAATACATCGATGATTACCATAATAATATTGTGATTCTGTAAGAAGACTGTAGAATTTGATGAGGAACCATTTTCAAGTTCTAAGAGTTTATTGAATTTAATCATTCTATTATATTCGTTTTTTAATCAAATCAAATTCAAAATTTCTAGTTTATTTATTACTGGACTGAAAAGTGGACTCAAATCAATTCAAGTGGATATAGCATAACCTATAATTTTTATTCATTCATAGCTCTGTCTTCATTTCATTATCATTCATCCCATCATCATCACCTAGGTTCAAAATACTTCTAGAAAGTCGCCTTTGTAAAATAATAACAATGATGTAGCTGAAGAAATAATGTAAAAAAGTAGAAAAGTCTCACAATAAATAACTTGCATAGGCTGCATATCTCACATATTACCAAAGAGTTCTTTGAAATATCAACCTCATATCATAAGCGAAATCCCTAAGATCATTCTTCAACATTTTTATGATATAGTGTTGATAGTTTCTATATAAAATTATCCAACATGCTGCTATTTCAAACTCGAGATGTCAGTCATTCGTCTGTGTTTAACGAAAATACTACGATAACTCAAATGACAGGGATGAAAATCACAAAATCACAGTCGCGGTGATAGATACTGTTTCCAAAAATAATAAAATTTTGATCAACGTGTTAGTGGATACATTAGTGCTGTACTGTATACTGTAGCGACGGCGGCAGCATTACAGCAATGAAAACAGTAACTCATGTCGATGGGAATTATCGACAAGGCTAGCCAAGGCAGGCAGACACCTCTAAATCAATTTGCTAACAATGGTCTGTCGGTCGGTTTTTCTGCCTTTTGACACTCTCATCCATCACACAGAGGAATGCGCATGCAAAAAGCTGTGGATCGTTTGTTCGATATCAATGGGCAAACATGCAATTCTCGACAAGCTCTCTCGCAACTCGTTCAGCAACTGCTCGGAATCATGCATGATTATCAATCTATACTTTGCATATAATTGAAATATATTTAGCATGCAAGGTTGATGAATAACAGCGAGGCAATTAGAAACAGGGTTGGTAAAACAACAATAATTGTTCATTAGTAGTATAGTATTAGTTATTGTTACTACTCATTAGGGCAAAAGTACTGATTGGAGAGCTTTACTGATTGATGAATTTTACTTTTTGATTTTCCAATGTTCTATTTCAAGCGTCCTGAGAAACGTTAATAAAAAATTTTGGGATAAATAAATGTACAGCCAACTTAATGGTTGAACATTGAAGAAGCCAGTATACCACTTTGTAGTTAGTACTAACATTAATTTTGAATTGACATTAAGCTTTCAGAATTGGCTACATATTATATGAAAATTTCTTGTGCGGACATTTCCTTGGATTTGTAGTTCAATTTTTACATCGTCTTACTCTTGATATTGCAGCAATATAATTCTATAAAAATAGACTGTAGTAATACAAATTTGGTGGAAGATTATTTACGTCGTTAAACTTGATTGAGTCATTCATATTTTCAGGAATTTGAATAGTTCTATGATTTGATTTTGTGAATTCCCGATTCATACCGTAAATACATCTAAGAAGTCAACATATTTTTCGTGGTTATTTTGAATTCAAAATTTTCTATAAATTGAAATTAAATGATTAATTAATTCACAATTTGACATCACAACTGTTTACTTATAATGATGGGATTTAGCAGTTTTCGTCAAATGCCTGCTGAATCTTCAGCATTGAATTCATTTTAGGAAGACGAAATTAATGAATGACTAAACGAAAAAATGACTAAATGAATGAAAATTATATCTTCACCTTAGAATTGCTTGTACCCTTGTTTTCCCAAAGGCAGGAACAGTTTATTTTCCAATTTTATAAAGTTAATTATTGATTTTGTGAAGAAAACTATCAAGAGTATTGTATCAAATTATTAGTGCGAGTTATTTTAAATTTAAGGAGATGAAACTTAATGTTGTGATCACCCACTGAAGACTAATATATAATATATTTTCCGCCGAATCCATTCGAATAGGCATGGACGTTGTTTGATCATCTCATCAAATCACCCTCGCTCTTCCCATTATGAGGTTCAGCGGTAGAGAGGACTTCCTAGCTCCGCCTAATAAATGATTTTTTCATCTTCATTTTTATTACCCAAGCACAGCAAAAAGCTCATGTGGGCATCATCCGCAATAAAAAGAAAAAAAAGTAGACTTGTATATATGAAATAAAAAACATAATCTGGTTAATATCAACAGAATGCTTCTCAACAAATCTATATTTCAAAGGACTGGAAAAATTCGATCTCAATGATAAATAATTGAAGTATTCTTGTTTCTTCTGAAACTACCTTAGAAGATAAAAGTGCTGCATTCTCATCTTATCTCTTTTTGTCATTCATTACCACGGTATTCCCCCAGCAGGTGGAAAAACAACTTTGAATAATAGCATACGATGCAAACCAACATTGTTGCGTCAATGTGCAAGATATGAATGACAAAGTGCAGCAGAAACGGACGCCATTAGTGATTGGGGTACAGTGCTTTTTATCGCGGAGTAGCATTGGCACAGAGCAGTGCAGAGCAGAGCTGACTATAGGACAGAGACTTAGCTGCGCGCATTTGAAGCCGGCGACATCGTTTGGGAGGGTAGCAGTCATCATCACTAATCTGCCCATTAATCATAACCTAGTTAGTCGGCAAACACGGTCTCCACAATAATTCCAGAAGAACTTTAGCGGCACAAGTCAGAGTTCAATGAGTCAGTTTACTGAGAATAGGATGTAATAAATGAGAAATTTCTGAGATTAGCATTCAGCTTTCTGTACATCACTAGTTCATCACTGATAAGCAGTAACTATATTTCATGAGTTTTTCTCATTATATTATGGAGGATTTAACAAATAGAGATAACATATAGAAGTAATAATAACAAGAAATGAAGCCTCAGGACTGTTTAGTTGAAATCTGAGACTGAATCAGTTTTAGCCGCATGCCCTTTAAACGCGAATCTTCCTCAGGCTAAATATATTTCTGTAATCTCTATTATATTGTTCTGTAGGCTTATATAATTCCGCAGGCTACAGGCCTATATTTTTTTGATATTAACAAAATAATGGAAATATTGGAATGCCCACTGCACATATTCCATCTCATTTCTGGAAAATTCCTGCTTTAAATCATAACTGTAAATCAATCATGATATTATCAATAAGATGAGACAAACAAAAATTTCAATGGCGAGTTGGAGTTCACCGGAACTAATCTTTCCTATAATCTATGCTGTGAAACGTTCGAAACAATTCATTTTCTATGTCATATTTACTATATAATTATTTTAATAGAGAAATTTGCTTTAAATAATATTTCAAGCTGAGTTTCAAAGATTTTCATTGAATCGGAATAGATGGTATGGAGAACTATGAGCTACTTGAAACCATTATTGGAATACTATGTTGTGAAATCATGGGTCGAATTGAATAAATACGCGAATTTCCCCGATTCAATATTGCTGTTTGACTATAAACGAAAATCCTCTTCCTGAATTTTTCTGTTGCTTACTACTGAACAATAGCCAATAAATAGATGGTATCAGAGAATGTGATGAGATAAATAATAAGTTCAATATTTTACACATAAATGTTGAAGAATATGAGAAGAGAAGAACCAAAAAATGGGCCTGATGCCAAAGAGTGGTATTTTATATCAAAAAGGAAATCGTTAAAGGAAATTGATGATGCAAGGAAATCCAGGCGAAGGTGAATAAAAGGAAAACTAAAGGAGCATAATGTAGAGCGTGGAACAATATTGCTGGTGAATGCGGAGGCCCTACTTCATAATTTAATGACGCACTTCTGTTGTTTCAAGTCTTGCATTTATCATTTTCGCGTATTCCATGGAGAACAACGATGTTTTCCATTACAAAGACTACTCAGAAGAGTATAAGAGAGAGCCAATGAATTTCCAAGTAGAATACACATATAAAATTCTCCTTAAATGAAATTTATAAATCTAATTTCATTACTTGTGGATCCCTGTTTATATTCAAGAGGTCTGTCACAACTCATTCATTGCAAAGTTTTTGAAGAGTGATACTTGAATCATTCTTCTAGTGGAATCTCTTACATGCATGATTTCGTTCGATTAGTGTTTCAAAACCACACAATAAGGAAAATCAGCTCTTAGTTTTCTATTTCCATGGAAATGAAGTTTAGTCATTGAAAATAGTTAATAATTGGAAACGAATTTTGATATATTTCAAGATCTTTAAAGAAACACTTTCTTCTTTGTTTATCCTACTGATGATCCTCAGCTTTCTTTCCAGTATACTTAGTAGTTAGTACTGTAGCTATATTGTGAATAAATGTTTGATACCAGTTTGCAAAGTTAATAAATATTTTGATAATTAAAGAATACTTGTATGAGGAATATAAATAATATAAGGTTGCAATAATACAACTTTTCGAGACCGCAGTTTTCGGATTCTAAACTATTTGAATTTAAAAGAGTATGATTTTTCTTGCTTTTGCAGCATAATCCAATGCAACAAAATAATTTGTTGGAATGCGTATGAAGTTTCCGAAGATTTTTATTTTGAGTTACTGTGTTATCGAAGATATTTTTTTTCGATTTTTTCTATATGCTCATAGATTTTTCATATTCTCCTTAAAAAACATATATAGTGAGGATAAATTCTTTAAATTGACCATAAAAAATGACCATCCTGATAAGGGGAGCATACAGAAGTATTGAATTTCAAACAGCATAAACAAGACTCCTCATTTCATAATTACTCTTTTGAAAATCAATTTATTTTCAGTATTTGGATGAAAAATGTGCTGAAATTAATGAGAATAAAATGAAAATGGCTCATGGACAGAGCTGTCTGGATGTAAGTGGTTACTGATAATAGAATAAGTCGGCAGCAAATTCGAACAGAGCAAGTGACTGTGGGTTCCAACTAGTTTTTGAGAATGATAATGTTATTGACACAATTTATGCGTTTTGATCTTGAAATATAAAGATGTCCACATGAGAGTTAGTATCTGTAATGTTCGTTTTATATTTTCCTTCAGTATCCTCAAACTACTTAATAATTTATTTACACTAGTAGTTCTAGTAGTCCACTAGTGGACCTCACGCAGTATTCTCATCCACAAGTACCTGATTGAAACTATAGACCTTACGGAAATACAGCAATAGACTGGCTTCTCCACACATCTGTGTAATCACTTGTCAGCTGATTTATGATGAATAATTCTATAGTCTGATTTTTACTCTAATATTGTCGTATGAAGGAGGCTCCTTTTTCCTTTTATATTATCCTTGAAATGCAAAATTTCCAAAAATTTCCACAATTAAAAAAGGAACATACCAGTCAAATTTCATGAAAATCTATTACCGCGTTTCGCCGTAAATGCGCAACATTTAAACATATAAACATTTAAACATTTAGAGAAATGCCAAACCGTCGACTTGAATCTTAGACCTCACTTCGCTCGGTCAAAAATAGATAAATATAACCAGGAAGCCTTGAAGATTAAACAAGGATAAAAACAGGTTATTGATGTTACAAACTTGAATGAGAACAAGGATGCTATGACGAGGAGTGTTATCCTGGCTATATCAAGGCTATAGGGATCGAGCAGTGTATCACAGCTAGAGTGTAACAATGAGTTCATGTGGTGTGTACATACACATATCAAGTTCAGTATTACATATATTATAAGATGAGGATGGCAAGTAACAATTAGCCTGACAGGGAGTAAGTTGAGTCGACGATTGCAGCATGTCGATATGGTAGAGTGGCAAGTGAAACTTTGCTCTCAAAACCTGCCCGTATGAATAATAGAGCTTCGTAGTTTGTTCAAAATGTTTATCTTTGGTCGCGACTCACGTAGAGGCAGTCCATAAACTACGGCTGCGATTCGAATGGAAGAGTTACCAGTTCTAGCAAAATACGCGTGTACGGGAGTCTGTAAAAAGAGATTATTACCTGTATAAATTGGATAGCCCAACGAATAACTCCAGAGAACTTATGCTGTGCTTCAAACTCATTCATTTCCAGACTAGAAAGAAACTTAATAGCTTTTTGTGAATAATTGAGCAGTGGGTTTGGGTTGGCAGGTCGAAACTGTTTGTATAGCTGTAATAAAGTTGAAACTTTCTGTTTTCATTGGAGGATACTTTCAATTCCCACATTTTACTACGCTCATTTGTATTAACTCTCCTCATTGTTCTCTATAGAGCATGATCAATGCGAATAATTGATGTCGAATTATTATTCAGCTTCAACATTTATTTTTGTCAGCATTATGCGCACGAGCACACTCTCAATAGCTTGTTGGTGTTATAGGAAATCAAAAGATGAATTTTGCAATAATAATATTGTAGCTAATAGTTTAAAATATTCTGGTTCTGTAGCAATATTTTTCAAAGCACTCAAAAGATTGGTCTAAGGAAACTAAATATTATATTGCTTTATTCAGAAATATAAATCATACAATTGATTTTATAATTTTCATATTTTAAAAATAACTTTACGATAATAATGGAAGTAGCATTGAGTTCGATTTGCCAATTTTACGAATTGGCCAACTTTTCCATTTCAATTTTCAAGTACTGAGCGTTTTTTACTTATTCATTGATGACTTAAATATATAATCTTATAACGATTGGGAATGGAAGAACCAGCTTAAAACCATTTCATTCCCTAATTTTGATTAAAAATCGGTCCAAGGAAGGTTTTATCTTGTTAGCACACATCAACAACGATATTCTTGATCTCAAAAAATGAACAAGAAATTTGAGTTTAGAGTGTTAATAAAACTCCAAAAATCCACTCTGATAAACAATTTTTGTTACTCATGTATCGGTTTCAATGCAGTTGACTATTTTTCTGGAGTTTCCAAACACGCACAGGTCACAGTGCCTATATAGGCTCATTCCATAACGTATATAAAAATTCCCTTGAGTATTTCATTACCTGTATTTTATATTAAATATTGTATATTTGTACTCATCGTACTTATGCAAAGAAGACGATTTTGATTTGATTTAATTTTAGATTTATAACAAAACTGCTCGTCATTTGATTTAGTTGAAATTTCTCCGTGAGGTTCTTCCGTAACATGAATAAAAATAGTATATTTCGCATCTAGAGTAGAAAATGAGATTTTTCCGGCTCGAAATCGGTTTTCAAGTCCGAGGCCGTAGGCCGAGAGCCGGAAAAACATTTTTGCCCGTGGTGCGAACGATATTTTTCGCCACACTACAGGTATTGCTGACAAAATAAATAAAGAATACTTGTTATCGTACCTATCTCTTGATTTTAGTGATAGAAGATTTGCAGCCAGGATTTCAGATTATTTTAAAATTTCACTTGGAATATCACGGGCGTCGTCATCTTCAAGCATTTTTGAAAATTTGGAATGCGCTAATCAACAATAAATAATTGAATAAAACGGTTGCAAAGCGAATGCTGGATTAGTTTGATTTGAAACTCGAACTGAAATCATGGCGACTTCAGCTGATGAAAGTGGACACTCGCCCGATCTAGCGGATGACTTATCTACTACGGACTTCCATGACCGGCTGGAAAGAGACCACTTTCTGGCCTAGAACGGAAAAGAAATCCTTTTCTGACGTCAGACGAGAGTTGTCTGCCAACAAGGTCTTTCAGATCTACGTAGGGACTGGAAAACAGCTGCTTTCTGTGCAGTGTGGCGAAAAATTAATACAATAATAGCGAGGGAAAAATACAGTATTCATAATAGTCTGATAACTGGTAATTCAGGTGTTATTACAGCAATCAGGAAATTGTAGGGAATCAATGAGATGGGTATATAGGAAGGTTATGAGGTGTGGAATGTTTATTCATAATTATGGTTATCCCTAGGGAGCTCATCTTTTTCAAAAGGTTCAGATACTGAAGAATGGAAGAAGAAACAGGAGCTTCTTGCAAAGAACAGTTGTCCTACGCTGTACAATCGCACTAGTCATTCTATTTTGTAGACTCTCATAGTATAAAAACACAATCACTTGACTCCAGCGAACAAACTCATGAAAACTTACGAATAACTTGAAAAATCATCACCATCAGATAAAATTCCATTTTCGGATGTGCGGAAAACAATCAGTAGAAAACAATCTCAGCGTCGAGAGAGTTGGCGCAGACACTCGTGATTCATGTAGATGTAGATGCCGCGTGGACTTGGAAGCGAGAAGAAAAATCAAACTTCTATTGTTGAACTCGTTGAAACTGTCCAGTCATCTGCGACAACAAAAGCAGTGGGGAGAAGAATACGTTGCTGTAAAGATGGAAAGACACAAGGAAGAGAAAAAACAGAACGGACTAGAAAAGAAGAAACTGTGTTGAAGATGAGCAGGGAGATTTGAAGTTTTATACGGCACCGGAGCGAGTTGTCTGTTAGTTCCATTCAGAGCAGCGCTCGAAATAAGGCTGCGACACCGGAACACCCGATCATAAGTAAATGAAAAAGCGAACTTTACAAACTTTCTGGCTGTTTCACGCCAGAGCGCGTCGTTACGCCGCCCCGGCGCCAACTTCGTCTTACCAACTTCCATTCTCACTTCGCGCAATTTTCGCCTAATTCATCTTCGAAAAATAATCTCCAATATTTTTCCCACAAGTCTGAAAGCTATAACTTCATATTTTCAGCTCTAACGAGACTTCAACGATTATTATTCGAGCAAACTATATTCCTAGCGGATTGTATTGTTCACAATAGAGATAATCGGTCAATTCTATGGGACTTAGTTGTTGACTGATTTCTCGGTTCTCAGAATGTCTTAGTAATTTTGATAAAATGGAGATTCGAGAACTTAAAATTTCAGCAATCCCATTCTAGTATCGAGAACTTAAAACTCCAGCAATTCCATTCTAGTATTGAGAATGTCATTGAAGTTTGTCAAATATCACCTACTCGATTCATGTCCATACACTCGGATGATTTCATTGGTGTGTGAGAACACTGGAAAAAGTTTCAGTTGGAACCGAATTGTTTGAATAGATTTTAAAAAAGTCAACTTCAGAATGTGTGCACACATAGATTAGTCAGAGCAGTTAGATGATATCCGACAAAAATAAGTTGCAAGACTGGTTGATTACAAAATATGAAGTCATTCGTATTAGTTTTTAAGTAGAACGACAATTTGTAGATATGAATATCTATACAGTACATTCAGATTCTCTCACGACCTCTGGAACCAGAAACTTCTCACCACTATCAGTGTGCACATACCCTTCGATTCCAATGATCTTTATTGAGTTTGGAATCATCTCTCAATTTATTCCATACTATTTATGCATATCATGTGTTTCCTTGGTAGTCACCTCCACAAAATTCATCAATACTCTATTGAGATGTCAATATGGAGTCAGAAACATCGTTTGAATATTTTCTTCAGAGGATGATGAAATGTATTTGGTTCTGATTGGTTAGCACAATTGATACTTGACTCTAGAAAATGTAAGGGTATTCAACATAATTCAGAGAAATCTCACTAATTGAAGTTGGAAATCTGAAAATCCACAGCAATTTTCAATGCTATTCAGTGGGGTGAACAACTAGGATACACGAGTATCCTAGTAGTGCTGTTACTTGAGTATCAGTTGATACTAGACTCTATATAATATAAGAGTATTCAACATAATCCAGAGAAATCTCACTCATTGAAGTTGGAAATCTGGAAATCCACAGCATTTTTCAATGTTATTCAGTTGGGCGAGCCATTATAGAACTCAAAGAAAATTGAAGAATCAAAGAAATGCTTGAAAAACAAATGAGAATTTCAATTTGATGAATAAACAGCATCTTCTCCTCAGCATCTCACTTGTGATTTCATCGAAGATCGGGTACCGAATAGCTCCTGCTACTGGATGGACAAATGAAGTGGGACGGGGAGAATGATGATTGGAAATTAAGAAAAAAGTACCAGGGGAAGACAATGATAAAACATGAGGGTGCAAGGGAGGTGGGCGAAATAAGAAGCGCTTGGTGCAGTAATGGGATTTTCTCTGGACGGATAGGAGATGGAGGAAGAAGTGAGACGGAAAAGGAAAGAGTGATGGAGGAGAATAGATGGGAGGGTGAGAGAAAGCCTTGAGACACGTAGAAGCTTCTTGATTGCTGTACACATTCCAATTTCATTGGCACGTTTCTACAACAGCAAACAGCAGAACGTAGCCGACGACGACTTTTTTCCTCCTCCCAACTATTATTCCCATCATCCTCACCTTTCATCCTTCTGACCTACTCTCACTTCCTTCCAGCTCACATTTGCGATGTGGTATCTTTTATTCCTCACACGTGATAAGAACCTGATGGAGAATTGAATTATCGCAATAGTTGCATTCTCTTATCAATACAGTAGGGCACTATATCAATCATCAAAACTGGAGCATTATTTTCAAGGCTGGAAAAACAATTCACGTATGTGTATGGTGTGGAGAATAGCGATAGTCTCAAACTAAAAGTTGATTGGAATGATTCGTGAGTAACAAGGATGTATTGGAGCTTAGCGATACTGAATTTTTTGATGAATATGGAAAGTTTCAATGTCTTGAGTAGACATTAGCAAGTAGACAAGCGAAGACACTAGAATAACGGAATATTGTTCAATTGATATGAATTTGATGAATTCAATTCGAGGCTGCTAATTCTGAAAGGTGACACTTACTGCACTGGTAAATTATTACTTATTATTACTTTAATATAATTAGAATTATATGAAAAAAATAATATTACTGTCATATAACATCAAATATGATATATTGTTATATAATTGATAATTCAACAATAATATTATTATTGACATATGATACTGATAATTCAACAGTGCAGTAAGTGTCTCTTTTCAAAATTAGCAGGTTCAAATTGAATTCAAACTCATATCATCAATTATACAATATTGGTTTATTCTACTGTCTTGTGTAATAATGAATTAATGTTTGTTTGCATTTAATCAAAATAGCCCAATTATGAAGAAGATAATAATCGAATGAGGAGGTCAATGAGAGCGTCCTTGTACAGATAAGAAAGCAACATTGGAACAAAAATCATTTCAATCATTTATAGACGTTTTTGCGAATAAAGAGTAAACATTATTCATCAGAGAACTGTGGTACTCTTCATAGTAGTGATATGCTAACAGTGATCCAGAAACATTATAATTATTTCCAACAAACAAGTGAAAAAGTAAGTGAAAACGCACTCTCTTGACATCCGCTCCATCTTTTTTATAATTATTTGTAATTATTCGTATTTCCAATTCCAACAAACAAGTGAAAAAGTAAGTAAAAACGCACTCTCTTGACATCCGCTCCATCTTTTTTGTTCGCAATTGATAAGAGAGTTTTATGCTTGTATCGCGATCTGAAGATCCAATAAGAGCACAGCAGTTTTTGAGAAAGTTATTGAGGACAAGTTGGTATGCACACAGAGGGAGCATAGCCGATTTGCCGTTATCAGCCCGCCTGTTTTCTGGTTGGTACGCATTCTCTAACGCGAGGAGCGCATACCTATATCGATGTGTGTGAACATATATTTGTGGCCGACGCCATATCAGAGTCAGATCGCAGGTGCGTTTCACGTCGCTCCAATATATCCATATATTATATATGGCGAAATAGAGCGACGTCAGCGACAATACATATCACGCAAATAACACGAGCAACGGCTTTTGCCCATCAATACACTGTTCTCCGGCTGCTCCATCATTTACAGACAAAAAAGCTGCTTCACCAGGCACGACAAAGGCATAACGATGTGGCTCTATCGTCTAACAAAGATGCTCTATCTTGCAGGTTCGGCTACAAACGAATAGGCCTGTTTGACTTGTCAACAAGTTCGACGCAGTGTTGTTCATCTTCGTTGCTGGAGTTGTTTGAAGCCCTGGCGAATGGCACAGGACACGTAAAGTTCGCATGGGTATTTGGATTACACTACTTCCTAGTAGACAAGTTTACGAACGTAAAAGTTAGTTGCAAGTTATGTATAACAAGCAGATCATGGATCCTCCAACTTTCTCTCGTGAGCTTGAACCCCCAAAATTCACTCAAATCATTGATGGTGCATTGTCCACCAAATATGTACCTATGTCATAGTCATGGATACTTTCTATTATAGTCCAATGTTTATCTCATTTCGAGACTATTTACAGGTTTTGCTACTTCGGAATGTTAAAATTCCTTCAATTATTCTCCATTCAAGAGAAATTTTCCATTGAAGAGAATCAACAAGCAGAGTATATTATGTGCAGTGCGACTTTGCAAATGAGATTTGCAAATGTCCTTCAATGAAGGCGAAACGAACATCAATTCCTTCATTAGATTTTAATATTGAAATTCCTTAATTCCCATTTATTATTTTAAATTTTCATTATTCAATAGAAACTTATACCAATGTTCAACTCATAATTTTGACTTCGCAATTATTCTGAGGTAGAATAGATGTACGGATAAAATACGTATTATTATCAGCAGCAATATAATAGCATGCTAATCTTAAAGTCGAGTGAGTTAAGCCCCGCACACACACATCGATTTTTGTTAGTACGATATTTTGCCATCCTTATAAATTCAAATTAAACGAAACTTGACAAGCATCATCTGTTTGAAACCATCTGTTTAATCTAATATAATTTATAAGGACGGTTAAATATCGTACGAACAAAAATCGATCTGTGTGTAGCTAGCCTTATATGTATTGTATAAGACAGAAACGTTTTCTTGATCGACAAAGATTACAATAATGAGACGAGTGCATAAGATGGAAAAGGGCGACTCCGCCACCTCTTTCAAAAGTTTGCTTCGTGGCAGGCCAGCAAGCCAGTGAACTGCGTCAACTTTAAAGAAGTCTTTCTGGCGTCTGGAGGCGGTGAACGAGTGCACTTAATTGCGAGCTGAATCGTTCGATGGCATTCCAGCTGAGCGTCAGGACGCGCAGCGTCCGAAGCGGCCATTTTGTGCGTGACCCAGAATTACGGCATTACATTCGTTTCCATCTTTCTCAACTTCTCTCTCTGAAGCTCTTTGAAGCGAGAGAAAAAGACAGAAAACAATATAAAAGTTCTCAGACAACAAGAAAAACACTGTAGCTATGCAAGAGTGGAGCGAGAAAGTGAGAGAGGGATAAAAATTGAATACTTTCTTCCACACCAGGAAGCATCTTCTTATTGTAATTATCTTGCCTGTGATTAGACGGATAAAAGAAGACTGCCTCTTCAGTCATTATCTAATCCAATCAGAAATGCGAAATATCTTAGATAAATTTATTTTGTCGTCTGAATTTGACTTCTCCTAGATCAAGAGCCAATCATTTGTAGAACTGGAGTATTGTGTTGATTCGAACTGCGAAAAATTTATTGGTCTAATACATTACCATTACATTATCTCATCAAATCGTATAAGATGCAGATGTTAAGATATAAATTCATTATAATATAAATGATAAACATTTTTAGGCATTTAGAAAACCTAAACTCGATACAGATTCTATCTGAAATTCTATCTTTCCTTATTAATTTTGATAAATAAATAGTATGGAACATTTATATAAATATAAGTTGAGAAGTGAATTTAAAATAAGAGGGATGAGAGTAATCATTTGTAACGATTTCCTTGTTCTAATATATCTGAATACAACGTGGCTACATTTGAATAACAGAATTTGTTTTTAGGTATGATTTGATGCGATACAATGGTTATGGTATACGTATGTAGGAAGTATCAGATTGGAAGTATAATCGGATAGTTGATGAGGAAAACGATCTTATTCGGTTTGAACAGGTTTATTTGAATGATGAAGCCTGTCAAAGTAATTGTAACAATAGAGATTTGAGTACGTTCAGGTTCATTAATTGTTCTGACAGCAATAATTTGTGAATTCAGTTCTGAATAAGCTTTCAACTGAAATACCAGCTGTTTCTGCGAATTTAACCGACTACTTTTCGAAATCAATTCCAGCTTCAACATCATCACATCATCACTGGAACATCACAAATTTAGAGACTGTTCCAAGTTGGTTGACTCGCAGAACTTTGATGGAGTTCTCTGGTTTGAAATGGAATATGAAGGCATAGTTTGGGTACAGATGGTCACTGGAAATCGGGATGAGAGACTGAATTAGAAATTTTGGGATTCACCAACGTGGTCGCCGTTCGCACACCCTTCCCCATCCACGTCAAGCTGGACCATTTCATTGCTGAGTTTCTAAATCAACGTCCTTTGATGTCGCCGCACGCCGAATGAGTGGGATGAGGCCCTTCGTTATCAGTAGTGTAACCAAACTCATTCCGCGTGTTATCAACCGCCGTGCAAAACGTATTTCACCTCATCAGCAACAAGAGCCGACCTCCGCTACAATCTCAAACGGATTAAACTTACAAATTAAATTTCACGCTTGTCTTCAACTCAAATGGAACATGAATTAATGGTTTTTCTCGCTATAATTACATTAAAAAGTTACATTATTAAAGGAAACGAGATTTCTGTTTGTTCACCAAACGTCCAGGCTATCATAAAATAGTGTTTCTATTACTGTATTCATACTCGTCCTTACACCAGATCACAGTAAGAATACTGTTATATTATGACTAGCCGTCAGGCTCGCTTCGCTCGCCATATCCGTCTAGCCAGGGGGCTCTGCCCCCTGGACCCCCGACTTGATCGTCCAAGAATGAGATCAGCAGGCTCGCTCCGATCGCCTGCATTTTTCATTAGAGCATTTTTATCATATGTTAGGACGATCCAGTCAGGGGTCCAGACTAAACGTCTGGCTAAACGGATATGGCGAGCGAAGCGAGCCTGACGGCTAGTAATATAATATTCCCAGGATTGAAGTAGCAGTGCCCAATCAATTTTTCCGCGATAAATGCATTTAAATCTTCAACTTGGTGCCAACCTAACAAAGTCAACTCAACTTAATGCCAACCTGACAAAATTATTAATTTAGTTGCCAGTTAACAACTGCTTCGAAGAGGTAGGTACTCTATCTAGATTATAGTTCTATAGTAACATATGATATGGAAATTTCAATTATAATTAAGAGATTGGGACTAGAAGAATATACATGCTAAAAGACGAACTTTAAACCCTTAAAAACAACCCTTAGAGTTGAAATATTGCCAAAAGATTACTTAGTGCGTCTCTAAAGGGCCAACTGAACATACCTACCAAATTTGAACGTTTTTGGTCCGGTAGATTTTTAGTTATGCGAGTGAGTGAGTGAGTGAGTGAGTGAGTGAGTCAGTCAGTCAGTGAGTGAGTGAGTGAGTGAGTCAGTCAGTCAGTGAGTGAGTGCCATTTCGCTTTTATATATATAGATGAAGTGAATATCCCCCACACACAGAAAGCAATCGTAGCAATTAGTTTATATATAAATTATCATTATTCCGAGAGAAATTGGATAGAGTTTTATTTATTTTGGAACTTTCCTTGAAATAACCTACTTATCGTATGTTCAGTATGTTTTGCAAAGACGCTTCCAGCTGTATATTTGTAACGTGATTTTATCTCGTCAGAGTTGGCTTCTTCCACTTACTCATGTATACTATTTGGGTTGATTTGTACACTATACTGTACATTTGCTTCCTGAGCTGATAATGGTTATGGTGACGTAGATTCCCACTTTTTCTGTTAAGACGACTTGTACACTGGTGTGTACATTGTCTGCTATCATACAAAAACAACAACTATACAGGTAGCAGTGGCCACTGTTCAGCTGTGTAGGTCTTGGAAAGTTGTATTTTGAGAGAGAGAGGTTTGATCTGAATACAGTGATATCCATATGCAGCATACACTATACTGTACACTGGGTCTAAGGAGGTTAAGTTACTGAGGCAATCATCCAAGATACATCTAACTTTATTTGAACCTCAAAGTGACAAAGATCACCATTCTTCATGAACGTTGAGTTGTTCGACTCAAGTGACTGTACAACAATAAAACATTCTTATTCGAATTGGAAATTATACGATAGTCCTCTATGATAAGAAGATATTTCACTGCATTCACAAAGTATGAAGCAAACAAGATCAAATTATTTATTCCACTAAATCAAGTTACACATCATTATTTATATTATACGATCACAGTTAAGACCACACTCGAGCTAAAGTGGGAAAAACTAATAATGTACAACAGCTTCTTATGTTATTCCCAAGATCGAAAATATTTACACACTTTTTTATGTATTTAAACACGACATGCAGTCAATTAATTAAGACGATTAGTACTCGGTTACACAGAAGCCTATTAAATGTCAATGATTGAGTCAATTAATTGACTGCATGTCATGTTTAAGTACATAAAAAAAGTTTGTTAATACATAGCAGCTCGGAATGGATCAGGAAACCATCACCTTGAAAAAAGTTCTTCTTACTCAATTTCAACGACGAACTTCATAAAATCTGAGTGAAACCACAAATTTTTAGTCCTCAAGTCTACAATAATAAATTTAATACTGCTATCAAAAAACAGTATTGGAAACAAACATACCTCGATATTGTTCTCTTGTTCAATGGTAAGACAAATTCCATAAAATGGACGAGTGGTCAGACACTACATTTCGTTTTATGTGTAAAGTCAGAATGGAATCAATGGAACAGCCGAAGAGAAACAAACAATCTGTGCTGTTGTAATAGGTCATAAAGGGCCTTGGCTTCCATTTTACAACCAAGATGTACTGAATTATTTGTCCTGGTTCGAAATTGCCGTGCTTGTGCACAGGATACGAATTCACGCGACACAGTTATAGAATAAGTCGACGTGATTGATAGTGGTCTTGAATTATTGTGTTAAAATTATTTCTGGAGGATCTTCGAATGCTCTCGTCATTTAGCATGACGTTTTCCGTTTTCCAATAAAGAAAAATGGAATAATAATAAAAGGTGTTGATCTTCAATCTTTGTGATAAAAAATCTATCATAGGAAGTATCTTTTTATTATTTGACAAGATTCAATTATCAGGTCTACTTTATTAAGCTCTAGTGGAAAACTAAAACAAGAAATGAGAGAGGAATCTCGGAGAAGTCATGTAAGGTTATGATGGAATATTGGCAAAGTTGTTTTGGTAGTGGAAGGAGAGCATAAGCTATGGTAATATACAAATCTCGACTTTCATCGATTACTTTTATATGTTACTCTTTGAAGTTATTCACAAATTATGAATGACAGAAATGAGATTGAATTATTGAGAACCAATAATGAGAGCATATCAGCTTTGAGAATATGGAATGTAATTACCTTTTAATACCTTGACATAGTCTAGTATGATATTTTATTGTCTTATCTTCGAAATCTTGTTCCTCAAGTACGCTCACGTTTCTTACGTATTTCCAGATCTAAGGCCACTTATGTATTATCATGATTTATGTAATTCGGGTAGTTTGAAAATGATTGACAAGTCATTAGGGCCAGGAATGAGAAAAGCAAGTCTTTAACCCACTTTAATAAACTGGAAGTATAAATGTGATGACATAATCAAAAAGTAAGAAAACACAAACAAACCATCTTATAAGCGTGCTATCAAAGGCCTATTTGGGAAATGCCTAATAGCCACTTTATCAAAAGAAACCAATAAGTATTAGTGGTGGGATTTGAATATAAGCTGTGGGTGTAGATAACAACCAAGAAAGGGACCTGGATACTGTTATAAGAAGAAACAGTGAGGAAGTAGCCGGGAGAAATTCTCCAGTCCTGGTACAGCAGCAGGACGAGCAATTAAGACTTTAAAGCTCTGTGAGTGTTTTCACAAATGGAAGACCAGGATGAAATATTTAATGGGATGGTGCCTGGAGGACTGTAAGTACTTCAACCTTCGTCTCTCCGGCAGACAGTGGCGGCTGATATTTGAAAGAGACTACGAGAAGGGGACCAGGGAGAGGTTTAAGGGGGATTTCGAGAGTTTGGGGGGGGGGGGGTAGCGTAGTGGTGTCTTCATCCAGCAAGCGAGGCAAACGTACAATTAAAATCAAGGTTGCACTGAGTACAATGATAAAGACGCCGTGACTAAACTCCTTTGCATTGTCTTTTAACACCCGAACGTTTTCTTCCCTGCTAATTCTCTTCATTTATGCGTGCTTCTGTTGTACAGTGTTCCAAAAGCATAAACACTTCCACTTGTACACATAATGAGGGGAGATTCATCATGACAGTTAATCCCATAACTGGGCGTGTTGTCTCCACTTGAGGAAACTTCTGTTGATGACAATATTATTTATTATAGTTGTTAACAGATGAAATTACGAAGAGAGGCTTTCAAAAAAGTACCAAAATATGTTTTGAATCAGTTTTTAAGTGATATACAGAGTATTCTGATGTATATTAATAATAATAATAATAATAATAATAATAATAATAATAATAATAATCATAATAATAATAATAATAATAATATCGAGTGACCTGGCTGGCTCAGATCTGGTGTCAGAGTTTTCAGGTCGCAACTGATCAATTTCAGGGCCTTTGACATAACATAACGACTACATTTTAGACAGCCGGGACCGAAAGACTTAACGAGTCCATCCGAAACACGGGAGTGGCCCGAGATAAATATCTTGCCCGGGCCGGGACTTGAACCCGGGCCTCTGAATCACAAAGCCAGCATCTGATCCACTCGACTACGGCCACTCCTTCATTTAAATTCTGAGCTAGAAGAGTGAACAAAAACTCTGGATACAACTATCCTACATTGAATTCCTCCCGAAAAAGTGAATCATTCCAAAACGTAAAATTAATATGATTTGTTATATTCTGGAAATATGATATGATTACATCTTCTTATATTTAATTTTATCCCACATTATAATATTCGTCCACTTTATTATTCAGTTATCGATTGATAATTTCTCTTATTGTGAGACAGGACTCCCCATATTATGGACTAATAGTCCACAAATGTAATAGAGAAATGAGAAGCATATTATTATAAACCAGAAACAAAATAATGTGTGTAATTTTAAAAACTGAACCACAATCGATTCCTCTATCATAATTTTCCGTGAAGATTGACGGATAAGAAATTTCAGAGAAGCTAGCAGCTTTGGGGAATATTTCCCCCAGGATTGAAAGACATGGATGGAGCTCCATCCAACAACGCTGTTCAATAGTGGATGTTGAGCCTCAAACAAAACTCGGTCAGCTAGACTTATAGATTGGTATTTCTTGACGTTCCGAAGAAAGCGCATTCGAGAACCATTAATTGGAAAGATCGTTAGTTTCTCCATCTGAAAAAGAAGGAGGCTTGACGCGACTGAAAGAAGCAGGATTGCAAAGAATAGATTATGAAGAATGGATAAGGAAGTGGAAAGCATTTTCTCAATTGAATCGACCGATGCATGGTCCTTCTCCACCACATCCTCTCTCTCTTCATCCCTCTCGTCTCATCCTTCATCATCCCCTCTTAACAAGAGAAGGTTTTGGTACTTCCTTTTGGTACAGCCTTCGCCAACCGAGCCCTTCTCTTTCAACCGCACCACAGCTGAATTCCTTTTTCATTCCCCAACCCCGGTTTTGTAATGATTATGGCTTTCCAACGCGACCTATCACTGCTTTCCCACCATTACAGAGTTCAGTATACAGCCCAGACAAGCCTAGATATTTGGAACGCTAGCTATGTGTTCAAGAGACTTGCTCTCTCGTAGAAGACTTTGCACGTGCATCGTTCCAGAATTATCGTTATACCAAGAAAATTTCTGTTAATTCTATATTATATTATCATAATTGAATGTAGATTGGATTCAATTAATTGAAAATTGAACTATATACTCAGCACTACCTATGGATTTCTAAAACTATGCATTTTTGTAGATTCATCAACCGACTTAATATTCTATAACTATCGTTAATGATTAACCTCCAACTGTTTCACCGTTCAGATTATTACCGGTAACTGAATTCTGGTGAATCTTGATATAATAGGTTTGTACAAGAATTCTCCATATTGATGTTATTGCACTGTTTCAAGATACCTCTATCAAAATGATTTATCATCAAGTGTTTTGTCATGGAAAACAACATCAATTTTGATTAAGAATAATCATATTCAAAATCCTATCACTATATCATTGAGAGAGGCACGAGTAAGAAGTTGTTCAGTTTCAAAGATTTCAAAGACGATGTTGCTACGAAAAATGTCATTTCCCAATAAATTGAACGTTTTAAAAACGTGAGTCACACATTGTGTTGTAGATATAATGTTGAAAAAATTAACGATGGAGGAAGAAGCAGGCTCAACGGAAATGTATTTATCGTTGGAAGCTTCAGAAAAAACTGAAAATGTTTGAGACATGAACTTTGTGAATGACAAAGAGAAAAAAAATAATTTTGGGAAGAAAATCTTTGAGAAAGTCTCAGATTGAGCTTCCAGTGGAAACCTTGTTGACTAGCAGTTAAATGGAGACTCAAAACATGAAAACACTTTGATGTGGTTTGTTCGATCATGTGACACATATTCTTGGAAAAATTGTACTTTTGCAACGATCGATCAACCAAAAGCAGAACTTTTGATGTCGGGTTGAAAATGACTTGATACTTGGTGAAGTGAAACCCGCGAGAAATAGCTGGATAAAGTGGATAGGTAGGTGATTGCGTTAAAAACATAAAGAACACAGCGGAATACGTTTACAAACTAGAACCTTATTTACTATGCATACTTTTATAATACCTTGTGATACTCTAAATAATGTGAGCAGTTTATTCAGAGTGTACCTATATTGATTGATTTTGAATCACCCGCCTCATTAGATTCGATTGAAGAACTTCGACCGTCTATTGCAAACTGATTGGAGAATAATTGTAAACTCAGTGTGTATCACCCAATCAAAAACTAGTTTGGTAGCAACTCTAGCCCGAATTCATTTGCATAGTTCAATAGTACGAAGAGACACACACAAACAGTCAACTGAAACTTGAAACAACCACAGTAATTTGTTTTCAATCAACACGCTGGTAATCTGCTCGCTTCAATCGGAGCAAAAAGTAAATTGGAATGTGATGAGTTGAGACAAAACTGCTGCAGTCACTATTTCGCAAGAAAAGAAGCTGTAGTTGTAGCTGGCAGAATGGCTGGGGGACGAACGTTGTGATTTAAATATTTGGGCGCTCAGCCTCGCTGCTTCATGAAAGTCAAAGAGGCGAAAAAACAAAAGTAAAAAGAGGAAAGGATTTCGAAAGCAATTTGGAAAGGATTTATTTGGGATCGCAATGCGGCTGCAATCTCAGATTGGATTCCAAATAATGAAGTAGCTCTCTCTTCTGCTGGCAGCGAGCAGCTTCCGAAACCAACAAACAAGTTATCGGCATTTGCTGCTGCGCGAGAGAAGAAGAGCTGCTTCACACTGCATCCGGCTCAGCTCCACCAGTCACACGGATTACCGTATAACACAAACAAGTTCATTCATTACTCCAAGTCATTCTATTCCGTTGATCAATTCCGTTCTATCATCCAGAAAATGAGAAACAATGGGAATTTATTTCGGAATAATCTCCGATAAAACATGAATTCGACTAATCAGCAATGAAGTCACTGATTCTAGAGTCTATAGGCAATCATCTTTCGAATTCCATCCGTCTGAGTTCTAGAGTCCTGAAAATGAAAGATTCCATCTAGAGCATATCCAGAAAAACATCTTCATTTTTTTAGGGCTTTTTATTAGACCTGATTTGAATTGAAATGTCTTGATACCCTCATTCATGCCATTATTTGAATCCTCTCAACATATTTCTATAGATCCATTCTGATATCATGAATGTGAATTTCGATGATTTTATAGTGTGAAGAATCTCTTCAATATGAAGATATAACAGTGCGTTATATATACTCTCGGTCTTCAGTTTTAGATCAAAATTCATCTGTTCAAACCCCTGATACTTAAATATTTGATAATTATTTCAAAATAATATAGAGATATGTTTCAGATATATCACTAATAATCTGATGAATATTCATCCTATTTTATATCTTATGTTATATTCAGAACAAGATCAACTGTTACCCCATTAATTGATTAGTTTCTTTGAAATACACTAATTCTACCATATTTGGCAAGACATTTTAGCCCTAAATACGGTTATGGCTCACTTGACATCCAGTTTTCAGAAAGAAATTGAAAGATGGAGAATCATGTCACTAAATTCTCATAAGGAATAAAGTATCACTAGTTTTTCTTGCCGCTCTTGTTTGAGAATGGAACACATTTTACTCTTGAACCATGTCACATGAAATTCCAAATCACGGATCACAACTCAAAAGCCTAATAAACGAGAACTATTGTAGCATAGAACAAAATGGAATTGTGAAACGAAGTGGAGCAAGAATGGAGCTGTTGAATTTCTTCACTAAGAATTGAACAATATCCGAACACGTGATATCGTTTGTCCTTGGCCGCAGTACGAAATATATGCTAGGGGAGGCAGTGGTACAAGAACAGAGAAATATGGAAGATCGTTCAAAAACGAATGAGATGTGATGATGTGTTGCGTGGCCTGAAAATAAAGTCTATCGACTGGTGTTAAGCTGGCCAGTCCTGCTATAACCGACTGCTACAGAGTGAGTCAGAAGAATAACACCTTCCAAACATCACACAAGTCCAATCCATCCTGAAGCCAGCAAAGCCTAATCTGTCTTGGGCAGTGTAAGCTGCCAAACTGGTCGCTCGCTATCTCCTAAGAAAACCGCTCATCCCGCCATACACCCCACAATAAGTCCATATTGCACAGCTTATGAGTCGGTTATTCATCCCATAAAGTTGCCTCGACGTCTATTTCAAAGCAATATTAACAGTAATCTACTCATTGAAATCCAGGAATATGTCGAACTACACCCAAATTACATCGATTGACTTTACAGAATTGATTGATTACCCCAAGGTGGTAAGGGAAATACAATGAAAATGGATAGAACATAACTTATCCACTTCTTCTTAATGGATATAGAAGGGAAAGAAGAAAAGATGATTGGAATTGTTACTGGTATAAATACGGAATAGGACAGAGAAGAAGAAGAAGGCATTCTATTTGCATTGAGTTCATGTATCTATGAGAGAAGCCACTCTTTTCATTCCTTGGTAAGTCCAAGGCTACTATGAACCTTGCGAAGAGTGAAACATCTAAATGTGAAACCGAAAGTGTGAAACTTCGATAGAATTGCTCCCTGTTCATCTCAATCCTGGAAAAACAGCAAATTCGTACACAACGGAAATCCCACGCAGAATATCTTTCCTGGAGAACCCATCTAATGCCAGGTTCATGACTCCGTATTTGTTTTGTTTCTTGCTAGTGATCCCGGAGGAGGAAGCGTTGAAGATTTGCAAAGGTAGAAGCAGAGGAAGAATAATTGAGGAGATGCAAACGAGCAGTTAAGGGAGAGTAGAGGATTTTCCAAGAAACAAGAGAAAGCTTTCGGATGACATTGAATGATTCGAATGTGAATACCTTGTTTTCAAAGAAGTGTTTCAACGTGAGCGGAGATCGTTGACATTATTTTCCTTAACAATTGGATATGTTTCCTGATAATTGCATCATAAAATGTCGGGAAAGTTGATGTTGAAGGCAGAAAACTGCTTTTTCTTGTAAAGATATAACATATGAATTTTCAGAATCTGTATGAAAATTTAAAAAAAATACGGTATGAATAAACCAAAAAGTAACACAAATTAATCTCTACCTAATGATAGGAGAAACGTGAGAATACAGTCATCTGATTATCTTGTTAGGAAGAGGGGAAACTGAGGAGTTAAGAATGAAGTTAACAGTGATAAAAATTGAGTGAAGTGAGCAGCTAATGCAAAATACCATTGACGGCTCAAATTATATATTCAGGCGGTGGGACCTTCCCGCAAGGGACTCCCCACCAACAAAAGCCATATGAATTTACTTTTTACTGTTAAAAGCATAGAGAATTTAACTTTTGAAAACAAGGAAGAGAGAAAAACATGATGGGGAACAATGGGACAATATGGATGGGGGAAAAAGATCACCAAAGAAGATCATTGATGGAAGTGAACAAGATGGAAACCAAATTATAATAATTACAAACAAATTATAAATTTGTATATGAAAGTAAGGAATATATCAACAATAAATTGAACTTTCCAACTCTTAACAATCCAATTCTACCGTCAATTGAATGTTTAATCTACCTTATTATCAGTATTGCGTTGGATTTGATATGGATTGATATGGATTTGAAACCAAATTTATTAGTGAACTTTTTTCAGAAGCAAATTTCTCAATGGAACTAATTAATTTTCCGGAACTTTGCATAGATTAATACTCTAGTGTTATCAATGTAATAAATATTATAATATCGGTGAAAATTATATCAGTAGAATTTTGTTGCTTATAGGAGGAAGCCAGCGAGAACTTTGGAAGGAGACCACGTTTTCCATTAGGTGGGTGACAGACAAGCGATTAAACGCATTAGAGAGGGACGAGTGAAGCGTCTAACTTTTGTCGAACAGTTATAATCGAATGTGAAACAGAGTTATGCGGCGGGCGACCGAGTCAAGTGCCCGGGTCCAGGTCCAGGTCCAGGTCCAGGCGATGTCGCCCGCCCTGATCTTTCTGCGATGGCGGTTGGAGAAAGAGGCACTTCATTTGGAATCCAATCTTGGATTCTGTCCGCATCCCGATCCTAAATAAATCCACGTCCAAATTGCGTTAGATACCCCCTCTACCAGCCACCAGTCCCACCTACACCGGCGCAAACTTCAAGGCTGCTGGCACACTAACACTCAAGCAGGAAAAGAGTCTCTTACTCGGCCAGTCACCTCTATCACTTCTTTCGCACTCAATTCGATTCCGTTTTCCCCAATCTGACCTATTTTTTATCGTCGATGAATCGAGCATTTTATGACTCAATATCTGCACGAATATGGGCTATATTGTTTAGTACGCAATCTTTCAAAATCTCGCTGCAAATGCGTCACGAGCTAGGCGAGTTGATTGGAAAAAGTTTTCAACGACATTCGTTCCTACTTGAACTTGACAATGAAGTCAGAATTCGTTAGAAAAGCTTATTATTGTAGTGCAAGCAACATATAATAGGCTACAAGAAATCTACAATGAGATAACATAAATATGGGCATAGGATGTAAGGCCTGAAACGATTTTCTTTCTAGAAACAGCTGTATTGAAAATATGAACAATTTATTATTCTTTTTCAAGTAGCAGGTAACCCGTGCCCCGCAAGGGTCTGAACAAAACAATTGACAAACTGAAAACTTGAAGAATTTAAAATAGGCTTATATCTATCCTCGGTAAATTGAAAATCGATATGCAAAATTTCACGTTAATCAGTCCAGTAGTTCAGACGTGATTATAAACCAATTCTTTCCTTTATTACATTTTATAGATAAATACGATATTTGAACCATCTCTCATCTGAATAGATTTCATTTGAATGTGCTTCAAGATTGAATTATTTTATTCAAGCTCAGAAAAGGAAAACAATAATGGAGAGAACGGGAGAGCTATTTGAGTAGAACGTGACTTGGAGATGTGGAACATTTCATATGTGAACGGATCGAAGTGAGATCGGAAAACTGAATGGCCCAGGCTCTACACGTATCCATAAATTTTACAATTTCACAATTCCGTATTGTTTTCTAGTAAACAGCAAATCAACAACTACAACAATGAACTGCAACATTCTATTTTCCAAAATCAACACAATGGTGCACAGTTGATTGTCCAAGAGGAAGAGAAATACTGAATGACTCATGACAAACCAATTACATTATTTACATTTTCTCAGAAGAAAAAGAAAAGAGGGGAATGGAAAAGAAAATGGTTTTCCATTTCCAGAGAGCGATGGTTTCAGAGAAAAGAAAAATTGGAATTGGAGCCACAGTGAGTGCATCACTTTTCTTTAGAGAGATGATCTTCAAATGAAATTCTTGAAAATAAACAAATCGTCTGCAGCAAGTCAACACAAGCGAGTGTTTGAAGTGAAGCGGAGTGGAATTGGTTTACTGGGAAATCATATCTGACACTGTTGTTGATTCACTGTAAACCTTGAATTCAGCCATACGCCACAACATCTAAAAAAGTACACGCTTCAACGATGAAATTCTCATTTTGATCTTCATCAAAATGATGATGCTCTGCAAATCTCCTCCCTAATTTTTAACAAACATCAATAGAACTCAATTTCATATTGTTTTTCTTCCAACAAAGATCTTCACGGTGAAGTTGATCGTTAACAATTCTCCCTCTCCCAGTGTTCTAAGCTGGAAGTACACCAACAAATGATTGAATATTTTTTTGCAGTTGCCCAAAGTTTCTTTTATCTTTTGGAAATTGAGTTCTTCAAATGTTTTTCCAGGATTCAGAGATTTTTCTGGTTTGAAATGGTAGACATTGAATTTCTAGATCCACAATAACAAAAATTTTACCAGACAGCTTGGACTCTTGGATTTTTTTTTTACTATTTTAAAATCTTTTGAGAACTTTTGACACTATGATATTCTCATAGATCTTCAGAATAATTATGTAATAATTATCTTACTATCCGATCAAATGATGGAATATCATTTTGAAATCCAGAGTAGAGTTTGAAATTGAGATTTTCATTACTTGAGTTTCAGCTGGGTTGATGATTTTGAGCTAAAATCATTAATCATAAATTATCCTAATCTATGTAATGGTAAGTATGAGAAAATATCCCCAAGACCCTACGATTCAAATCGTCTTCAGGAGTTATTCACCTTAGTTGAAAGGCACAGAGGAGCCGCGATATAATATTGGGAAGTTCTAACGTTGGTGGTCGTAATTATTATTCCCAATGCAGAAATACATAAATACTAATGGATGACCAATTCATGAATTTACTAGTAACTAGGAACTTCTATATTGCATATTATTGTTACTAATTGTGTTATATATGTCATCGAGTATATAAACTACTTTGTATAAATCCCTGAGACTATCAGAGATTCAGATTGGAGACAAATCACTAAAATCTTGTAAATGTTTATAGACTCTTTGGATAATCCAAGAAACGTAGAAATATTTGTGATAGGAGCAACAGATACTACCTCAGCTTCTCCTTTCCCCATTTTACAATAAATTCATATTATATTGCATATAGGTTCTTTCATAATGGGGTTTACTATTGAAAAGGGCAACGTGAACCATGAAATAGGTAGATTAAATAAATTCCAATAATAAAACTAAGTTCTCTTAATAAGAATTATTACTCACAAGTCGGTGCCATGTAAATCAGGAACATACCTGCAATAAAAAAAAAAGAATCAATGAGTCAAAATAATGAAGTCTAGTGATGACATACAAAGTGATATCATTGAATGAATAATCAAATCTTGTGACTTCTTCGAATACAATAATATATGTCACCGTATGTTTCCTGTCATTATCATCCCTAGTCGATCGAATTTTCTTCATTCATTTAAATTCCCATACTTAAACTACCATACATAGGATGAATCCAATAAGTTCGTAGATGAGAACTTTTTAATCCAATTAGCTTTCCTATACAAAACATAATGAGACCAGGTAAATTGAATTTTAAAGCATCAAAAAAATATTTTTCTTCCACTTTTAGAAGTGAGTTTTATGAATAGAGCTAATAATAGCCTTCAAGCAATAAGTGAAGTTCTCAAACCCACGATCAAGGAAAATGAGGATCATTAAATTGCGAAAATGCTTCTATTGTTAAATCCCAAAGCATCTCAAGATTTGGTTGACTTTGAAGGTGAATAATAAGATAATCTTATAGTATTGCAGTAATCTTATGGGGTAATTACTGAGCGAATAGAAGAATATTCTTTGTTGTGATACAGTTGTTGAGATGATAAGCTAATTGGTATACATTGGTAAGAAACCATTCAATAATACTGAAGGAATGAGGTCATTATAAATTAAAATGTACAAAGAAGCTCGAGCATCGTTGAGCATTGGTAAGAGTATTCTGGTCGCCTGTTCTAGCTCAGGTACTTGAATAATGTTATGTCCACTAATTAGGGTCAAGTCTCATTATTTCTTGGATCTTAATTCAATGATCATAAGAAGATGCGAAGCGTTTTCTGTATCCAGTGCAAGCTAAAATGTTGTAATGAGGGGGATGAGACTTGATATTTCTTTGTAACTTCCTTTCGGTCATAATAATTATTTCTCTCAGTGGTATCGTTCCTGAAGCTCGATATGAGCCCATTTCCTGCCTACCGCTCAAGAACCATTGGAGATAACTTGCCACTTGGTAACGATTAGTATTCTATCATTTTATTCAGAGATGAAGATAGTCGGTTCTGAAGAGGAAGTATATAATTTATTTTTAATTGTAGGAGAATAAAATAATAATCAGAATTAACCACATTATACACTCTTCTACTCAATTATCCCACAGTATGTAGAATAGTTCAACTTGATATTGCCTGAATAATAGATTCACTAAGAAAATCGACACTGCAAATATTGAACTGTGAATTATTGTAAACTTGCTAATTTCGTCTCTATCATTTCGATATATAAGAATATTTATATTGGCACTGCTCTTGCTGTCGATTTTTTGTAGGTGATCCCACATTACGACAGATGAGCCTTTACTTGTATATTCTTGTCTGAGATATTAATAACAGAAAATTATCATATAAAGTGTTTTCATAAAAATTGAATAATATTGAGGAAAGTCGGTTCTAATATTCTTTTTAATGAGTGCTTCGTAGATGATAAATGAACAAAAAAAGATAGACAGACTACTATTACATTGTTAAACTTCAGAAACAGAATTTGGCTGTGAGTTTCGAATGAGAATTTGAAATTACTGATTCACAAATTCTAGTATTTATTCATTTAGCAATGTGGTTATACTATCGATATCTAATGGAAAATACTGTATCACAGATGTTTGGCAATTTAATGCAAGTATCGTTTGATAAATGACATTTTGTCATCTTTCTCGGATTGTTTCAGTTTCCTCACAGAAAACTCAATTGATTCAATGCAATTAGGTCTAGTATGGTTGACACATGGGAAATTATATTGTATGGAAATAATATTATGATCCAATAAAATGATATCCGACTATTATCCCTGAGGTGTTTTACAATGAAACTACTGATGACACAAGGCAGAGCGTCACATGCAGAGAATGTTTCATTCTGATGGAGACTCAATTTTTTCTGTAATTGAATGACGACATCATTACGTCTAAACCAGCGTAATAACGTTTGCACTCTGTGAACCCTGATGACGCATTTGTTCAGCAGCCATGGTTTGACGGTGTGGGATTGTGAAGTTGCAGCTAATTAGTTTCAAAATGAGTACAGTAATTGTAATTTGAACAGAAAAGGCGATAGGTGCCAAGGGATTGGGTGTCTGACTAACTAACCATTCAACTCATAATAACAAATTGCACAGTTACAAAATTGCACAGCTCAATCGAAATTTATTGTGATGATTGTGACTGCACAGCACAATTAAGTTGCGCTAATTTCAGTCAATGCTTACTGATCACTGATTACTGCTGAACTCTTTCCCATGAAATGTTTCAATCCAATTATCAATCAAGCAATGGTGATAAATTTGTTCCTTGAAAGGTTTCTGCAAATTTTAAATGTCGAAGAGCTCCATCAAAATACCTGGTTTTCGAAGAGTGATGTTTCTAGTATAGAGCTGAAGATTCTCATTGATTAAATCATCACTATGAGTACTCACTAATAAATACTATTCATGTTATTTATGCACATTTATTTATGCATTTATTATTTTTATTTCCACAAGAAAGCATTTCACATTATGTGAATGAATGTTCTCATATAACAAGCATATATTTGCTAGAGTTCATATTTCACAGTATTACATAGAGAATACTCATCGATTCAAGATAATAATATAATGATGATATAAAAATCGTTAAAACTTTTTTCAATTGGTTTCTATGTTTACCAGCAATGCAATCGAGATTCACGGCTTCACTGGTCACGATCAACATTCATGATATATATTCACAGTATATCCCACATTTTTTTCTGGAAGTTTGATACTTCTGTCTGGCTGACTAAAATCGCAAGGCATTCAAGACACATAATCACTCACTTCGAGGAGCGATTTCAGCTGGGATCTTCGATAGTTTAGAATCTCAAGCATTTCAGAATTATTGATGAACAAAGTATGAATTCAAAATTGAATTTTTAACGCTACATGATCCACATGAATTGATCAAAAACAGTTTCAAAAGTCTTTCCACTCACTCATACATTTCAGATAATTATAGAATATTTGCTGTTGGAATTGAACTTGAAAAGCTCAAAGTAATAATTATTTGTGGATTGCAATTACAGTGAGCATTCAAAGTTTTTGTATCAAGGAAATATAATGAATTTTTGGATTCGAAACTATCACAGTGAGCATACTTTTCGCATTGCCAAATGTACATAATAAATCATTTATAATGCCAAATAATACCATTTATTGGATGATAATAATAATAGCAGACATGGGTACTACACTTTATCGTATAGGCATGTCTATATCATCAACCTATCAGTAAAACAAATACCACACCTTGTATCATCAATTACTCTTCGTTCATATGATCAGTAGAAGAAAATCCTACTCCAGGAATCACCTACAAGAAGACTTATACTAGGTCTTACTAGAACATCTACTACTAGATTCACCTACCAGACGTGGTAGCTGCGAGGTCATCTGGGGGGAACTTAAAACGTTTATATGAATTCATGTTGAGATTTGAGCTGGAAGTAAAATCATTGTAACATATTTCATGAACTGTATCATACTACATTTACACATACTATGGAACATATTTGAACTAAATTCATGTTGATAGGTAAGCTGAAAGTGGAATCATTGCAACATATTTCATAATACTTGAAATACTTCATAATACTTATTTCATATTCCATATACTTCATTATCATTGGAAAACTCACCTTCTTTTCGAGGCACATAACCGTGGACCTCGCAGTAGGTGCCAGGTGGCGAGGGGGACTGCTGGGCAGCACCCTCAACCGTGAATATGGGTGTGCTGGTGTGGGGGGAGTGCGTGTGTGCGGCCAAGGGGGCGCAGCCCTCGCGATGGCATCTGGAGCAGCGACGCATCTCTGCGCGCATGCGTAGAAGCCAGACCATTCCGAAAAGAGCCATCGTGGCAGTCATGCTGACGGAACACGGCGTCGCCCCACAAACCCATACCGCTCGCCCGATCTCATACCCGCTCATGCCCCTGCCTGCTCTAGACACTTGCTCCACCAATCCTGCTCTAGAAAACTAGAAACTTGCTCTAAACACTTGCTCCACCAACCCTGCTCTAGAAAACTAGAAACTTGCTCTAGACACGTCTCCACCAATCCTGCTAGATGCCTCTGTCTTCACTTGGAACTTGCCCCAGACACCAATCCTGCTAGATGCCTCCTCTGTTCCAAAAACTTGCTCCAGACACCAATTCAGTCCAAGATGCAAGTCACTTCGCTCACCACTTCAATCCCAATTCATCCCATTTTCCACTAGACCCCAAAAATGTAACCCAATCCTTCACAAACCTTTCACATTGTTTAAACACTCACTCAATATCTAAAACAAGGTTCAAGGTAAAATTTGTTCATCACTGTTCGTTTCGTATTGTAAAAAATGTCAATGTTATCACATAATGTTCATTTCTGTCCAGTTGTCGCCAAAATACTGAAACAACATAGAAAAATTGATGGATTTGCCCAAGGATTTGGGCTTCATTCAAACAACAGCAGTTTTGTTCGTTGTTGATCTTATCAAAATTTTAATGAATTGGTTTCTGTTTGTTTCGTTGTTTGTTTCTACAAATAAAAACTGGTTACTATATTTGGGAGTTGATGTGGAAGATGTATCTTGTTGGATGTCCTGTTGATGCTGAAAATTAATTCGTAGTTCGCAATACGGATCCATAAGAAAGTGAACATGTGTACACTATCATAACGATCTATTGACCAAACTATTTCTGCCAATATGACTTGAATATGGTAATGATAAGATGATTGATTGTTGATGATTGCTTAATTATCATATTACGAGTTTAATCAGTCTACTCGACTCGTACAACTAAGATTTTCATTCGCTCCTGGGTTCGCCTCTTGGTTAGCATGTCGTCTAATCAGTCAGATTATATAAGTGAGTCACGCCACTTTGTTGGTAAGGTTTTAGCTACAATCATTACCAGTAGTGATAAACCATGAAATTGAAAAAAGCTTGAATTCTGGTGTTCAGAAACCCACCTAGAACTCATCAATTGTTATTCATCTTACCTTATAATCATTTTATCATCAATTATTCAGTCCTTGAAAGAATACCTCGGTAGAATAATTTGCTTGATTTAATTTATTGTATTCTATGTTGAGTGTTCCATAATATGAAAGTGGATACAAATTATACTAATTTGTTGGGTAACCAGCAATGGATGAAGGATATTCTTCACAATAGCATAGTTAGAATTGGGGATAGAACTGAGAACAGAATCACCGTCAATCTTCAAGTAATACGTACGGTGGCCTATTCAAACAACCATGAAGTTCATGCTTCAAGTCGCAGTGAAATTTGTCAAGCGCTCAACAATGATCTGACTCATTACTCACGACATGCTTCCAGGGAAAATCCAGCTACGTTACTAAAGTTTACTTAGAAAATATGGGCACGAGAGAGATTGCATATTGAATGAAAACACATAAAAACGAAAATGAGGTTGGTAAAGTTTGACAAGGAAGATGGGCTTCATGCATCATCTCCATTATGTGGCTCACAGTTCGTTATCAACTCTAGATGTATAACTCTTGCAGCATTTTCCGCTCTTCAAACATATGACGCAATCTCTGAACCAACACTCGAACGCACAGGATCGCGTGATACAGTCTACCACCACAAGTCAAGTCTCTTCCTCTCCACGTGAACTCTGATTTCCGATCAAATTCCTTTGTCAGAAGAATGAAAAAAGCAATTTATTTCCCAGCCTCTGTCAAAGCTCCACGTCCAACAAACTTCAAACGCCTTTTAGATTCACTTGGCCCTTAGCCATTGTTACGTTGCGTTCACACTTCCCGTTAGAAACAAAAACTGCCTCAGCAACTGTGAAAAGGAGCCAGATACAATGCCTTTAACGTGATTGCGTCATCATTTTATTGTATTATTTGATCGTTATCCATACAAAGGATTCTCGATCCTAGTCTGGTCTCTATGAGTGGATTCTGAAAATTTGTAAGGTAATGTTTCTATCGAATGTTAGACTGCCAATTTTTCTTCATAAGATGGATAAGATAAAACACAATAAATATTATCAATTTCCCTCTATTCAATTGCAACATAACTAGTATCAAGTCTTTATGAGCCATTTTCAAGTGTTAATGAAAAGATTTCAGACTTGAGAATCCCTTCTGACAAGTTTCCAACTAACTTGATTGAGTGTTTGATCATTATTATCACCTAATTTTTTGTGTTATCGATCAAGCCCAACAAGCAACAGCTGCCAAACAATACTCCAGGAGAACATCGGTTGTAGTTTGCTGCTCATTCATCACAATTAAGACGGATGAGCAATGCACAGGAGAAGAGGGAACACCATCACATCCCAATAGGACTACAGTGAGTTCCAAGTTACACTGCAGCGTCATAACTCAGCATCGCATCAAACGTCACTCCACTCACTTTGCTCACTGCCTTATGGATCAGAATACAGCGACAGCACAGCTTCTATCCGTTTGAGAGCTCGACACCTGTGTTTGGCGGGAAACTCTTCAAACATGTAACATCACGCGCTCTGAAAGCATATCTTGGGTGATATATCATGTTGGCAATACACAAGTAGTTGCGATCAGTAATTAGCACATATCTGTCTAGACACCAACTTCCTCAACTGCCTTCTTTGTAGTTGCCTCTGGAATACTCATGTATATATTGATACATTTTATATTGCTCATTTTTCAGTGACACCAAATTCTCTCATAAATATCATGAAGGTTCACAACATTCATCCAATCATTGACTCATTCACAGATTCATCCATTGTATATCTTCACTTGAGATTTGTAATGATACGACTATCAAAAATAATAGTCTGAGATAAGTCTCGTTTTCATTTTTAATAAAATAATTAATGTTTTGAATAAATTCGTCTTAAACAAGAAACAAACTTAACCATGTTGATCTCTCAATAGATATTAAGGTAGTAGCATTTATTTATTTATTTATTCATATGCGAATACAATCCAGGTGAAAAACAACAGGCATTTGCTCAAAACTGCTTTGAACCTTAATTTTGAATACAAAGTTTAAAAATTATGTAACTTACGTAACGTAAATGATAACGAATATTATTATTCAATCATGGATTGATTACTTCAAGATTTGAACCAATTGAAGCGGATTGATTCAAGTACGGATGATAAACCGGATAAAAGTAATAACCCAATCAATAAGTTGTTGAGAAGGGGTTTGACGATTCATGAAGCTTCCACATTGTTCATCCACTCACTTGCTATCGAAAACAAAACTTATAAACACCATGGTCTTCTGTGCTACTAACGGAGAGAATAGTGAAATATCATCAATGTTCGTCCAGGGCCAGTTGTAACTAAAATACTAAAATGGTACAGGTGGGTTCATGTTTTTGTCAAAAGACAATCATCATCCAATACAGTATTATACCTTATTTTGGAAAGGAATATGAAAGGAGAAACTTTCAAGATGAGGGAGGAGACTGGAATAGTGGAGAATTTTCGAGTGGAGTGGGAACGTATAGAGAAAATGATTGATTGAAAGAGAATGAGAAAAAATTGAGAGAAAGAAGTTGAGTCAGCAAATGCCCGACTTCATCGTCTTTGTATGTTGTAGTAAGGAACATTCCCAGCAGAATCACCATTCCCTCTCACACAACAGTTCGCGTACTCACACTCACGACCCACTCACACACGCACATGCGCATTCACAGACGGTGAGCTCCCATGTGAAATCAAAATATGCCAAGCCCACTCCTACAGGGTTGATTGAACAATCAGAAAAACCTTACCAGAACTATGGAAATCCTTTTTCTGGTCTTATTGCTTGATTTGGAATAAAAAAGAACCCTAGCAGATTCTTGATTTACATTTTGAACTTATTGTTTTGAGATGAAAAAGCTTGTTGGTCTACAATATTTCAGACTCAATTCATATGCATTAATCTGTTGAATGACAAATATTGAGAAAATAACTTGTAAAATTCGTGAAAGAACTAAATCAGTCTCATTGACACGTATGTGTTCCTAAAATTCCTTCGAATCAATGTGAGTGGTAGTTTTCAAGTTATAACAACAATTTTAATTAGAGGAACAACTAGATCAATTGGAATGTTTGATCTCCACAAGGAATCAGGATGTTGATTCAAAAAGTAACGAAAATATTGAATGAAAAGAAATATATGGAATTATTCCAAAGAGCATTATTTTCACAGGACTATCAAATAACAAACCTTGATTTCAACCCCATATCAAAGCTGGAAATTAATGATTATTAATTTAGAATCAACAATTCTGTTGATTGAATATTCATGAATCCTCAATCAACTGTGATTGCGATACATCATATCCATAGAATTATAAAATTGTATTGAAAGTAAGAGAGTTCAAGTTTCAGTTCAATGTTTGATATTCAGTTCTGTGGAGTGATATAATACGAAAGCACACGTTTGATCAGTCCAAATTTTTGAAGCAGCTAACAACACTTCTATTTCATGAGAGTCTAGTCCCTTAATCAATGTTACCGATTGATATAAACGATTGATATAACATTGATAACAATGTTAAACGATGTAAACCTCATCCGCACCTTGTAGCGGATCACAAATCACTAAAGCAGAATACTACAGCTACTCCCCAGCGAATAACCTTAATCATTTCACCTCGAAATAATCAATCGAGTAATCATCAGGGACGTGGATCAGCACCAGTCCTTCTAATACAGCAGTCACTGGAACACAAACGCGTTACGAACGCAGAGAAAACTTCAAAGAGACCACAATCGTTACAGGCTAATTGAACAAGTAGTGATGAGAAAGAGAGAGAGTGGCGATCTCTTTGGATGCTGGTCTAATTAGACAGAGCAGTTGGCCATTCAAGTGGGGGCAATTATAGCGGATACGTGACCCCAACTGAATGAGTTTCGCTGGAAAGAGGCAAGCAAAGGACGGTTGAGAAAAAGATTGGGGGTAGGGCGATAAATTCGAATCGGAATTGGAATTTCATCGCATGGCAGGGTGGCTTTACGCATGGCTGTTAGTGGTCTAGGTAGACTGCAGACGGACGTGTTTACACAGTGCAAGAACGCGTGTTCTGGAGCCAAACTCTCCTTAAACAGTTCCGATGCAGATCCAAGACGAAAAAAGAATTCCAAGTATGCGGTGTGTGCAAAAAGGACAAAGGGAGAGCAATGGGTAATACTTACAGACGTAGTATAAATTCAGCGTAATGGAGGTGGTGTGTGTGTGCCTGTGATAAATGCCCCACCGACATGTCTGCTACATTAGTGCAGTCGTGAAAATATTTATGGACGTCGGGCCTGGATTCACCTTGTAGCCCTCTACTCAGCTCTGTAGTTAAAGTGGCGCAAAATACGCCGTATTAACCATTACGAGTTCCCGCCACGCTTAGTGCCTTTGCTATGCGTGGTATTATGAAGATGTATGGCCAAGTTCAACATTGGTAAGAGCTTTCTTCATCGGAATGAAGTTTAAGAGATGATATGGAAATCTTCAGAAGAATTCACCTACATGTAAATGCAAAAGGAAGACTTGTTGGATTTGTATTTTATTCAGAATATTTTCAAGAGCAGAATATTCCACATCGTAAATACCTTAGAGTTGATGAAGTTTAGACCTTATTGTGTGAATAATATAGGATTAATTCATATTCTTTAATGGCAACACTATTGAATAATGCTGACGACGAAACTCATCTATCATTCATTTTTATCATGATTTATTGTATTGAAAAATCTCATAGAAATGTGTGAAATTAAATAATTATAAGACAGTAGAAAAAGTGCTCCCCAGTTATAAATTTTGCTTCACTTGGAGCATCTAGGAACTTGATATACTTTCCTTTCTTGAGGGTGAATAATAGAAGACAGAAGAAGACTGTTCTGTCAGTAAAAGCAATTTGACGCTAGCAATTTTACGTTCTAGTTAAGTCAAGTTGATAATAAGCTTCATTATCCTACGTGCAACATCATTACAGTTATTTGATATGGATGTTTCATAGAATATCATTATGAATCACTAGTACGATGCTTGCAAATTTACTACTTCAATTCTTCATACGGTAATAAATTGCAAGCTCTTGAAATCTCAGGATATGAGTTTGTGGCACAAAATAGAAACCTCTAGCAGGATACAAGGGAGATAAATGTGTACTACACATCCCCGAGCAGCAAAATTGGAAAGGAGAAATACGGAAATTCAATTTTTTCAGCGGGAAACAACGGATACAGCCGACGATGATTCTATTGAATAAGAGAGAAAAATTGCACAGAACAACGACAAAGAGGTGAGTCTCTCTCGATGATTTTTGAGGAGATAATACAGTTTCAGTTCTGGTCCGGATTGTGATATGATATTGATCCATCCAAGACGAAGACAATGTCCTGTAACTCCACATCCAAACAAAAACTAGGAAAAAAGTAAAATCCTTTCAAACTTTGCAATCCGTTGCCCCAGGTGAAAAGACAGGATGAAGAATCGGAACTTGCTACTTTTTAAAGCTTCAGTCTTCCCAGAAAAACGAATGGTTCATATTTTTCTTCTTAACGAACTCTTCCAATGAAAATAAACCTATTTTTGATAATGTGCGAGTTGAAAATTGAAGTCCATATTGATTCATTTCTCTGTACAGAGTTTAGTTCTTAACAACTGGATATTGTACGAATCGATGGAATATTTCAATAAAGAAATCCTACAGTCATATCTTATATTGAATATAATGGAGACATGATTTTACATTGAAATACAACTCAAATCAAATTACAATCTCTGTCAACGTCATAGTGAGCCAAATTACATATATTGTACGAATCAATGAAATATTTCAATAAAGAAATTCTACAGTCATATCTCATATTGAATATAATGGAGACATGATTTTACATTGAAATACAACTCAAATCAAATTACAATCTCTGTCAACTTCGTAGTAAGCCAAATTACATGAAGCTTGCATCAAAACTAAGGATAGCGATCCTATATGTATGGTAAAATTATATTTTTGCAAAATAATTTTGGTAAATCAAAAATGTAGAATGAGTGAAATATTTCTGAACACTCATGACTTCGTTACAAAACTAATGGAATGAAATTCATTCCCATATAGAGTTTGACTCAATACAGACTCCTATACAGGCTCAATATATAGAACGCTCAAATCCTATAGTTTTGCACTGAGAGCTTAATATTAAAAAAAAATAATAATAAATAATAAACGTCTTGTGTGTGAGTAACTTTCTTGTCTAAAAAAATTAAGTTATTAAAACAAACAATGGTCAACGTAGTAATACCAAAAATAGAGTTTTTCATGGAAATTTACTGGTGATCCTGATTTCGCAAACAAATTGGTACTCATTCAATATTCAATGCCAGTTCAACATGTTGCCACTATTTCCCAAGTATGTGGGATGAGTATTTTGAATAAAATCACAATTATTGGCGAAATATTCGTAATACTCAGTAACATTCACATTTTCAATTGTTCGAAACAGTTTAAATCGAAAGAAAAAAATGTTTAGGGTTCACAAAACAATAGTTAGTTTCCCCAGACGGTTGAACGAAATTGAAAAAGAGATCTCCACATTTGTGATTGATAAATTGATTATTATCTATCCAACTCTTTCAGTATTTACCAAGAAACAAGCAAATCCAAATCATGACACAGTAGAAAAAAACTTGAACGTGCACGGGAATCAGTTGAGTTTGTTGTTGAACGACCATTTTTTAATAACCACTCCATTTACATGTACAGTATTATATGAAAATGTAAATTCTGTTACCGGAAAAGGTTTAGAATATGGTAGAAAAGAATCCATGAGCAGCATGGAATTTTTTCACACATGTGATATTTTCCATAATATTTTTGCATACACATGAGTGATTTCAATTTGATCAATCTCTCCTAGTGCGACTGTTGAAATGAGTGGAGAGGGTGGAAGCTCTTTTGATTCCAAATCTGATCGATTTGAAAGGCTTTGAGGATGCTCCTCTGGTACTTCTACAGATATAGAACTACATGAAAATTCCACAGAATATATCCATAGCACTCACACAAAATCACTGGCGAACAGATGCGGGTTTCGCGTGGTTTGGTGTGGAGTGTACTTCAAAAAATTCAACATCATTGAACGGCCGCGAAAAATGCGTGAATGAAACAGCAATCATTGATGGACAGCTATGGAACAACAGAGCAACGGGCAAATGGACGAAATAACGAGAAAGCTCTCTCATCACTGCAACTGATTCCAAGTAAGTGTTCTATGTATATAAAACTAATCTGAGCTCTCTATACATCACTCCCTAATTGACAGCTCTTATCAAATTATTAGAGAGGATAAAAATATATCCTGCAATTCATCTTCGAAATCAAGTACACATTTACAAGTAAGGTGTACTTGATTTGGAAGATGAATTGCGAGACTTAGTTGGAATCATAGCAACAACAAAAATGTTTATAATATTACTGAAGACTATCATTTACACTCCTATCTATCAAGTTCTCACGTAGATGTATCAAGTCTTCATTGGTATCCTGCAAGGTGAACTTGATTTGGAAGATGAATTGCGAGACTCAGTTGGAATCATAGCAACAATCGGAAGTGTTTTAAATTACTGAAGACCATCATTTACACTTTTATCCATCAAATTCTCACGTATCAAGTCTTCATTGGTTTTTGCCATGTTTTCTGCTCTATATTTATCTCGATGGTTCGTGAATTTCATAGTTGTAGACACCTTTTACTTTCATGGCATCATAAGAAAATATTCCCCCCCCCCTTAAAAAAAGAAGAAGTTTCTCCTTCATCAAATGATCGCAATAACAACGAACCTGATTTCAATTGCCACTCCAACGATCGCAACTATAGATGCTTGCGGAAAATGGAATCAAATGTAACGACCTATTTCGATGCCATCCCGAATTCGACCTCTTTGAGATGTAGACCATTAAGGTACTTTGAGGTTGTGTGACCAGAAGAGAGGGAGGCGGTGAACAAGATCAAGAACAGCGAGCTGAACGAAGGGAATGGCACAAAACGAACGGATTTCTGTTCATTGGGAGCATTCGTGCATGCAGGGCAAAGTCACGTAGTACAGGGAGAATGTGGAAGCGCTCGCTTAAATGGAGAAGAGCGTTTAGAAGGCAGCAATCAAGACGTAACTGTTGGGTTCGACGGTTGACCTGCGTAATAATAGTGGAAGAGTTGGTCATCCGGGCAGGAAAATATTGTACCGAGTTCTGAACTAGAATTAGATACCGTGCATTGGCTCCTCTAAAATTCCACACATGGCGCGTGATTTCGATTGCATCCCAGAGTAAAGCTGGATCTCTCACCTTTATTTGAGACAAAATAGCCATACCCACTCCCCGCCTATCTACTGCTGGGCATGCCCTTTTTCTTCTGTTCAAAGGATTCGCTCGAACGGTGTTACGTAACTACCTAGTCGTTAGGAAGCTACCGGCACGCCCATATGACGCTACTCTTTTCCACCACCCCCACCCTGTTTATCGTTTGTTCCCCAGCATTGGATGGAAAATCGCCTTTTTAAGCCGTCTTGCTATAAAAACAGATTCGCTGAATTCATACTGATGGTGAATGCGAGAGTGCCTTCCGTATCATCTCACCCCTCTATCAACCAGCTTGGCCGCTCTAGGCGATACTTCATTTTGCAATCAAAAAATATTGTCCTGATGACAAATCGGCTCAATGAACATACATCAAAGCAGTCTGAAAGCTTTCAAACTCGGATATTGCACATATTGTGCCATACGCATGGAAAAGAGAGTCTTTATTTACGTCCTACAGAGCATCCACAAAGCAAAATCGGAATCAGATGCATTCCTGGAAATTTGTCATTCATGCTGATCTTAATATCAATGGACAATTATTTACTCCACATAATTATGATAAAGCACTTCGAATGCCAATGAATTATCATAGGCTTTGTTCACCACTATTCTGATTAATCTAATGAATATATGAATATGACAAAGACAGGGATTAGTAGCAATTTGGATCCAGAGATCAGAGGCATTCCTTCGAAACCACAACAACAATCCATTCCGAGTTGTGGTCGTCTTTATCAGGAAACAATGTACTTTGAAATGGGAAATTAAATCTATTTCGAGTGTCTCCGTTGGAACTAATTATGCCGTATATACCATCCATAGCTCAAAACGTATGAAATCAAGGTTACTTATAATTATATATGAAACAGAATAATAGTATACATTTTTGAAATTATAAAATGATAGATTGAGAATACAATCTAAAAGGTATTCTTAATATATAATTTCCGAAAAAGGGTACTATGATTCTATTTTATAAATATCCATAACTCACTTCAAAATCATCAGAAAATGTTGAATTCATGTGAATTTGTTAGACACTCGATACTGGATCTGTAATCCAGTACAGATGACAGTAGGCGACTTATAAAAAGCTCTATCAGAATAACTTTATTCAGATTTATCATGAATCATTTTCCACAAAACTCTCTATGGAAATATTTTTGTGGTCAATTTCTATTGATTTTATTATCATTGATAGCGTATGACTTTTGATGGTGGGGAGACCCAAGGGTAGTTGCACCTCGCCATATAAAGTCCAAAGTTTCCTAATGGGAAACCGGACACATCTATTGATGTAAACATACTACAACCACTTTTTTATCCTATCAACATTCAAATCTCTCATGTTACGCTATTAGATACTTCTTAGGTAGTATGTTATTTACAAGCATTACTCTCTATCAATAAGATACCACATCCACTACTGAACACCATCAACTCCAAAATCAATGATGTTCCAAGAAACATCCTCTCCCCACAACATTCAATCCGATGCTCATTCCGTGGTTGGAGAACACATCTTCATACACGCAGAGCACACATCGCTGTGCGTAGATTAGATTTGCACTAATGGTCGGACGACAAATGAATCATCCGCATGTCTCCGACCAGAAGCTGCTTTGAGGCTTTGAGAGCTTGAGCTGGTCTCCTTTCCCCCCATCGGATGACGTCATCTGACGGCTTCGCTAGCTGCAGCATCCCGCTTCTTGATTAATTGCTTCCACGTCTTTGCCAGGCAGATTAAATTCAATATAATTTCCCATGCATCGCATCAGTGGTTCTTCAATTTCCGCCGCAATCGTCATAGCTATTACCGTGCGGCCCAATTCACTCGGATCTCGTTTTTCCATTATCATACCGGTAATATACTGTTAACATTGTTGTCAATGCATGTGTATTGTGGGGTAATCAACATGACATTCGTAAGCAGTATGTCTATTGTCATAAATTTGATCGCTGAGAATCCTTTACGGGGTAGAATCTCTGAAATTATTGCTATACTGTTATCATCACGGAAATCATCAATGACTCACGATTAAAACAAGAATTATCACGTTGCACGTATCTAGGAGCTCAAAAACACGTGATGTGATTATATGATCACTTTATTATTGAATATAGACCGATATTTTAACTCACTATAATTGAACGGATGATACAGTTTGCAATTATTATGATTAAACATAATGATGTGACATTCCATTGCTATTGGTATGAATCTTATTTATAGTTATGAGTCTTATAAGTTATGTTGCTCAATATAAAATTACTATCACTTACCCAGCCATTATCGAACATCCATTGTTATTACTATTTTTTGTCATAGATTTCATTGCCCAGAATCAAAAGTGAGCATCAAACAATCGAATTTATCCGGATGTGATATTAATATGAAAAGTATGTGAGTAGATTCCAGAAATGTACTGAAATATGAGTATTATTGAGTAGGTGATAGTTAAAAGTGGTAACAAAATTGGTAAAAGTGTAATCCAAACTGAGTATTGAGTCATAGATTTCATTGCCCAGAATCAAAAGTGAGCATCAAACAATCGAATCTATCCGGATGTGATATTAATATGAAAAGTATGTGAGTAGATTCCAGAAATGTACTGAAATATGAGTATTATTGAGTAGGTGATAGTTAAAAGTGGTAACAAAATTGGTAAAAGTGTAATCCAAACTGAGCAATACCTCGATTGGAAGATGAGAAATAGATAAATCTCGTTGGCTGCTTGAATAGCTTGAAATTTTCTTAATGCTGGAACTTCACTCCAACATTACTCTATCAGCAGAATGATCAAGCCATTCAAGGAATTAGACTCTCTTCAAATGATCAAAATCAAACTTACAAAAAAAGTTCTGTTCTTGACACGAACTTTCTACGCGACTCAACCAATAAATATGTTGACGATGTGAAATCTTCAATTATCATTGTTCAAAATTCAAATAAATTTTTCTCAATCACCGATATAAATTCAATATCTGAGTTAAATCTTTGATATTACTTGTTCAAACATTAATTTCATTCTAATATCTGTAATTCACTCCATTCTACGGTTTTTGGATAGACTATAATTTTTTTCTTGGAGATTTAATCCTAGGCCTACCACATTTTTAAAGCTAATTTATATTGTAATAATAGATTCTCCATTATTTTATCGCTAAATTTGGAATCCGTAAACTTAAAGAACCAAATAATTACAAATCAATACCAGGCTGGCTTGAACATGGATTTCAGACTACTTCGTGATGCAGGTTGCCTATTCAGAAATCTGTAGGGGTAGAACACTAAACAAAGTACAGAGTTAAAGAGACAACAGGAGAGCTGTAGTAGAGTACTGCAGTTCATTGGATGACGGTCTAGAAAAATGAAATACATTTTCCATCTACCGTCTTCCGCTTCCTTTTTCCGACCAATTTAACGTCCAATATTATTTCAAGACGATAGCGACAGGGCTCAATACTGTAAGATGAGTAATGGAAAATGGAGGTCGGTATATTTAGAAACGCCAGTCATAGTTGAGATCGTCTTTCATTCTTCTCCAACAAAACCCATCAATGTTATCGACAATCAACGAGCACTGCGCTGCGCAAACAAAGGCGTCTCCTGTTTTATAGCTTGCTGCCTTATCGGTCTCCCGCACCGGATAGCATTGACAAGGATAGAGTAGCCCCTTACAGCTTCCAGCATCGGTCTCTCCTCAACAAAGTATGATGGTTCTAATGGTGGTCACACATTTTTATCGCTCACTCTACTCGAATACTTACCAAACCCATTCACAGTAAACAATGGACCATGAACAATTCCACTCTTTCTTGTGGTATGCATACATGAATCTTGACCTCGATAAGGTGGTTAAAAAAGCAGCGCCTGCCAAATCTATAGATTGTAAAACTTTAAGATTGCTCTTCTATCTAACCATTCATATCCCAGTGCCTGGGAAACGGATGAATTCTAACGATGATATGCACAAATACCAGGTAAAAGCACAGATGAACGAGTATTCCTGAAGAATTCCAGATTGAATTTCAAGTTTTCGGGTTACATAGAATAATTTATTATCGATATATGATCTCTATCTATACAACATATTCAAGTTGACAAAGTTATATTGATACATATCATTTCATTGAAAATTGGAAACTTATTTCGCAAGTCATGTATTCTTATGCTTATACCATAATAGAAACATATAATTATGTTTAGTTTCTCCCCGAACAGAATTTATTCATTTTTTTCTATCTATTGGTATCTTTATTAGCATATCTTCAAGCTGTTAGCAGAATAATCTTTGTTTTGTATGAATATTAAGTGTGTACACTATTTCAGCAGGTGGTCTCTTCGTTTATTTGTGTTGTTTCTTGATGATGGAAGTTGAAGAAATGGAGAGCCTACGTTCTCCCCTCATATTGAAAGATGGAATCAAACATTGAGAAATGTAATAAGAATACGGAGCACATAATCCAAATCATACCGAGATATGTTCGTCATCTTATCAAACTTCGTTTCTTCCATTTTCAGTATTCCAATATGACAATGTCATCACTACCACACTGGGTTCAAGACAATCCCGTCGCGTCAAAGAGACGAAAACCTGTTAGCAGTGTACCAGCTCGGATTCAGCTGCTGATTTATTCCACACACGACTGACGCATCACAGTGCCTTTTCACTTGTCCGGAAAACATGCGTAGATTCATACACACACCAGGGGCATCCATCATGACCATCAAGAATTCCCACTACACACAGAACATCTCTCCTTCGTCTTCCTCTATCTCTCTCCATTGTCTTTCTCTATCCCTCTCCTCTGTCTCTCTCTCCGCATCAATCTTTGTCTCACTTTCTCCTCCAACGTCTTCACCACTTCGCTCAATATATTTCTGGCGAGCTTTTGTTGATGCAGAGAAAGCCAACGTGCAGCTTCCTGCTCTGAATTCTAGAGAATCTCCAGTCGACTACATCTGTCAGCAAACTGCTGCCAAGCTCATCCTATATTATGTGGTATAACTTCGTTTTGACATAAGAATGTTGGTCACTGTTCAGTACGTTATATTGATATTCCATGTATGAAGAATTTTACTGCTTAGTCACTGTAGTTTCGTGAATCAGTTTGATGAAAAGCTTTGTATAATGGACATTGCCGAATGAAAATATTGCTTGATCATGCGTATGATCATCCAGACCGTATTGCTGTTGAGTCGTCCAATGAAAAGATCATTTAAAATACCGATATACAATGAATGAACAACGGTTGCTCCTGCATACAATATCTAGTACTACGAAGAATACTGCGATCAGCAATAATTACAGTTTAAAAAGATTGATTTTATTCTCTTTTGAACAGAGAGGCTTCTAAAGCTATAGAAGTAAACAAAAAACAAGCAATATTGAACCTCGTGGTATCATGGGAGCAAAATTAATTGATAGGATGGAAGACTGAAAATATGACACTCTGATTAAATTAATCAGGGAGCTTCACAAGAAGAAGGAAAATAAAATTGTCAATCAGAATCCTACAATGTACATGAGGAAATGTACTCATTGGAGATTGAGTGTAGAATCTTATGTGTGAAATCACTTTCACACCCTAAATTCCATATTCTTGACGAAAAAATGTTATTTTTTATATTTTTGATCCTCTTGAAAAAAGCTCTGAGCTCGTTTATTATTGACGGGGATTGTAAGCGGAGGAGTGAAAAAGCAGAAAATTGCCTTTTCGGAAACCAACTTTTAGACTTTTGAGTTTAGTCAACAAGATCAGCGTGAGTATTACGCCGTCGAAGAAATCAGCTTAATGATCCAGCACTATGCTCATGGAAGTTTGCCCGAGAAGATAGTTTGGTGAAGGAAGCATTATTTATAAACAGTGCCGCTGCCCCACTCCACCCAGCTTAGGGTAGTCGAGATGTGTCTCGGTCCATTACAAGGCGGAGATGACCTTTGGTCCCTTCGCATTCATCTTCACCATTTTCCGACTTATTTCTCAGTGCCGGCTTCCTCCTCTGCTTTCGCATTCTACACACTAAATCCTCTTTCCGTGCCAGCTCCATGACACAAGCTCTCCCAATATCCCTAGCAAAGCCTTCATCAGAAACCTATTTTCACGGCTACTTTCAAAGGTTTACCATTTTCTCATACATCCGAAAACACTATTTTACATGTAAATATTAGATGAGTAGCTCGTGAGATCTCCTCGACAAAACTGAAATCTATTATTTAATTTGAATATTATGAGGACATCAACCCCAACACCTGTTTGCTCGCCTCACTTGAAATAGCTTTCTTGAATTCGAATGAGCTTGTATTCCAATTTCATGTTGTGAGAAAATCGTAGAATCTATCCTCAGTTGACAGTCCGTATGAAATAATATGTTGAGACTTGGAGAAAAAGTCCGTGTTGCTAGATTTCAATCTATTCATGCGAGCCCTTTTGACAAAATGTTAAGTTGCAGGGCCAGAATCCAAGCAGAAAAAAAACTTTTGTGAAAGAAATTCAGCAATATGAGCTAGGAAATATAAATTGTTTGAAGCAGGAACTGCTTCAAGAAAATTGGAGTAGTGTTTATAACAATTGTAACCTAAATTACAAATATAAGCAATTCATTGATACTCTAAGATTTCACATTAGTGTATGCTGTCCAATAAAAAAGTCAAAGTAAAAAGTAAATTAAACAAAGTAGATGAATGGATAACTGAAGATATTCTTACTGAAAGAAATATTGTTAGGGAAGCTTATGAGGAATTTAAATTAGTGAGGGATGTTCCGAGTGAAGTCAAATACAAATGTCTAAAGAAAAACTATGCAAAAGAAGTGAGGAAAGCTAAGTGTAAGAAAACAGCTGAAATATTAACAACTAGTACCAATTTTAACTCTGCTGTTTGGGAGGTAATTAATAGAAATAGGAGAGCAGCTCAAAAAGATACAGTTACTAATGTCCCTAGGATAATCGATGAACATGGAAATTATATGGATGATAGTATAGACATTTGTAACTTTTTCAATAAGTATTATCAACAGGTTGCATATAATCTCCAAAAGTCACTGAACACTAATACTTATAATACAACTACATTAAATGCTGAGCCAATTTAAAAGGTATTTAAATTTCATCCATTATCAAGAGATGAGTTGTCAAGAATAATAAAAAATTTGAATAACAAAAAAACAGTAGGATTGGATGGGGTCTCAAGCGAAATTTTAAAAGAATGTGAAAATGAATTACTGGAATCTTTATTGCATCTCCTTAATACTTCACTAGAGCAGGGTATTTTCCCTGATGATCTGAAACAAGGAAAAATTTTGCCAATTTTCAAGAGCGGTGATTCTGAAAGAGTTGAAAATTATAGACCCATTAGTATTCTAAATGTAATAAGTAAAATTTTTGAAAGAGTAGTTTTAAATAGGCTATTGATGCACCTGGAAGTAATTAATTTCATATGTGATGAACAGCATGGGTTCCAGAAAGGGAAATCTACTAAGACTGCAATAGTATCCCTTGTTTGATTGATTGATTGAGTACTTTATTTATGTAGATTACAATATATACTGGCTTATACACTTATATACAATAGCTTACAATACAGCAAAATTATAGATGAATTTACATAATATAGACTAGGAAAATAACTATAGAACTGTATATGATATGAAAAAGCAATTTGTAATATAATAACTATAGATAATAATCATATTGTTATGCATCTACATAAATTGGCGGAGCTTTGGACATATCAATGTCCATTCTTTGGGGAAGAATAATAAAAATATCCTCCCCACTAACTCTCTACCAGAACGTTAATTTCGTTATTTAAACTAAGGATTTATTTATTAATGGAAATATTGTAAAAGTTTTAATCAATATGAATATTGAAGAGAAAAATAATTGATTAATAAAATGAAGTAGGCTGAAAGTAGATCAGGGTTATCAAATTTCAGTAATATACAGCAGTATGCAGTGGATAATTGAAATAACATGAGTTTATAAAGACTTGTTGAAAGACTAATAGATATAATAGATTCAGGTGAGAAGGCAGCCGCAATATTTCTTGATTTATCCAAAGCTTTTGATTGTGTGAACCATAGAATATTATTGGAAATACTAAAAACTGTAGGTGTGAATGGTATAGAACTAAAATGGTTTGAATCATATCTCATAGGTAGAAACCAGTGAGTTGAGCTTACCAAGGTGGATGGGAATGAAATAGTATAAATTAAATCTCAAAAACTGGAGGTCCAGGCTGGAGTACCTCAAGGCTCAATTCTGGGTCCCTTACTGTTTCTGTTGTATGTGAACCAATTACCAAAAGAGTTGAAAGATCACAGAGCTCTGTTGTTTGCTGATGACACATCGCTTATCTTTAACAATTATTTATTAGATAGTCTAGAAATAAATGCTTTTACTGGAGTACAGTCAATTGTCCAATTCTTGAAGCAAAGGCAATTAACAATAAATAGTAAGAAATGTCAATTCCTACAATTCAAAAGTAAATATAATTCAGTAGAGGATAGAGAAATAAATGTGTTTGTAGAGGAAAATGAATTAGACCAAGAAGAGAAAGTAGCATTCTTGGGAATTTTATTGGACAGGAAATTAACATGGCATCCTTACATTGAGAGGATATGTAATAAGATATCATCTGGGGTATTTGTCCTGCGGCAGCTTGCTAGGCTGAATGATAAAAAACTACTGTTAACTGCTTACCATGGACTTATACTATCTCATATTAGGTATGCTATTTTAGTATGGGGTAATGCATCTCAACAAAATATGGGCAGGGTGTTTAAGATTCAAAAGAAGGCACTCAGATGTATAGAGAAAGTGAATAGGTTAGACTCTTGTAGGCCTTTATTTAAAAAGCTTGGTCTATTAACTGTGCCATCTTTGTATGTATATGAAGTTGTAATGCATGTGAAAACGAGTGGTGTGATCCAGAATTCAGATGTTCATGAGTATAATACGCGAAACAGAGCAGATTATCATATAATGGGTCACAATAGTAGGTTATTTGAACAAAAACCAGATTATATTGGTAGGAAATTTTATAACAAGCTACCTCAAATCTTGAAAAGTAATGATGATTTGAAGATTTTCAAAAAAACAAATTAAAAAATATTTAGTTGATAGAGCTTTTTATAGTGTACAAGAATTCCTTTCAAACCTAAACTAGGTTGAACTACTTAGTGTTAGAATTATTATGTAATAACATGACTTGTCTTATACTCCATGACTGGAGTCTTTAGGACGTAATCTTAAAAAAAAAAAAAAAAAAAAAAAAAAAATCTTCAGAATTCAACGAGATAGTCGATGCAGAGTTGTCAATTTCAATGAATCCAGTCATACTGGATTGCATGAGAAAATTTAAATTCAGCACAATTCAGCAACACGGTTATTTTCTCCAAGTCTCAACCTATTTTATACAAACTCATTCAAGAGTACAAAATTTAATGGTTTAGTCAAAGATCAATGTGATGAACTTTGGCTACGATTTGGCTATCATTTAAAAGCATGATCTCTAGTAAATATTATAAGTTCTTCATAATCAATCAGATTGTTTCAATTACATGAATCCATTTCAAGCTCAAAATTGATTTTGAGAATCGGTTCCAAGCCGATTCAATAATGAGCGTTGGCCTGAGGGATGCTTTCTGCTGTCATTGAAAGAATAGATGAGATTGAATTTCTTTATTCATGCATAATATATGCATATATGGAGAGGTCACATTCAAATTTCGCATGATGTCCATTGAAAAAAAATATGCCGATCCATTTGAATGGGAAAAGGAATACCCAAAGAAGAAGGCGACAAAAACCTATAAATAACGTCGTTTCGTGAAAAGTTCCATGTATGGAATTCTATAGGCCTACATCAGCAATAATGGAACAATTCATACTAGAAAGAAGCTTTATCACGTCACTTCATTCATTGCCAAAGAATATACTGTTAGGAGGAGAAATTTCCGGATGATGGAATAATATAATTCCTGTAATGCACAAGTAATGTACTACTTATATTAATATTGAAAATAAGGAATGTCTAAGTGAACATTAAAGCTATCTTGGAACCACTATTCACCGCTCAATACTAATTGAATTGATTTGATTGGCGTATTTAATCAGTATAATTAGAATCGAACAATTGGAGAGGTCAATCCAATCAATTGCCGAAATTGAATAATATGCCACTATACTTGAGAATTATCTTGTAGCAGTTCAATTAAACAGATTCATCTAGTTGATTCAATCGAAGACAAACCTTTGTACCTTGATGGAATTGATAAGTGATTCAAGATGAAATCTATTATTCAAATTATGCCATTTGAGTGTCACAAGTGATGTGCAAACAAATAGAAAGGGAGGAATCGTAGTCGAGAGTTGAAGGAGCAGCCAATCAATGAGAGAAGTCGGCATTTGGAATGCTAGTGACACCGCCAATTGATGGTAAACAGACCTCAGCAAACTGAGTGAGACCTTTTCCAAAGGATTGCATCCGAGGTTCGAGCAAAGTTCTCAACTTTGTCCACCAACACTAATTTACGTGGGAAGATGATAGAACTTGCTCAAACGACTGCAACTGTTCCAACTCTTTCCAAGATTCCATCCAATTCTGGTTGATTTCTTTTTTCCTATAAAACTACCACTTTATTATGCTTCGGATTTCAAACTCTTTCGAAAAAAAACTATGAAAATTGATAAGTCCAAAGTTTTCATTCGCAATGACTGGTTTATTATTCTGGGAGTAATAAATATTCAACACTCAGAATATCGAAATCTGAGAGATATTATTTTCTAGAAAGAAAATGACTCAACCTAGTTTGTCAAACTATCATTACAGGGCTTTACTTTATATAGAAATTGTTCATTGTATAAAGTTATGATAGCACATTCTCTATAGAGTTGAGACTAAATGATAATTTAAAGGCACGAGTAGAAATTTCGTTTATTATTTACCATAGATATGGTAAGGAAGAGGAGGTAACGTGAATGCAAGGAAACAAGTATTCAGAACAAAACTGAGCTAGGACGTCTCTTCTACCGTTACGCAGTAATGAGAATAAAGCTGTATTAATTTGGAATCAAGGTGTAGCTGCTTTCCTACTAGAGGTGCGTTGCAAACAAGCGTTATTATTGGCCAACCCCCTGCTCACACCAATTCCTGTCATCACAGCCTTCATCAACGGTCACTGGACCCCTCTAGCCCCCCTGAACCCCCTCTGGTCCCCCCGCGGTCGCACTTTCATCAGCCCCATTACGTACGCCCAACAAACCCGGCCAACACCAGTTTTCCTTTGTCCTGTTAGGTAATTACATCCTTCTGGTGCCGCTATCTCCTGTTTGTTGTAATCCAATAAGATATTAATGCTAGGTCGAACATTGTTCGAAACTTCATTTAGAACGAGGAGAACAAAGCTTGTACGATAGCACCATCAACATTTATTTGATGATAGAGCGAACACTAAATCTGCAGACACTCCCAGAATCTTGTATTCGATATAATCAATTTGATTGTTTTACAAGAAGAGTGAGATAATGGTTTTTGTTTTATATTTGTTTATAACATCTAATCAACTATTAGATGGAGTGTTTTTATTTGTTTATCACATTGAATCAATTATTAGATGGAGTAAACTGGACAAACATGAGTGTCTCTTGCAAACGTTGATAGGTTTTGTTCAAGATTCATATCAAGAATTATGATCAACATAATTATGTGAATTATTCACATCACCATAATATCTAGAAATTCTATGGACCGTATGAACAAAACTATGTTGAATTTAAACTGTGATAATCAAGTGCTAATTAGAAGCGTCTTCCACTTCTCTTTTGGTTCTCGTACAATTCAACCGTCATTCAATCACCGTTGAAATGTTACTGAATTACGTGCAACGGGGGATTTATGTTCATGGTATAACCACAACAAAACTATTGTTACTTTAGGGTTCTAAATAGAATTGAAATAATCCCAAGTTCAAGTTGGCGGGAGAAGCTTGAATTCATGCTTCATTATCTACAGTCATGGAATAATGAAGTTGATAGCAGTTGATTGAGTATGAATACATTTCAATTCAGGCAGACCGATATAATAATTAATTAAACTCTGCAAAACTGGAATTGATAAAGCAGTATAATGAAGAAATATTGCTGTGGGATTTTATAAGATAACGAAATAAATTTTACCTTCTCCTAACCTCAAAAGTAGCTTCAAATAGCTTGACTATATTGTATGAATCTATATACTATGTTGTAGAAGAAAATGGACAACATCCATTATAACAGAACTCTACTTTAGATTGATATTATTCAATTATGTTTCCGATCACCACAGATATTGTAATAAGTCGTCAATCAATAGAGAATAGTTACATAACATCATTATGTTGTACTCTAGGCTGGAATATCCATCTTATGCTTGGAAAGCACGGTATTCTCAAAGCTCTCATCTAATCATAAACAACTGCAGACTTTGTAGACTGGATATTTCCCACGATTAGAGCTTCATCCTATCGAGTTGCCAAGAAATTTTGATGAAATTTTCTGAAATCTCAGCAGTCAACACTCAAATTTACCTTCTCAACTCTAGTTTTCTTAATTGAGAATGAGATTAAATTGGAAGCGTGAACTCTGTTATGCAGCATATTGATGTTGAACTCTGACGTTGGCTAGATTTATTAATTCAAAATCCGTTAACTTTTTGGAGTGCACTCCCAGATGCTGCATTCACTTAGTACAATTATAAATCAGTTCGAGAACTGTTGAGCGAGTGCATCCCACTAAGTCGAGTTTATTGAACAAATTGTTAATTCCTTCGCAAATTCCACTTTAAGCTCCAAAGAGCAGCTTGTAATAACTATTGATCAATTTGTAGCCACTTACAGTAATAAAGACATCGGCAGACTATGCAGGAGGATGAAACAATATTAAGAATGAGTGAAATTTTATCGGCAGGGATTTTTTTTCGACATACAATTGAAAAAGTAAATTCTATTCTTCGATCTAAAGCTTGATTGATTATTCACCTCTAAAAATTAATAAGTTATAGCCTCAAAAATCATACACGGACGGATTTTTCGTAAATGTGAAGAGGTAATGGCTGACACTTGATTTGGTTTCAGAGGGGGATTAGTCACAAGGGATGTCTTGTTTTCAATGCCTCAAATGTTTTCAAAGTCCTGGTTCAGAGATGCCAATATATGAACAATAATGTATATAGGTATTTATGCTGCATTGATTATAAGAAGGCTCTTGACATAGTACAGCACTCCAAAATGCTGGAGATCTTGAAGCAAATGGGGTTAGACAATCGGGATGTCAGAATTATTGCCAATCTCTACTGGAACCATACACCAAATGCCCGATGGGATAAGGAGTTGTCAAAAGAAGTAGAAATTCGTAGAGTGATTAAACAGGGTTAATGTTGTCACCAACATTATTCAATAATTGATGTTCAGAAGCTATCCTCTCTGAGGCTCTTGATGGATGGACATGTGTACTGGTTGTCAACGGTGAAGTTGTGAATAATCTCAGATATGCGGATGACACAGTGTTGTTGGCTGGAAGTGCAGACGATCTCCAACTGCTGTTGAACCTTGTAAATACAGCCAGCAATAAGTATGGATTGTGTATGAATGTACGCAAAACAAAGTTCATGGTTGTTAGCTGAGAACGTGTTGAGGCAACACGTGAGAAGTGAGAATTGCTGGTAAGATGGTGGAGCGTGTACAAAGCTTCAAATATCTTGGATGTTATGTCAATGAGAAATGGAGTTTCGACCAGGAGGTAAGGAGTAGGATTGAACAGGCAAGGGCAGCATTTTTTAGAACGAGAGGGGTATTATGCAATTGGAACCTTGCTCTCAAGACTAGAATTCGTTTGTTGAAGTGCTACATCATTCCAGTGTTGTTGCATGGGCATGAGGGATGGACATTAACGAAGGCATTGGAGGGAAAGCTGCAGACGTTTGAACTGTGGTTGTAGCCTATAAGTGCATTCTTCGCATTCCATGGACAGAGAGGATGAGGAAATCTGAGGTATTAGAACGAATTGGGACTACTGACAGTGGAGGTTGTTTTCTGTATTAAGAGTCAGAAGCTTCAGTATTTTGGACATGTGATGCGCAATGGAAAAGGTGAAGTGAATGGTACAGATTCCTCCAGTTGATCATGGAGGGCAAGATTGAAGGAAGACGCCGGCCTGGAAGAAGGAAAACATCCTGGTTAAAAAACCTGAGAGAGTGGTTCAATATTGACTCAACATCTCTGTTCCGAGCTGTAGTCGATAGAATCCAGATTGCATTGATGATCGCCAATCTTCGTCGCGGAGCCGGCATATAGAAGAAGAAGAAGAAGAAGCCTCAAAAATGTATCTTGGAGAACTATTGCTACTATTATTGGAAGTGGCATTTTTAGTCTGATAATTGTCAGTATCTTATGCTTGTATTATAAATATATTCAACGTTCTTTTTGGAAAATTTTACTTTTCAAAATGTCACTTTTCCAACGTTATATACTTGTCCCAACAATACTGCACATAATTGAATTCCTACTGTTCAGATGTGAGCTGAAAGAAGAGTCGTAATCCTTGCCAATCTAAAGAAATTAATTGAATTGATTGGTGGAAATTTACTTGCTGAGCAACATTGGATGGGAGGTTTGAGGTTTCTTCGAAAACAAGGAATATGCTAAGAGGACTTCCAGTGATAAACTGCAATATTCGAAGTTCCAGAAGAGAAAGTATTCTTTCATATTGCAGACACCTTACACAGTTTCAAGAGGTTTCTTGCTACCTTTATGCTGTTCAGCCGAAGATTTTCATAGGAAAACTCTCAAGAATAACGAAGCCGGCGAAGTTTTGTCGAAGTACTTTTCTCGTAGCTGCTTGTAGCTGCAGGATCGCTTTACGAGCTGTCAGTTCGTTACAAGTTTTAATATCCAGTCCCTTGAGACAGTTCTGTCGTCCGTCCTTCTCCAACTGCATGCAGCACTCGACGATATTCAGCCCATAGTCAACTCACGGCTTCCAGTCACGTACACAATATTACTCCGCAATTCGCTTGCCACGGTTTAAGAAAGTTCTGAACTCATACTCATGTGCGACCAATGACGGTGAAAAATGTGTACACAGATCGACGTTAACGTTTCAATAAACTGTAATTGGCTGCTAAAAGACTGTTTTCCATATTGTCACGATTGAGCTCGACTTATATTCCCCGGAACGATATAACTTTATGTTCGAGCTAACATGCGGACTTTTGAAACTGTCACAAGCAGAAGTTTGATATCATAGAGATTTAACAGTTGGAATTTATGTGCCGCTGCTTCGACTGAGTAAGGAGATTATTTGTTTGGCTGATATCTTTGACAGTTAGCGATCCAGAAGCAGCATTTACCGATTACTAGAAGAGAGTAATATTGTGGAGGGTTGTATATAATCACTTCCATTCACATCAAGAAGGAGAAAGTTTTGTCCCAAAAGACTATATTGTAAAAGTAATGATATGATTGGATGGATTGCATTTCTAAGATCCAAAAAATCCATCGATTCTTATAATTTGTAATTTCTTTCTTTTAGTATCTGAACACAAAGTAGGAGAACATTTGATTCTCATTCCTTTTCTCTGTGTTCTGAACGAACGCTGAGAATGGAACAGAATTAGTACAGTATACTCATTCCATTCAAAAACTTCAACAATTTCAAAAAAACGATCTTCTTAGTTTCAGTGTTTACAACTTTTGAAGTTCTAAAAATATTTTCGAGATAGGAATTGAAGGGTTACTATAAACATGCTTTTCCTTTTCCAATCATTTTATGATTATGTTTGTTTGTCATTGTCGGATACATAATTAAAGAAGCAATCGGGTACTAAATAATTTCAGAACAAGTATATCGATATTATCTCTATTTTTAGCAATTGTCAAGACTTCCAAAATAATTCTACTATAATCTCCATAAATCGAGAAAAAACGTTTTGAAAGGGGATTTGCATAAAACCAATCTCCCTTATTCTCTATAGCCTGGATAGTCTGGAGTGATCCTTCAAACAGGTATATTTTTTGTATATGATATTTTTTCCATTCGTCTTGCGCACTTCATGTCACCAAACTGGTAACTTGTAAATAGAATAAGATTCAGAGAGAATTGAAGAACAGTTCTCCAGTATATCAGAAAACTCAGACGTAGGAAACTAACTTTCGAAAATCGAGTACACTCTCACTCCCTCATGCCCTCATCTACTCAGGGAAAGGTTGGATGGGCATGAAATTGAGGCGAAGCTTTCAAAGACCACCTGTGAACTAGAAAAGTGGCTTGAGCGACGCTGCCGAGAGCAAAGAAGCCGGCTGACAGGTCCCAGTGTCTTGTCCGCCCACAAGTCAAGTTCAAGCATAATAGGAGCACAGCACAAGTGCCCCACTATAGCCGAAACGACCGTAATGGCACTGCTGCTATGTAATCCTCGTTTCCCCGCACTCATTCTCTTACCCTACTTTTCCCCTCAACTCAAGCAGTCTTCAATGTAGAACTCTCAAGGAAAAATGGGATCATTTACCCCACCAGCATGCACCCTTGTCCTGCAACGGGACTTCGCCAAACAGGGAGTCTGATGGAGGGTTTCAACTATAGTGTGGTCCACGTTATAATGGCAGTGGATAAATATAGAAGAATAGCGATGCCGATTCTCTGCATTAATGAATTGAATTATATTTCCACACTGTCAAAAACATAATTGTCATGGTTGTGGACCTAGAAAAGGATAGTACCACCGGCTTTGTCGAATGAAAGACAAGGATAGCAAAACAAAAGTTGATCATATACTGTCATAATAACGTGGACCTCACTATATAACATTTCACTACCATGCAGTCACAAGTATGCACAACTAGGTAGCAAATTAATATTAGATCAAACTGCTATCAAATCAACTTGATAAATGGCAAGTATTGCAATTGTTATTGAAAATTTATTTCCGAAATTGGCATAATTATCAAAGAGAAGGAAACAAGAATTACTTGTAATTATTGATAATTATATCGATTATTATTCTAAAAATTCTCAATAATATATCAGTTTATGCGATAAGATATTCTGAGATTCTGAGATAAGTATATTATATACTATTACTTACAATCTATTATTAAATTTTAGATGGATTATTGTTGTATTTGTCAAGCTAGACTCTATTTGGTTCCTGTATATGTATTTATGAGTGTGAATAAATTTGAATTTGAAAATTTGAATTTGAATTTGAAAATTTGATACTTCCCAAAGCTACTCCCGACGCAATTTTTATCACTTGTGAATCTGATTCCACTGAACATTTATGAGTTTGAAAGTCGCTTCCCTGTGATTTGTACCACAACTAAATCTGTAAGTCTTGTCTCCTATCATCATCCGTCACATCAGCAACGCACAAGCCTGGACAATTATCACATATTATATAATATGTGGGTGTCACCTTCTGCCCAAAAAAATTGATCCGTGATAATTGAGTTTATATTGTACTCAGAGTATAGTTGTTACTTAGTTCATTCTATCTTAACCAGCATCAATTTAGAAAGTACCAAATCAACTCTACAATTCACTGAATAAGACATTGAAAAACGTGATCACATTTTACTTTGGTTATAGCATATTGATGTTTGAAGTTATAGAAAAATTTCATTCATACCACGATAGCCGTCTTTGAGTTTAAACCCAAACATTTTTTATTGAGAGTCAGAGACCTACATTATTGTGAAACTGATTCATGAATGCTGAATAGCACACTAGCATTATGAACTACTGAAATAGAAATTTCCATTCATATTCCGTCTTGAAAGGAAGATGTGATTGATACAAATTGAATGAAAAACTACTGAAATATTTTCTCCATCTCCGTCTCGGAAGGAGTATGTGAGTGATACAAATTGAATGAAAATATGATATCACAAGAGATACGAATAAAGTGGATTCTCGTTACATAACTGCAGCCAATCCCTAAACTCGTCACCAGTGCTCACAGACCCAATGTCCGAGTGACATAGATAGCGCAAATACTAATGAAAATTTCCATCTGAGCTGCGAGGATTAGGCCTACTATTAATCGAAAAAGGGGCGCCAAAGGCAGCGCCAATGGGAGTGGGAGGGAATTGCAGAGCAAATAGAGGGACAGCTGGCAGGTGTCGATGATGAAGCCGGGAGAGGCGGAAAACGAGTGAGTGGGACAAACGATCGGAGAGAAAATGAGTGAGAGTCCTTTTTGTAGCAGAGCGGACCACGATGCTGCAGGGAATGCAGCAGTAAAAATTCAGAGGATGGGGGAAGGAGAGAGCTTCATGGAAAAAACTCAGAACGAAATCAATGGCAATCAACTTTCGCCTTGTCGTCCAATCAACTTCATGAATTATCTATGAGTTTTCCAAAGACGCATGGAAACTGGAAATCTGGCGTGGAATAGCCTCGACTCGTATGGAATCGTGTAGGTCCATACATTATTCTCAGCGAAAATGTAAGGTTGAAGGGAATCAATCATCCAGTAATCAGTTCATCATCAATTATCATGTTCACTCTTCCATTTCCATTGCAGATTAATTTATTCTCATGGGACTCCTTTGATGAAAATGGAGTCATATGGGTGATCCATAAAAGCTCCCGTTGGCATTTTGCAATGTATATATCAAAATATAGATTTAAAACATGATCAGAAATAATTAAATTCAATTTATATTATTGAATAGCAGGTAACTCGTGCTCCGCAAGTGTCTGATTGAAAACTTGACAAGCTGAAAACTTCACCTACTAAGATCTTGAAGAATTTTAAATAGGTCTACAACCTTATTCGGTAAATTGAGAATCTATATGGAAAATCTCAAATGAATCAGTCTAGTAGTTCAGACGTGATGCTTCGTCATTCGTGAATTTCGCCCATATGTATAAGCTGATTCTTTATTTTATTATATTATGGAAAACCCTCATCCATGAGATGTTAAAATCTATAATTTCCTTATTCTTCTGATAGAGTATCAAAAAAGTAATTTTGAACAGATGAATAATGTAAACTACCACAACCTCTCAGGTAATGGCTAATTTTATGATTCTTCACATAGTAGAACTTTGCTGACTAGCTTGCATGAAATTCCTTATTCACAGTAGACCTACTTGAATGAATCGGGAAGCCGTCTAGTTGTCACCCCGACTACTTGACACCTGGTCATTTAGGACATAGGTGACTACTTGTACCCTCGTAAAAATATGCCATTGCCGTCAAGTTGTCCCCCCGACTACTTTACACCTACTGGACCAAAGGTGCCAACTAGTCATGACCGTAAACGACAACTTGACACCTCGCACCCTCGCGTCAGGGTGTCCCCTCGACTAGTTGACACCTCCTTAGAAAGGAGACTAGTAAACGAGGATGGCTCACGTCTACATGACACCTTGCACGCTGGCGTCAAGTTGTCACCCCGACTACTTGTCACCTACAGCGCACCAGTTGGCACGACTTACACCCCCGCGGCATAGGGAGGAGGGATCAAGCAATTTTTATTACCGGTTATGATGTAGAATTGAATTCCAAGCACTTTTGGTTCAGTAACAGTTTCCCGTCAAACCCACGGTTCGGGAGATATTCACCGTCTTTGCTATTTTTAGGACAAATTTTATCGAGTTGGTTGAAAACAGAAAAAATGGATAATAAGCCTTTTTGATGACTGAACCAGATGTATAACACAATTCTAAACACATTTTGATCAGCTATATTTTCCCGTCAGGCGCACCGTTTACGAATAAATTGAGCCTAAGGCTAGGACAGTCAAATTTTTATTCATCAATGATAATGGCAGATGAAGCTATCAGTCTGGTTATCAACTGAGGTATTACATGAAGTCTGGTAATTAATATGAGGATGGATAATTATTTATACACACTTGCGCTCAGATTGCAATCAGTATAAGTTTATTAATAATATAAAGTTAATAAAAAAGTTTATAATGATTAGTGGAAAACGGAATTCACTACTACTGTACAAACTTTAGTTCGAGAATTCAGCTCAAACCCTAGCCGAATTATATTTTAATTGATGATATTACATAAACCATCCTCAACTACAACTCAACTAGTTTGGCCAGTAATGACTCAGGAGAATAGTGAATGTACAATTCAAAGGAAATGTTTCAAAGCCATTTATAATGCCGTTCTGGGTGCTCTCTCCAGCTGAAGAGAAAGTTGAGCGGCAAAGGCGCATCAACACATGAGATATCGGTTGCAGGTTCAACTTGTCCAAACGAAAATTGGATTTGTAAACTTGGCCAACTGCGGTCAAGCAACTTTAAATCCAGTTATCATACTTGCACAAGCCACAAGCAAGCCAAGTTTCTTCCTCTGCTAACTCGCTCCAAACTAACATCAAATCGTACAGCTAATAACGATTACTCCTAATGGACTACATGCTGGTATTCTCAGTTGAAAGACGAAAGGAGATTCACAATCAGAGAAGACTTCAACAAATTATTAATGAAACCACATCTCAACGATCAGGCAATGTAGAATAGAATATTGAAGGTACAAGTATTGTACATTAAAGTTGACAGGGAACGAGACTATTCATACTGATTATTTCCACTTAGTGTTTCTCTAGGAATAAAAAAAATATATACAAATTCACAATTCGAATTTGATAATACAATGTGAGTTTCAATAGTAATTTATCAAAATAAGATGACATCTCATGATAAATTATTATCGAAACTTCGATTTTCACCCAATTTCAGGTTTATTACCTAAAATTGGAGAATTTTTAGAACGATTCGTTTCTTGTTTGTTAATCTATCATCATAAATCTATCATAAATCTATCATCACGCATTATAAAATCAATTATGCAAGAAACATCAATTATTTCCCCCCCCCCCCGCCACTATTTCTTGTATGGTTCACATCTTAGACCATCTATATCTAGTTTAAGGTTCACATGGATCAAACATTCCCTGAAAAAAGAAAAACATACGAGAATATTCTAATGAGAAAATGCCTGATTAGAGAATCGAGCATGGTATATCCACTGTCCACTGTGGGAACATGAAGGGTTGATGACCCCGGAGCAAATAAACTTCGCTATTCATTGGAACGAGTGGTTTATCTAGTTGTGGTCCATTCTCGAGAGACGCTAAACTCACTTGCAAGCATTAAGCTGGAAAGGCTGCTGGACAAGAAGAAGGAGAAGAACAAGAAGAGAAAGAAGAGAGGGGATGAAGAAGGGAGTGAAGAATATACAGTATACATGTGTGAGAAAGAGAGAGGACAGAAAAAGAGAGAATGTGTGAAAGATTGACAAACGGAATGGAGGGTGAGTGAGAGAAAAGACTGTATGCTGCAGGGTAGCTGCTGTTGAAAGAGTAAGAAGGAGAAGTAGGTGAAAAGCGAGAGATAGGAAGAGAGGGATGCATTGTGAGAGAGTAACGATTGACCCAAATAAAAAAAGGAGGAGGCTTAGTAGTGGGGTGAGAAAGATGAGAGTGAATTCATAATATTGATGGAAGATTTATACGATGAACAACGTTCAATCTATTGACGACACAATGATTTACGTAATTTTCAATTTATTTCTTCACCACAGAGAAACTTTTAGTCAATCCTTTGAACTGGGTATACTTATAATAATTTATAACTTCTTAATTTCTCATAATCCCATCTCATGTGAAATTCAATAAGGCTTCGTGGAAAATTCATAATATTCATATGATTACGTCACAGGTTGATACTGCTTCATAAAGATATGAAAAGGAAAATTATTCTCAGTTCTGGTTTGTCCATAACAAACTGAATTATATTGCTCGACCTCACTTCTGCTCTCACATGGTCATCATCTAAATGGCCAAAATTATACAGTAATGCAACTGATTTGCGCACTGTTCTGCATAATTGCAGTGAATAATTCATATAATTTTCGGCTAGCAAACAGAGAGCAAGCTAATGTATGGATTCAGTCACTAAGCCTGAGTAAATAGAGGATCACTTGATGAATACAATGTATGGGGTAGGGCATAATACTCATAACAAAATGAGTTTATTCTTTAGCGATAACACATACAAAACGTGCCGAGGACTTTTGCATGTAACTAGAAAAGTGATGGGAGGGGACTGTGGACTGATAATAATAAAAATGCTGCATACAGTGGCCAGCCAGCCTTTATCGGCTTTTGTTTTCTCGTTTTCGTTTTCATGTTTGTTTTTTTCGGCGCTCTGTTAATCGTTGGCGGTAGAATGCTAATTTTTCGAAGCAGGAGGGACAAAAATATTGTCAACGAATTTTGTACAGAGGCACATTTTAGCCAGACTGTTCGGCGAATTTAATGATCAGAATCTGGGTGAGTCGTTGTTGCTTTATGGGCGGGAGGGTGTGGGGGTGCAGCTGGGACGGACGCTACACTTTGTGACGTTTACTCGGTTCCATTATACGACGGGACTAACTAATGGCGCAATAAATATGGACGGGCATTTCTGGGTCTGCCGCAATAGTCTCGGTGCGAGTGCGAAGTGTTCACACCGACACACCAATACAGGGCTGACCAGGGTTCGCGACCCTTTTTCTCGTAAATTCAGAGGCTGCCTGTTGCCAGCCTCGGACACAACTATCGGCCATCGCCGATGTGTCGAACGCTGCTAATTTACTAAACAATTGCAGGGCCTGCCAGCCTGAGCCTCACCTCCGCCCGCACCTGTCACTTGGAATGTGTGGTCACTCCAGTCGATGAGCCACCAAATTGAACGTCATTCAAGCCCATAAACCTGTTGAGTTGTATCGAGATTTAATCAAGAATTTCGATCAATAGATGATAGATTAGGTGGAACACAAACACCCATATTGTGTTTAATAAATCAAGCATGAACCCATTATCTGAAACTTGTCATATTTCTATGGAAATTACTTACTTTGTTTAATTATTCAACAATTTCGATTTTCGAGATGAGTAGTTTTTTATTTTATGTATTCTTTGATGTTTTAAAAAATTTCGATTTTTGACATTATTCTAATCACGGTTGTAAGCATGATCAATTTCCGGCCTTCAAGGACAATAATTATAAAAGAAATTAAATTTTCACAATTGGATTTTCTGTCCTACATGATTTGAATGTGAACGGAATACTTGGAATCTATTGATATAATGAAGGTACTTTATTTCTTACATATATGACAAAATCAAGCTGATTGTGGTTACTTTATAAAGATACTGTACAAAGCTATTTTATATCTTAACTGTAATTCTGAATTGACTTCATCTAGGGTCAAATGATTCCATCATTCCAATCCAGATAAGAGAAGTGACGTCATCAAACGTTTAGACTGCTTGATAACCTGATCTTCAGAATTGAATTAGTAGACACATACAAGTATTCAATTAATCAAATATGACAGCCAAATACCTATTGTTAACCTGTTGTTAGAGAAAATACATTAACTTTTTCTATTCTACTTTCATTGCGGCAGAATGTCTACTATTAACAGTGTGTTCGTATTTCGTGATCGATTTCGTAGTTCGGGGATAATCATATTGTGAAATTCAATATTGTGAAAATTGATGGCAAATAAAATAATTTAGATTTTTTTTGAGAATTATGTTTATTTTTTTGCATTAGCCTGATGTATTAATAAAATTCAATCCACGAATAAATTCTATGGAATCGCGAAACCAATATCATATTTTAAAAATACAAAACTCCATGGTGTTGATATTTATGTCAAAGAATAAGTGGGTAGCAGAGTGAGATATGAAGGATAGAGAAGAACTAAACAGAGAGAAGGATGGCCTTGCCAATATTCTCTGGAAAAACACAATTCCGGTTTCCTGTGGAAGGAATCTAACAATCTAACAAGGGCGTAGCAGCTAGCAGGAAAACGACATACGGTCGCTTCATATATGCGTAAAATATTCAATAGGAAGGAGCTAGAACGGAAATCGGCCAATTTCTACAAATACGGCCCCTGTTATCTTTTGTGGCCTAAAATGTCAATTCAATGAAGACTCAGGGGATCGACAGAGAGGAGACACAATATGTTTTCCGATTCACCATACATAGAGATGGGATTCGGATAGGGAAGCCACAAATACAAAAAATATTCCTATTTACTCCACCATGTTCAGTCTTTCTTTTCATACTCACTTCCTTTTATCTATCTTCCGTGGGTGAGTGCTTTCAGAATCATGTTACGTGGAATGGAAGAAAATCATTACCATGATGCATTCACTATGAATTTGCAGTCCAAAAGACTTCTATTTCAAAGATAATCCGATGGATCCTTTATATAGTATAATTGAATTACCTTAAGCATTATCATTGATAATATTCCTTCTTATGAGAAACTTACAATATGAGCTCTTTATGATACTCTTTACAACTGTGAGAAATCGAGGATATTGAATTATACTAGATAATAATAGGGTACTCAATGTGCTAGGCTATTACAAAATAGAGATAAATGTGTTGGTCTGTTTGGGCATTTGATTGGTCCATCGCAAAAATGTGTGGTCCAAACACCAAAAGAGCGGAATTTCCGATCACACTGAGTTTAATCAATTTCGAAAGGGAAGGTCCAAAAACTTCCAAGTTCTACTTTATTTCTCGCTCTTCTCTCATCATTGTGGAGCCAGTTTGAATTAATGGGTTGAAAATAGTGCAATTAATAACATGAATAGACATACGTGTTGCAGAGGTGGCCGTTAAAAAGACAAAGGAGAAAATAAGAAAGGAGAGAAACGAATGATAAAGGATATGCAGAAACTTAGTTATCGAGTTATAAAATATGGCGAGAACAGACGCTTTGTCAGCGAAAATACTGAATGATACAATAAGCTGCTGAACTGGGAAAACACTCACGAGAGCTGCCACTCATCTTTACTTACCAATTTTATTACTCTTCAGAGTAGTATCAGGTGGGAATTCTAATACTCTACATTCCTATGTATATTCTACCAAAACTCATCTTTTTTACAGGTCGGTACAGCACTCAAACTCCGTTGATCAGTTTATAAACTGGATAAAACTTTTATTAAACTCGTATTCCGAGATATTTATAGCTTCATGTTACCTCATAGAATCTACAATGTGAAGTAGAAATAATATTACTATGCTATTGCCAAGATGCCCATTCAAGAATTGATAAACGTAGCCTTACATCAATTCATTGCGACCACTGACGTTTTATTGCAAAACATAACATAACTACAGTTCCCTGTTGTTATTGGTTATTGAGAGAATTTATGCGAAGTTATTTGAGGAGTATCTCTCGATAATAACTTGGAAGTTCAGTAGTAGAAAGAAGAGCAATATTCCAAAAACCACAACTATGTGAGTGTTCAATTTCATTTCTGTTTACTTTCGATGAAAGTATAATATGTTTCTTTCCTAATTCAAATATTCGGAGTTCACTTCCGTGTCCGGACTCATGATATATATATTTCTTCCAATAAAAATTTTGTACCTTGATATTTGCTTGAAAATGGGGGTTTTTGTGGCATATAACGATTTTGAGCTGATAACGATTGTATTAGAGAAGAATGATAATGATTTGAGTATAGTATCGAGATTTGGGAATATGTCTTTAAGAGTATTGTTGATATGGAATTGAATCTTACTCTCCATATGTATTTCCTCTTCGTTCATCAAGGTTCAGAAAATCAAGAACCACTAAAAACAGAACCAATTTCGGTACCTACTTGACCCCAAGCGAGCTTGATTAATGAGAGTGTTGATCCATTGACTTTATCAGGGCAATCGAACATGGAGGGTCGATTTTTGTAGACAGAGATTGATCTCGGTTGCAGCAGACGGCAGAATGCCGATTAGGGGTTGAAGAGCAGGGCGAAGGGCAAGAGCCAGCCAACCCATGTCACACGTAAGTCATCCGTGTCGTGTCGTGTCGTGTCGGTGTGACCGGGCCGAAGTGCTAGCGATTCAATTACCGGGATGCCAGACGCCCCCAGACTGATTTCCAGACCGCAGTGCCATACTGCAATCAATGTCAGCCATCATTAATTGTTGTAATCAAATCATCGCAAATCCGATTCCTGTCGGTTTGTTGATTGAATAATTTTGTAATACATAGCACACACTTCATGTTATCCTATTTGATCCGGTATTCGTAATTAGAGCTCTTTTGCATCATACACCACCGCACTGTTAAACAATTGACGTGATACGGTACAGGAACACTTTGCGGTTATAGTAAATTAGTTGCGACCATGTTTATCGGTGATTGAATTGGGAGTATCAATTAATCAATGCTGAACCAATATCACGCTCAGAACAAGCCATGCAAACTTACAAGTTGTTACATTGATCCACAGATCGGAAAACTGGTAGAAAGTAAAAAAAAGGTTCTTTGGAAATCAAAATTATTCTCATATTCACTCCAAGAAAACCGTACAAGATACCCAAGTACTATGCTTGAAGTTTGTTGATTGAAAAAAATCTGTTTTGAGTAGTTTCCAAACTGCCAAGAATCTTTGAGAGCACTTAAAAAAACGTAGTAATACAAGTCACCCATTCAACAAGAACCAACTCATGGAATTCAAGTGGAACTTAGTTCTCAATAATCTGAGTTAATCTATAACCAATAATTCGAATAACCTATGATATGTTAATCACATCTGGAATATTTCTGGTAGATTGTAATTTTAGATTGAGCACCTCTACTTATATTTTGCCACATTCAAGTCATCATCAACACCACCAATTCTCCTTCCTCTCTTCATACGCTTATATAACAATAGATACCAAACATAACAATGTATTTTTCTTGAAAAGGATATGTCCGAGTAGCATTGCAAATAACTAGCCCAAAATTGAAATATAATTTAGTATAATATTATTTCAAAGAGTAACTCATGGATCATGGCTGGCAAACCTGGAGCAGTGGTATGACAAATCATTTACAGAGCTGTTTCGCATCTGAACCAACAAGGTAAAAATTGCAAAGTCGCCAACATCCGAACCGGATCGGCACCCTGAGAAGAAGAAGAACTCATGGATAGGTCAACTTAAATAAACGAATAGATCATGGAATTAGTATACCTATGGTATTTCGTATATAGTATGAGAATGGTAACACCAATGGAAGCGGATTCAAAGAACATTCCCAATACAGTAAAACTCTGAATTGTATTCTCAAGTAAGAAGCAAGCAGACTTGTCAACCAGCACGACTCTTCTAAAAATACAACTTAACAATAAAATCATAAGCGGGGAGACATCCCACATGAACGTTAGTGAGCAACTCAGCTTCTTTTCACAGGAAGAGCATGAAAATTTTCCGTCAGAACTAACTGCAGAACAGTAATTTGTAAGGATCGGATTTATGTAACGTCAGTGCGGATGCCATATTGCCTTGTAGGCCTATTCAGTAATCGAGTAACAGCCTGCCTACCTTAGCGAGGTCTCAAGTGGCCATAATTTGAAAGCTTTAACTGTCGAAATGATCTTGATTTAAGTGGTGAGTACAAGAAGATGCTTTCACATGGCAGAGCCTCCGCCATCACCAGCACATTGCAACGGTTACTTTGAAAGCCTACTAGTGTGGCGAATATTAGGCATTAAAGAGACTTTGCGTGACTTAAGCTGCGCGCACTTATCTCAATTAACGTGTTCGTAGCCCCTGCATCCGCAGTAACTACCAGACGCTTTTTCAGCACCGTATGCAAAATTGCTAATTCACAAAATGATTCCGGAATTCTCCCACTAAGGAGATTTCATATTCTAAGTAGAAAACTCTGGAAAGACCTGAACTCTATGCAAAATGATCATGTGTGGATGACCTCACACACAAAACAGTCAAGATAATGAATGAAACGTTTTGTATCAATATGATACAAAGTATCAGAGTATGAGAATACAGAAGAATAGAGAGTTCTGCATCAATAGGCGAAAGATTATGAGAATACAGAAGAAGAGAGAGTTGTGCATCAATAGGCGAAAGATTATGAGAATTCAGGAGAAAAGAGAACGTGGTAAATGCAATGAAGACATGTATAAATAAAATTATAAAGAGTAATATTTCCAAGGCTATTTTAAAGACCGGAACAGGCAATCATGCCTATACCGTGGAAGTCAGAAGAAGAAAGAAGAGTAATATTTACATTTACAATCCTGGACAGTGAGAATAGTACAGTACTGTTTTTTGGCTATGATTTTTTTTTAAATTACGCATAAAATTCTCAATAATTGGTAAATTTGAGTGTAATTTTTGTGTGTTTTATCCAGTTTTTCATTTGTCAAAATTCAAAATTATCAGTTTTTGTTATTTTTGAGTAAAAATGGACTAAATTTTAGTAGAGTGAAATCATAACCCTATTCCGGACATTTAAAATACTGAAATACTGAAAATCTGAATTTGGGGGAGATATAGTACAATAAATACCCTTAGTTTTTCTCTTTCGGTCAGTGCTTTCTTGTAAAAATAATGAATGAATACAGTAAATACAAAAAAGTTTCGTCCCCCGTTGTTCAAAAATGACTTGGGACGAATAAATGAGTGACGGTTTTTTCATCAAATGGCGTGGAATGAACTAATCCAGGAGTTTTCTGGCCAAGATGGATTACACAATTTTGACAGGGCAGGATAAAAAGAGATTGATTATAAAATTCCATGCTTCAAATTCTGCTAGACTCGAGAAGCGTATCTTCAGCATACATGGAGATTACTGTTTTTTGTTTCAGACCTTTCAATCAAAACTACGTCACTGTTCAGAAAAAAATTCAATACAGCTATTTTCCACGGATGTATGACATTTCAAGAGCATTGCATATCGAACATCGAGTGAGAGAGTTCTTTTTTAAGTAATGCTGGACTCAAAGATTAATTTGTTTTTATTTTGTTTAGTCAAGTTATAATCATGTTATATTTTGTTAATACTGTTTTGAATACTGGTTAGTGTCGTCAAGTTAGTTCCTCTTTTTTAAATTGTAATTTTCTATGCTTCTGTGGAAAGGAATAAAATTCCATTATATCATCATTTCTCAGGAAACATATTACAAACAGCAACCGTTAATCAAATATATCAAAGATTATTACCTCTTACTACCTCGTAAAGATTAAGATTATCATCTACAAAGAATCTCTCACTCAAATTCACAGTGGAGACTTCAACAGTTCACTCTTTCACAGTGACCACTTGAAAGAGGATTAATGCAGTCTTGAAAACTTAAAACTTGATTCTTGACAAACTATCCTGTATTCCTATTGTGCTGTGTTGCAGGAAAATCGAGGACTGAAAATCAGAACGATTTAGGAAAATAAAACAACTCCTAATTAGAATCTAAGGCAAATATTAAAAGACAAGGTAACGAAAAAGAGGCCTGGAATAACATGTAATACATGCTGAATCTGTCTTGGCTAAGAGATAACATGAAAAGGCTGAAGATGTGCGTTGCGTTCATTGTTTGAGAGCAGCAGAATTTTCGTCGTCAGCTAGAATAATCCAAATTATAGGAGCTACAGAGATTTTCAGTGGAACAGCATCTACAGTGACTAAGCATATTTAATTGGAGGTGGAATGCAGCGACACCCTCTCTGTTCACAAGCCTAGAAACGAAAGCTTAAGTTGCTACAACCCAAACTTTTGCTGGTTTTCCCTCACTTTCTAGACACACCAACCATCTCTCTTGCAACGGTTATGATCAAGAAGTGGAACACCCTCCGACATTATCAAAGGTGGCCAGAGGATTAGAACAGAAATGTAAATCTGCCACTGCACCCGATTTAAATAAAAGGTACTGTGATTTATTTTAGTCGAACTAATTCCCATGATAAATCACATGTTTGGTTTACATTGTGAATAATTCGTATTGCTTATGAAGGATGAGTTGAATTGCCTTTATTAAGGACGAAGTTAGAACTCTGGGTTCTCTCTGCTACATAACAAATGGAGAGATAATTGATAAATGGGATCTGATGAAGTATAGTATGACTTTTTTGTTTGTGGGACGTTTGGTGAGAAATGTCCACTCTACCTCTTAGTCACGAAGACTGCATGAAGCATGGGGGGATAGGTGAAGACCAATGGGAAATACTTCCACTTATCCAATCATTCTCTTTTTCACAGATTCATTTCTTCGTTTAACATCAGTAACCACTGCCATTGACTCACGGCTCACACGGTAACTGCCAAATCGTTTACTCGGTCAGACTCAGTGAAAAAACAAAATATTTCAAACTAACAAAGACTCCTAGAAGTTTGGATGGGAGAGATGATTATGATTCAAAGGCAATGTTGTTGAGTTGGTAGCGGTAGTCTGAATGCAGGCGAAACCCAATGCCAAGAGCAAAGTTCATTCACGTGAAGTGCAAACGAAGTCAAAAGTGAAGGCCTTCAACAATGAAGTTATGTTTTGGCAGACATTTGATGATGATGATGATGATGATGATTATGATAATGTTGATTCCTGGAACTGGATATGCTCTTTTTGTCCGAATAGTTAAGAGAGAAAGAGAGAGACGATGCTGTAGGGTTAGCCCAACACAGTGCCTCTGAACACGCATATCGATTCCACCCCGAATGATGTTTGAAAACAATACACTGTTGGCTGATCCATGTTAATGAATTGTAGTCATTCGCCTTAACAACGTTGCAGTTACGTTGTGCAGGTTGTTCGCCGAATGTAAACAATTCACACTTCTGAAACTCTCGCAAACAATGTCAGACACACTTCTCCACCTGATGCAGGATCGTAATGTTTTCTGAACAATATTGTAGGGGTTTGGGTGCTTATGTAGTGAATAAATTATGCTATATTGTCAAGTAAGAAATAGTGTGAATAAAATGTGAAAAAACATGAATACTTCAATAAACGGATGTTTGATATGAATTTCATCAATACTTTATGAGAGGAATGTTTAATATAGTCATAGAGGAACGATAGCATAAGTAGATATCCCATGGTATAGGGCGTTTATGTCACAACTTTTACTGTTATCCCAAGCCGATAGTTCACTCAGTTCTTCCCCATGAAGCTGTGTGACGCTGGTAGTCTCTCAAATTGTGCCGTTCATACACTATCACTCCAACAAAACAGTAAACATTTACAATAATCGACAGTAATCGGCTTAAGATAACAGTAAAAGTTGCGACATAAATTCCCTATACCATGGGATATCTACTTACGCTATTGTTTCTCTATGATATATTATTGTATTTGAACATGGGGAATGAATCAATTTATTATCATTTCCTCTTGTTATCCATAGAACCAATACGATAAATACATTAGGAGTGAATAGAAACTATTTTATCAGTAATGTTATTTTGTAACGAACAGTAATATATAACAGTAATATATTCAGCTCTGTTATTCAATTCTGTTCTGTTTTGTAACGATAAGATCTACAGTAATGCGATAGGAAAATCTCCCTTGTTTTTTATTCAAGTTTTTTTTACAATATTTCGGGTGAATGGCAAAATATTTCAGGCTGTTCTGAGAATCAGCGGTATGCATGAATAAAATACATGACAAACAATAGAAGACTGGAAAAAATACAATAATAGACTGACATAAATGACATCCAGGAAAAATGTAATCCTTACTAGAATAACTCTTCACAAATAACATGCCAGAAACATACAAATGTCAAGCAATTCAGCACGCGCAATCTTTCTAAAGGAAATGCAAAGAATTATTTTTCCGGTCATTTCACCGAGATTTCCATTTCCATCCTCGAAATTAGTAAGCTTGAAACTCAAAGTTAAATATCAATCTTTGATTAGAAGAACGATCTATCTTTCATTCCAGCTTCATCAAAACTGGAGAAAACTCTCAACAATCAACTTGTGCAAGCTCGTAACTGCTTCCCGATGCCCCTTGCAAACAGAAGAATTGTTAAATATTGGTATTGGAACCCTATAATGAGCCATTGAGTGGAGTGCTCCAAAAATCGATGCTTTTTCCGCTGCCCGCGGCATTTCAAACGGGAAGTGAGACCAGAAGTATCATTCCTATTTCGATATCACTGAACAGTTGCGAATTGGGGGAAAAACTACGGTTTCGAGCACTCGATACTCATTTCCATTAGATATTTTGTCCACCGATGTTCTATCCACTTACTTTGAAAAGCCTCATTCATTAAACTTTAAACCTTAAAAAAGCAAAACATAGTCTAAAGAGCACCTAATGAATGTTGATACTTCTTTTTAAGGTGGAGAAGAAGAGTGGGAAGCCAAATACATGGAAAACAAAATTCAGTTTCATACATTAGCAATTTACTAACAAAATTACAAAAGCTTTCATCGATACTAAATAATAATCCAATATATAATATTGGCGTTGCAAGCAAAACAAAGTAATTACAAAAGCTTTCATTAATACTAAATAATAATCTAATATACAGGGTGATTCATAATTATGGTAAAATATTTTAATATGTGATAGTAGAGGTAAAAATAAGAAAAAAAGTTCATGTAAACATATATCCATAAACGCTTCATTAGCGAGCTATACAGGGTGGAAGATTTCGCCCAGAAATCAGTTCCTCTGGTGAAATACACTGATGCTGAATTGTTTGGGGACTAGTTTTTGAAAAACTTATGCTGGACTCATATGGAAAAATATCTGAAAAATCAAATAAAACTAGTCTGGAAGCTGTAGTGTGAGTAGTTTTTGAGAAAAAAGTTGAAATATGCAAAAAATCGAAGTAGAAAAACACAGACTTCTACGTTTGTTGCCCAATAACTTTCTTTAATGACCAGTAAACAAATAATTTTTCGCAATGAAAATTGTAGAGAATTCAATTCTGAAAAGAATTATGTAAGCTGTGTAAAGTAAATTCAAATAAAAGTTGGATAAAATGTATTCTTATGTAGTACATTACACCACAAAAATTTGCTGTTTTATGAGGAGAGAACTAATAACTCATAGGTTGTAGCTGTTTGCAAATAAAACATGGATTCTAATAACAGCTGTTCCAAAAAAGGTGATTTATCATGTTTTAAAAAAGAAAATATTTAAAAGAAATTATCAGCTGAAAATTATTTTCAGAAATATTTTAGCTCACTGTTGAAAAAAAAATTATGCAGGCAGACTCCGATCTACTATGACTGTTGAGTTAGAAGAACAAGTTCTTAATGAAATTTTTGAACATCCAGAGAAGTGCGCGAGAGAATTGTCAGTGCAGTTTAATGTCAATCTATTATTTGGAGGATACTAAAATAGCATCAATTACATCCATACCACCTCCAGAAAGTTCATACTCTATTGCCACGAGACTGTATTCCCTGCGCTGGTATTTGCCGATGGTTTTTAGTAAAACTTGTTTACCCAAACTTTTTAACAACCGTTTTATTTACCGACGTGGCACACTCTACAAGAACAGCTATCGTTAACGTCCACAACCAACATATTTGGGCAGCTGCGAATCCTCATGCCATCAATCCTAATCTTCCACAACATCAGTTTTCAGTAAACATTTGGACAGGAATCATAGGAGATCATCTACTTCTGTTCGAGCTTCCTCCCAGGCTTAATGGCATAATCAACTAGTCTTTTGGTATGAGTTTAATGTCATTTAGATATGCTACTTTCATATGAAAAAAAAAACTTTTCATAAAAAACCAAATATTTTATTTGCAATCAGCTACAACTTATGAGTTATTAGTTCTCTCCTCATAAAACAGCAATTTTTGTGGTGTAATGTACTACATAAGAATACATTTTATTCAACTTTTATTTGACTTTAGTTTACACAGCTTACATAATTCTTTTCAGAATCAAATTCTCTACAATTTTCAATGCGAAAAATTATTTGTTTACTGGTCATTAAACAAAGTTATTGGGCAACAAACGTAGAAGTCTGTGTTTTTCTACTTCGATTTTTTGCATATTTCAACTTTTTTCTCAAAAACTACTCACACTACAGCTTCCAGACTAGTTTTATTTGATTTTTCAGATATTTTTCCATATGAGTCCAGCATAAGTTTTTCAAAAACTAGTCCCCAAACAATTCAGCATCGGTGTATTTCACCAGAGGAACTGAATTCTGGGCGAAATCTTCCACCCTGTATAGCTCGCTAATGAAGCGTTTATGGATATATGTTTACATGAACTTTTTTTCTTATTTTTACCTCTACTATCACATATTTAAATATTTTACCATAATTATGAATCACCCTGTATAACATTGGCGTTGCAAGCAAAACAAAGTTTGTGCGTTAGCAACGAGCATTCAGTAAGCACTCCAATTGGAGGAAAAAAGAAAAAGGTAACTGTATGAAACAAAAAAATTAGCAAACACTTCAACGAAAAATTAGCATACACTTTCAAAAAAGAAAAAACACGATAGTGGAGTAGTTCATAGCATAAACATAGCAAACAGACTCAGTCAGTCTTCCAGTATGGAATTAGGGTGTGGGTCAATGCACATTTTGAAAAGTCGAATGTTGTTCAAAAAAGTATTTTCAAGGCAGCATTTTATTGAAATAAAACCCTCAAAAGCACTTGGAACAAAAATTGAAAACTGGATCAAGACCGAAAATTTTGTAGTCAAAATATTTTAATTCTAGGCATTTATCAATTATTCTTTATATTCAGCATTTATTTAATTATTTCCCCCTTTACTACCTGAAAGTTATCTCTCAGATTGAATTTAATTCATATAATGTTATACTGTACTGTATTTCAAATTTTTGATGTATCAAAATGAATATTTGTTCTGTAAAATATTTACAAAATTCATTATTTACCTATTTATCAAAAAATTTATACAGCAGGTACTAGATGCTTATTATCTTTTGAGAAAATCCTATGCAAAAAATACAGGTTTGCTTTAAATAATGATTACAGTAGGCCCTATAGCATTATTTAATTGAAGGAAGAAAATTTTCAAGAGTAATTATGAAGGGGCAGAGATCTTCTATTGAAAGATTAAGTTATTCTACAAATTGACTAGATTCAAATGTGTAACAATCAATATGAATTTGAAGAAGCATAGGTTTTGAGATTATAAATAATAATGCAAACTTCAAATTACTCAGCAGAAACACTATATGAATAACTTGAAGCGAAAGAGTTAAAAGCACATTTAAGAATCTTTGAAGTTTCACGTAAGTAGCTTATACAAATCAGATTTCTTTTCCATGGAAAGGAAATGCTTTTCTCCTCTAAACACTACATAGCTCTGGCGTGAAAAAATCCATCTTCAAACATCTGAAACCTTTAGCAAGAGTTTAGCTAAGCTACCTTCCCGCATTCCAGTACTAGTCAATAAGAAATTCTCTGAGAATAAATTATCAAATATATATAACCAGGCATGGTTCAATCGAATATTTAATAGTGGTGCACAAAATCATGTTTTGAATAAGTTATACGATCAAGCATATTGTATTCAAATCAATCATGTTTGTATTATCTATTATCTATCTTATTCTACTAAAAAAACTAAATTGATTATACCATGACCACTGTCCTTATTGTGCAACTGTTTCTGATTATATTTGTACTGCATCATGGATGGAATCAATCCTGATTCAGGATTACAGCATTTCCAAATTTATCAAAACTTTAATCTAATATTGTATGAAGACAAAAACTCTACAAAAAACTTGAGCTGCAAGCTGCACCCAACTCATCTATATTTGTACAAAATTTATCTTAATGTAGTAAAATCACCAGCCTCCCTAGAATTGAATAGTAACGAGAACTGTTGGAACTGGAATGATTCAGGAGACATGACACTAATGATTTCTTATGATATTATAGGTAAAAACTTATCTTGAAATTCTGTACAATTTTTATCGTGTTAACAGCACTTAGAAGTGAATAGGTGGAATGCAGGTATATAAGTCCTCCACGGAATAGTAAAGCATAAAAATATAACACCGGCGATAATCTTCTCGACGGAATAGTGAAAAACTGTTCATGGGCAATTCCAAGTTAAAGGTCGTATCAAATAGGATTTTGATTAGAGCCGAAATGATTCCATCATTTCAACTTTACGCGCATAATAATTTCACTTATCAGCAGCAATTTACTGACGTCTTAAATCAAGGTATAAATTTTGAACGGAGGCGTGATAAAGGCGGCTGACGGCTAAACGCGGCGGCGTTGAAAACGCGCCCTGTCCGCCGCGCCACGCCGCGCTCAACTGTTAAGGATTTATTTCTTCAATAACCTCGAAACGAGCAACGGCTTCTGCAGAAACTGCACGGCTACGTTTTATGCCTTAATAAAACTAAGCACATTGAACTGAGAAAGAGTTTGTTTTGTTTTGCGAGCCAGGCTGGCAGCCGGTGACAATATTGTGTAAACACTTTTGCTTTCGACCCACCTTCCACCCACTCCAAACAAAACAGAACTGAGTGAAGATGGACATTACAGGCACCAGCGCTTCCTCATTCACCGGTAGGCTCTCTGGTAGTAAAAAGGGCTCAGACAATGATTAATTCTTTTTACAGCTCAATCCGAGTCTCTGATGATGAGCGGACTGTCTCATTGCCCTTTTCAAGATAGGACGCAGCTAATCAGTCACTCATCCCGTAAGAAAGTAAAGAAAAGAACAATCAGAATATAAATCCTAATGGACGTTGGAACTATTATACTAGTACACCGTTAGTTTGAGTTGATGAGAGAGTCTGCTGTCATCTAGACGTATCAGATTGCTCCCTCATTTGATGGAGTAATATGGATTACCGAAAATTAAAATGAGAATCTGAGAGTTATCCACCACAAACTCCTAACTTGATGAAAAATGAATTCTATTGTGCAAGATTTTTTATTTTTTTGCGATCTGTTCAAACTCCTACCTTGATGAAAAACAATTTCTATTGTGTAAGATTATTTATATTCCTTGCGATCTGTTCAACGCTGAGAATTTCAAAACATTTGAACGGAAAAATTGAAGATTCATTCACACAGTGAAAATTCGATCTAGAAACAAAGCAAATATTGCTCCCATTCTGCCTCACTATCCTGGCTGTAGCTTTCAATAAATAATCAGATCAGATGGGAAATCCAGAGCACAGTTTCCTCGAGAATTTAGAAGTTCTCCAATCTAGGAGTAACTATTAAAATAGAGATCCTAGACAGAACGTGGTGATATGTAATAAATTGTTATTACTATGAATTGTTTGGTAAATTTTTACTGAAATGTGTTTGACGATTTATTATCTTGTTATTGTACTAGATTTTCAAAAAGCAGCTTCTCACTCTAATTGTTTTGGAATGAATAAAGAAGTTTAATAAAAGTATGTAGATTGATTACATAACTTTATTGAAACGGTTTTGAATAAGCCGTCAATTTATAACATCCAAACCAAACGAAATTCGTTTCAACTTATACCTCTAATAAAATAGTTCTCTGAGTCCTTTGATAGAGAAGTAGGATGTAAGGATAGATATGGTTTTTTTTCAAAATTAAGAGTGAGAGTAAGAGCAAATTAATGTTTTTAGCAACAGTAAGAGTAAGGCTCATCTTACACTTACGCGACTCAGGTCGAGAAGAGACTCGACTCTAGTCGAGAGCATGTGTTTCCAAATGGTGACACTTAGACCAGTCGATTCTAGTCTCCGCGACTGTCACCATCTGAAAACACGAGTCTCTTCTCGACATGCATCGCGTAAGTGTGAGTTGAGCCTAAGAGTAACAGTTTGAGTAAGATGAGGAATAACAGTTAAGAGTGAGTAAATGGTTGATGAGGTGATATAATATGGTAAATGGCTGCGTAAATTCAAACAGAATCGAAAAAATACGAGTATCACTTTTATGGAAATGAATAGAAGTAACCCGAAAAATGATGTATGACTTCTTCACCATCTGAACACCTTCAACACTGTAATAAAAGTTTCCTGGTGCTGGATTTTGTTATTATACCAATTCAACGCCCAAGGGAAAATTTGAATATCTCAAGTTTGGAGACTGTTGAATTTTGAGGTTGGAGCAAAGTGCGGCCGTGATGACTGTTGCATCTTACTCGACGGAATTGAGAAGACTTGTGGTGGCTGGGGAAACCACGTGACCTCCAATAATTATCGCAACGAGCCAGGGAAAAGCAGCGGATGCCAACGGCTAATGGACAGCCGCCATGAGCTGAATTAGTGCGACGTCTGTCCATGAATATGCAGATTGACCTGGCCCGCCCCGCCCTTTCCCCTCTTTCACCCGGCTACTACTTTGCTTCTTTCTTCATTTCAGTGTTCCACCTACGTTCGCTCTTCCCTAGAAAGCCAGACACTTCTAGTTATTAGCAGTTTCTGCTTTTCCATGATCTCAGTTCATGTGGGCGCTGAAATAATGCTCAACATATCTGAAGATTAGTATCTCCAAGGATTAGAATCTATGAAGATTGGTATCTCTGGTGATTGGCGGCCTATCATAGCATTAAAAAAGTAGGGATGAAGAGCAACTTTGAACATTGAGGACAAAACTTATCAGGAATAGAATCTGGTGATTGGCAGCCTATCATAGCAGTAGAAAAGTAGGGATGAAGAGCAACTATGAACATTGAGGACAAAACTTATCAGGAATAGAATCTGGTGATTGGCGGCCTATCATAGCAGTAAAAAAGTAGGGATGAAAAGCAACTTTGAACATTGACAACTATGAACATTGACAACTAAGAACATTGACAACTATGGACAAAACTTATCAGGAATAGAGATTTTATTATGAATTTATAGCAAGTTTATCATTCTGAAAAAATACTGAAATTTATCGCCACAGCTAATCTGATAAGATTTGAAATATATTTGATCTTAGAATATCTCATCTCCGAGAAAAATGAGCTGACATAGTCTATATAGTCAAACTGTATGATTATTCATTTATTCATTTATTTATACATTGAAACATACACTATCATTCCCAACTATGAATGATTGGGAAAGGAATAACAGGCTTAAAGCCCAAAACTGTTCCATCCCAAATTTATATAGAAATATTTTGAATAATATCAGCATATTGCCTCTCAAAAGCATAAGCACAGCCTCCTTACCTGTATAAATAAATGAATAAATAACTTAATTTTGAAAAACAGAATCCTTGCATTTCTCACTCAGTAGTCAACATGTTTGTGTTTTATATTTTGGTTAAACGTCACCGTCTTATTCTCAGGTATGCGATATTTTGCCTAACGAGTAATCTTTCTTCAAGAGTACATTCCTACTTGAGTTCACCTTTTTCGGGAAGCTTGTTTGGAGTCGGTCGCACATCGTTCCACTGCCTTAGGCTGGTTCACACTAAGCCGACACGGAGGATGAGACTGACGTTTATAAAATAGCTTACATCGTCGTAAAGTGAAATACATTGTTGTTCCAGTGAGAAGCGACTTATACAAGTAGCTTTGTCGTAGTTATTGAGAACCTGAGCTAGAACTGGAAACCCTACAAACAAGCTACTTAGGCATTTCCACTGGAATAATTCAAACATTCTTTCCCTCTTCTGTCAGAAACCAACTGCATGATCTGTAATATTCTATTCACATCGATGTCCAGTTCCACCAAGCTCGATTAAGACATTTGCACATGGTCAAATCAGATACGCTTTACAACGAGTGTACAGGAACATACGATTCTATACCTATAGAAATATCGATAGATGCAGTGCAAACTTTTAAATCGTACCTGGCTTCACCATGTTCAAGTGTCTTGACCGAGCTTGGTGGAACTGGACATTGATGTAAATGAAATAATGCAGATCATTGAGTAGGCAAAAGTAGGTTTTGACAAAAGAAAGAAAAAATGTGAATATCAATCTAGTGGAAGCCGAGGTGTAAGTATTTTGAATTAAACTCAAACTGTCACTCAAATTTAGTTTGTTTGGCAGTAAATACACGAACAAAAGTAGAATCAATAATAATTGATTGAATACTTGAATTTATGGAACAACTGTATGGAATATAATAAAAGAATATAACTTACTATATGTATGAAATGATGCATGGAATATTATATCACTAGCTGGAAGTTGAATATTATTGATCATAATAGTTCAATTTATTTGGTATTATACTTTTCTTCCAAAATTTTTTCATTGTACAGTAAGTGCCTTCGTTATTTCCAAAAATCAAATATCGCAATTTCCTTTCAACTTAAGTAACCACAGTTTGCATTGTAGAACAATAATTCAAATTGAAGAATAAGGTGGAATACTTTACCAATTGAATATAGAAATCAGCGAATCGTCAACGCCAAGTCTATCTCTCCTCTTCCTCACCATGAGCTTATTCCCACTTCTACAGCAGTAGACGTTCACGAGATAATTTGCAAAGATCACGACTAAAGTACGGAACTGGTAAGGAAACTATTCTAGCCATCAAATGTGTTTCAGCTTGCCACACTGTACATAATTGCATAGCTCGTGATTGAAGCGTCTGTGGATGCTTATCTCATTGCAGCATTGGTGCAAAGTAACTGAACTGCCATGACTGTGATTGAGTTGAGCGCTAAGCTATTCAGCTGTAGATGACTCGCGTCTGCAGCCTGCAGGGGTTGAGGCCATGTCCCGCACGATTTATTGTGAAGATGCGCGTTCATACGCGAACAGGGCTTAATTACAAATTATATCACGGTTCACTCTCGAGTCTCGAGCGTCCCGCATTTAAATACCTTCATCGAATAATGCATTGCTCCCATAAATCTGCGGAGGGCTCCCACCAACCGCCATCTTGAACGTTTATGAACGCTTCTCTCTCTCCCTTCCTCACTCTCCTCATCACTTCCAAACCATCCGCCTCTACTCGGTAATTTGTTTGTTATTACTCTCGCTCCTGTATGTCTATAAGCTCAGATGAACCCGACCCCAAACACAATCTCCTTAGGTATTTCCCATTGCGGCTCAAACATGGGTGTGGATTGTTCTCATCAATGTGTCAGATCACAATTGAGTTTCAAATACTCAAGTTGAATTTTACTCTTGATTGACTATAGTTGTTATACTCAAGTTGCAATCAATGTCTATCTGTATTGTATACTCTAGTAATTATAATGTAGAAATATGTATTTGTAATTTTTGGCAATAAATTAATTCATACTCCGCTGAGTGTTTTAAATTCATTACTTGTGGTCACTCACATCACATTCCGAGGATCTTTTTCCTAGATAAACTATCATATTTTCATGTCGACCAGAATAAGGCCTGACAGGTCAATCAAGAGTAAAACTCAGCTAGCTTTAGGGCCGGTTTCCGAGCTCGGGATTTAGCTAAGTCCTAGACTTCAAATAGCTAAAGTCAGAGAATTGGCTTTCCAAAACGGGGCGTAGTCGCAGCTTTTATAACAGTAGTCGTAGTTTTTATTTTTTCATTTCTACAATTATTGGAAACGTTTTTCCTTGATGAAATTAGACATTCCTAAATGATTCAAAATAGCTGAAACTTTACACTATTTTCTCTTTATTTTATTTTGTGTTCAATGTTCTAGTTTTTTCGACATTTAATTTAAACGTGACTATGACAATGACTGCGACTACGCCCCGTTTTGGAAAACCAATTTTCTGACTCCAGCTGTTTGAAGTCTAGGACTTAGCTAAATCCTGAGTTCGGAAACCGGCCCATAATATTTATATATCCATAATATCTATATCAATATCAACTATTCATCCACATCGATTGAACAAAAAGTAGAACAACAAACAAATCATGAGAAGACAATACAACGCTGAGTCTGAGATTTACTACTTGTGATCACTCACATGACATTTCGAAAATATTTTTCCTAAATAAACTATCGTTTTTTCCATGACTTGGGTCAATCGATTTGAAAATTTCAGCTCGCCTTTGACCTTGATATATATATATATATTTAATATCTATATCGATGTCTTCAAATGTTTTTATCATTGCACAACTGTTGAGTGGCATCGACCTTCACCGCGACTTACTCGTTCTGTCTGCTTCTAGGCGTTGTATACTTCAGTCTGCTAGCGCTACCTGGTCGTGCGTTAAAATCCCGCAGTTAGGCATAAACGTTAAATAATCTCATCAAATCACTCACGCACTTTTCACTAACCACAAAATCTCCATGCTCATTATCCGTAATAAAAGGATTCATTTCTCTCATAAAATATTATGTATGTAATGAACTCGTGATGAATTTTTAATTAACAATATTTCGCTTTGCCATTGGTAGATTCATGTGAGAGGGGTTGTTGTCTACGCAGGTAGGACCGTCTTATCGCCTGAATTGGGAGGGATGTACTCGGGTTATTCTTTTTGTGCGATATCTGCTTGGGGTGAATTCTGCGTGGAGACGGTAATGAGCTTCTAAGTCATTTCCCTGTTTTTCAGGAATCATCTATCACTATCATCCATTTCAACAGCCAAACACAAGCCCTGAGATGAAGTATACAACATACTCAGTAAAAAATCAAATACGCGCTTTAACTGCCAAATTAGTAACATGATATTACCTGGATTTGCTGGATATCGGCTACAGTAATTCGAGTTATGGAGAGATTCACAATGAACTGTCAGCATTGATCGAACGGAAAGCTTTGATGTCATTTATGGGGGTTTCTGACAGTATTAAGTAAATCTCACTATAGCATGTCAACAATCGATCGAATTTGTGATCTTCCATCAACCAATAAACCCTTCAAGCGCACCGATAATATTTGATTGCAACAGCACTTTGCATGAGCTCAGCTAAGCTTTGGCCGTGTCGTATCGAATGAGTCGAATCAACTGTAAAATTGGGTACAAACGAATGAAGCGGTGAGTTACGACCTAGTTTATACTCAAAACCAGGCTGATAAAACGGATAACAATTCATAACATCAACATAGTGAAACTATTATTGCATATCATTCCAAATTTCACAGAATACAGGTAATTTTAAACTGGGAAAATTGATCAGGTTTCTGCAAATAATCCGCTAATAATATTGGGAATAGAACAGAAATATTTACGAGATATGTAAACTTTAGTTTGCTATCCAACAATTTAAACAACAGTTTATCCAACAATATATGCAATATATTATTCACACCACGCTCATAATATAAAAAATATTATATTATATAATGTTATTCATCAAATTCATCGATTCATCAAAGTAAGATGACTTTAGACAGGCTTTTACTTCATCTGCTCTTGTTCCCCGAGGCACAACAGGTAGAGTTTGAAATGTATTGGAATCAATTATAACAATCGTGGTGAACTTTCTAGGTTTCTGCAAATAACCTGCTAATAATATTGGAAGTAGAACAGATATATTTACGAGATATGTATACTTTAGTTTGCTATCCAACAATTGGAAAATATATGCAATATGTTATTCACATAAACAAAAGACATCCACACTGAAAGGTATTGGAATTCATTATAGTAATAAATTATTTTGGTGGACTTGGCACGACTTGATATTGTCAAAACTACTAATTCATTTGAACAATTTGAGATACTAAATTTGGTTATCAAAACCAGATAATGGTAGTAATTCATATTGGTAAAGCGCTTCCGCACACGTAACACCACGATAATACATTTTGCAGTTGATCATGCAATTTTGGTGAATACATTTTTTCGTCTCACAAACTCCAAATCAAATCAATCTATTCTCACAATAAATCAATTTTAATTTGAATTAAAAATGTGTATTCAAAGTATTGTGATCACTATAACCTTAGTGTCTGGTTTCCAAATGTTTTACATTAGGGAACTTTGGGCTATATACGGCGAGGTGGAACTACCCTTGGGTCTCCCCACCATTGAAAGTCATACGCTAATAATAATATTCTCACAATTAAAATTCTCCATAGTCAGTAATTAACATCATCTCATCAACATTATAAAAGAATAATCATCAACCAGTAGAAGGAGGTTATACCACAGAGAAAAGATCTTTCCTCCTCAGAGATCATAATCAGTTACTGTGAAGTTTGATCTTCAATTCCAAAGCGAATTACTCCACTCCAAAGATATTCCCACCCTCTGAATACCAAGCCTTCTCTTGACTCTCCATCTGCAGAAATATTTCAATTATCAGCACGTTATTTTCATCCAAACTCCAAACTTCTACTGCCAATACTTCAACCCATGGTTCAACTTTCATACAGAAATCCCAACTATGTGCAGAAGAACGTTAATAATCATAAATCGACATCCATCGAAACAAATTCCAACCAATTATGGCGAATAGCTCATGGTTGATGGGATGTCAAGTCACCACAACAAAACTCTCACACGAAGCATGGATGTCAGTGAACTGCTGCAAGATAAATTGATTGGGAAAGCGCTTTGATGTGGGAGAAACTGGAAATAGTTCAATACAAACTCCAGCTCCCTATCTATTCATCATATTCAACACATCAAGAGCGAAAGCGTGCTCACAAGTCATCTCGGAATTCAAAGGTATTCATGAGCTGAGAGAAATTGAGTGGATTCAAGTGTAGAGTGGAGAGAATGACACAAGTAATGCTTGGCTGTTTTTAAGATATAGGTCATGTCGTTATGTATGGAAATACCTGATACTCAGAGGGTATTTATGAATTAATAAGGAGGTACTTTCAGAGATACTAAGAGATATTCAAAATATATTCAATGTAGTAAATGGAGAGGAGAAGAGATAATATGTTAACATAAAATGAAGGATGAACTTTATTTTTAAAGCTTTGACTTCTTAATTGAATTAATTGAGGATGGGAGATGATTAGAGTGTAAAAGAATTTCTCCCAGATTAAACGCTTATTTTCTCTCAATAGAAATAGGTATTTTGAAAATATAACCACATTATATATAACTACACTTATATTTTACCTTTCCCTGTTTTCCAAAAGATATCAACTGTCAAGCAATATTACACACAATACATATATACACAGCAATATTATACACACAAGGTTTCTTATGTTGGCAGTGCCAAATATTTCATTGATAATATTGTTGTACTCAAGTTAAAATCAATGTCTATTTGTATTGTATACTCTTGTAATTAATATTGTACAAATATGTATTTGTAATTTTGGCAATAAATTCAATTAAATTCAATTACCAAGGAATATCCTCTTTCAATTCTCAAAAATTATTATCACTAATTATGTACCTTCGTCATCAGGTATAAGCGTCTAAGAAGAGAAAATAAGAATCAAGAGTTTATTGTGTGGAATATTTAACATTAGCGAACTGTTATTTCTAATCAGGCAAGCAACCGCTGATTATTAGTCACCAAATCGTAGACAATTATTTGCAGCCACTTCCCCCAGAAGGAAATTGGCCACGAGCGCTCTCCTTCCGCATTAACAAGCTTCTAGATGGACAACAGTATTACAATGCGGTCTCCTCCGGCCGGAAACAAAGTTCGGACTTGATCGGAGGAACTTGGAAACTTGACGATCCCTCGAGAGACGACAAACCACCACTGTCCTTGAGCAAGTTGTAACGAGAATCCATCCAGTCAGGCGCACTGACTCATGTCAGATGTCAGCAACAGATAAGCGGCCAAGTACTGTACCCGGAATACCATTCACTAGTAGAACACTAGGTTCTTATCTCAACTTTTCCTCTAGAACAATCTCTCCTTGAACCTTCCAGAGATTGATTATCTCATGATTCTACTTATCAATAGGTGTGGCTCGCAAGTATACAGAATCATTGTTATTATCCTACATACAATTCCAGCCTCATCACTTTAGCAGGAAGAAGATTGAGAATCGTAATATTAATTATTTATGAATCGATGGAAGACTGTAGGAATAAGGTTCAAATCTTCATATCCTGAGATATGAAGCTCAACTTTCAATTTTCTAAAAGCATATTATAAAATGTTGTATTTCATGCTCAAGTCTTTCATGTAATAAATGAATATTTAACATCAGTATATCCTTCTCATCTACTTCCGATCCAAACTATTGAAAAAATAATACTTGTATAAATGGATTAGAGCTTTTCACGATGAGAGTAAGTTAGGCGGAAATTACGAATAAGTATCGCCCACTGCATTCGACTTCCTATAGTTTGTGTAAAATAAGTTGAGACTTGGCCCTCCATCCGAAGAAATTACAGGGTTGCCAAATCGAAATTTTCTGAAACAAAAAAGTTTCTAGCATGTCGAAATGTCTCGACATTGACGAACATAATCATTAATTAAAAAGTAAATATAAGACGGATAAAATTGATCCAGACACCAATAGAAAGAAGACATTCTCCCCGTTAATTTGGTATAAAATTATTAAGCATTACGACGCCCCATGATTCTGAGAGAAGTGATATTCAAAAGAATAACAAATCTTCGCGATGTTTCCAATTTTATCATAAAAGTTAAATTTCCTTTAAATCCTTCAGCCCTGAAGCTTTTTTAGTACTACTAGGATATCGTTGATCATATTCTACATCCAATTCTGACATTGAATTGGAAATTTGGGAAGGTTGCAATTTCACACAATTTGGCAACCCTGTAATTTCTTCGGATGGAGGGCCAAGTCTCAACTTATTTTACACAAACTATATATAGGTGTAGATCACCCTCCAGATGAGCCAAGAGGTTCCAGGTGATTTTTTATGAAGGTCAATTAAGATGAAAAGTACACTCACAAACCACGAAATCTTTATTTTATCCCTACAAAACCAAATTTATGTTTGAAATTCGATACAGAACTCCAGATCAATTCTTGGAAAACTTATTTGGAGTTTGATACTTCATTAAGATTTCTGACTGCACTTAGGAACAGGGAATCGAAGATTCTAAAGGTGTGAACAGAATGAATAATGGTATGATCGCATTGTTAGCACGTTTGCGCATTCGCTCGCTTGACCACGCGTGCAGATGAGAAGCAAAATCTAAAAAGAGCCTTGAAGTTGTGACTTGTTTGTCGCTCACACTGAACGTCAACAGTAAGTGAACGTTTGCTTGTCCAGATTTTGTTTCTCATCTTTGCGCATGGTAACGCGAGCACTTGTACAAACATGCATTCAATGTGATCATACAGTTAGTGGCGGTCAAGATCGATGCCGCAAAACAGATAATTAATAGATATGGATAGAGAAGAACGCCAGCGAGTTCACATCCACATATCGACCCGACCGTTTGCACACTTAAATCTTTAAGCAAAGAACTAAAATCCCTGCGGGTCCTTATTTCAGGAATAGAGTAATAACGAAAAAGAACACCTCTGATCTTTTTCAATAAATAATGGAGAAGCATGTAACGACTAGACGTCTGGTGGGGTAACTAGACCAGTGATAAGGATAAAAACTAGCAACCGACCACAGATTACTAATACCTTTCAAGCGAATAGTGTTCAATGAACAGCATTTTCAACGCATTAGATCTTCCATCAGCACTTTTTATACGATAGAGAGCCGTTTTAATATGAAAATAAACTCTTGCCAGAGCACGCCACGTTATGATTTTGAGTTTTACGCTACGGCCGGTTCTAACGATCATTCGATTACTGAATAATCCACAAAGTGGAAAGTGAACGAATCGAACATTGGAATTGCAGCAGCGGCCAGACATGCAGCACAAGTTATGCGTTAACTAATTGTTTTTCCATTGGCTGATCGAAATTCAAATTGGAACTGACATCCCCCCGTGTCAAGCTCAGCCCTCCTTCCTCCTCCACTCCAATATCTCAGTTGACGTCCGCAAAAAGTTGCAAAGTTCCAATTCCAGAAACATTGTAAATTTGCATTTCCAACGTCAGGAGTTTAGTGGGAGAATACAATGGTTTTCTGGTTTCAACGAAGACAGAAATGGCTCAACTATTCCTGAATTCCTCTCATTTCTTTGCTATTTTCCTTTTCATTAATGATGATTCTATTCATTTCAACTCATATATGAGTTTGTTTCTTGAGCTATTGTTATTTCCCTAATAAATTTTTCTACTCAATATTAGGCATTGTAACCATTATAAAACGAAATTTTTACAACCAGATTCCCCTTTTCTTTGTACGGTTGAATTCTGATATCTCAGAGAGTAATCATGTAAGAAAATGATATATCATCATAAAGAGCTACAAACTCACATCTGCATCATTAACCGGGTATGGAGGTATTTCTATTCAAAAAAGAATTATATTTGATTTCTCACTTCTACCTGACACATTGTCATTTTCAAATCTCATGCATTCTACTTTGAATCCAGCAAGCCAAATCAAACGATATTATTTATATTATCTAATCACTCTCATTATCCACTTTTCTCATCCCATTTATACTTTTACACTTATTAAGACTTCTTATTTTATCGTTTCACATCTAAATTTCTATCTCTTCATATTTCCAGTTTTTTTTACGTAACCACACAATTCTTGTATCATTTTTCAGTATCCTATAGTTTCATCTATGCATCAACTATCCAAACATACGAATTGAAAGAATATCTCGTGAATGACATTAAAATTAAAATCAAATGAATTTTACATTGAGTAATACAAGTAGAGTACAACCAATAAAACTATCTCGTTCAATTCGAAAGATTCTTTACCCTTTCAACCAACTTTCGTATAGAGTTCATATAGGGTTTCTCACATTTTCTCAATTTTTCCCAATTGTACTCTCTCTCTCTCAGGCTTCGGCCTCTAGGTTTAAATGAAGGCAGTCTGTCTATCTATCTATCTATCTATCTATCTATTTCACTCCACCTCACCACAAGTCTCTCATTCAACACACTTTCCGTGATCAAATCTCACATTTTGTTCATCTGGCTTCACAAAGCAAGGCCTTCTATTATTAATAATTCCACTTATCGACCATTCGGCGAAAGTTGGTCGAAGCTAGCCTTTGTATTTACCGAGTGCAGCCGAGCCCGAGGCTGCTAGCCGATTCGCACAGTCCGACCGGATTGCTTGCCGCAAGGGACGAACGGACGCGATCCTATCGGGTTGGTCGGTCGCCGGGTCTTCAAGCAACAGCAATAAGCCGATAGCAGAGCAGCCGGGACAGGACCAGTAATCCCACCCTCGACCAATTTCCCAGCACAATCAACCGGCCACCATTCAAATCCCACTCGCTCGGCCACTGGAGACTTATCAGTCGTCTGCCAACGTCCTTTCATACAATTCTATGAATCGTTTACATTATATTTAACTAGCTTCTCATTACAAGCTGGATAATACTAACCTTCATATAACTATCGGTTTTGTATTCAACTAGTGAATTGTCACACACACACACACACACAAATTTATGTAATATGAAGAAAAAAGAAACTTCATAATGAAACGTTTCTAATGTTCAATAAGATTCAACGAATTGGTTTCTTCTACAAAAAGAAACTGTTAGGAATGATTAATGTATTTACATAAATGATTAATGTATTTACATATTAATTGAATAATTGACACATACGTACATTGAAAAATTGTTGATGTACGAACATACAGAAAATGTTAGAAAAAAATTCTTAGCAGAAAACTTGAATTCAAAAGTTGCATTGTTTTCTTTTCAAGAAATAAATTTATTTCCATTTCCCGATAAATAACCAATCTGAAAGTGTTGATGTGATTTTGAACATTTGGGTGTTAATTCTACAAACTGGGAATGCTTTCTCAAGTTCATAAGAAAATATATCATGTTCTGGATCAGTGCTACCAAGACTTGTACACATTATTCTTACAGACAAATGTAATAGTTGAGAGTGATGAATGAAGGAGTGAAGAGTGTAATCCTCTAATAGAAATCTAAGTTTACTCCATTCAAGCCAATTATTTTCAGCCGAGATATCCATTGTGAGATACATATCTTCAAATATACTGCCTATTTCACCCAAGTATGAGTAACTTTACTGGAAAACATAATAGTTTTACAAAGTTTATTTGAAACTGGTCAAGTATTACATTCAAATTCCACCATTTGATCATTAGAGTGATGATTAATATAGTACTATGAACAATATTCATTATATAATTCATTATTAATATAGTACTATAGTGTACAAGAGCACTTCGCTGAAACGCTGTTTTCCCAAGAAACTTTTAATATTTTTAGTAAAGCAACAGCAATAAGACAGGCAGGCAAATGTCACATGAAAACTAGAGAAACTGATGAGCAGAATGCTCTCTTTAAAATTGAACTTTTCCACTCTCGAAATTATTCACGAACTTTTGGCAACGGCTATCACTGTTTTTACAGCTCTGTTAAAAACCCTGTTTTTACAGCTGCCAAATGAGAAGTAATCGAGAAGTCAGAATGTTCGCTGTTCTTATTTCGGAGTTGACCGATAATTGAAGCCCGATTAGCTTCGAACAAGATGGAGATGTCAAGATGTCAGAGATGATATTCAAAGTAAAAGAGGGTTTCAAAGATAGATAATGGATTAAAGCACTGAAGCTATCCAGAGGAAATTTGAGAATCGAGGAAACAAACCGATAAAAATGATACTTGATCGACGTTTGCTACATAATCCAGTGAAACTTTTCTACTCCCAATGCAAAGCAATAAGGAATTGGATTCTTCTGTATGAAATCAAAAAATAATTGTGACAGCCAAGGAACACAGTATCAGTTAAGATAATTTAACAATAAATTATCATTCCAATAGTCCCACAGCAATTTAATTGCGTGAGTTATGGAATTGATCATTGTTATTATTGAAGACGTAGGTGTTCATTGGATGTTATATGATCTATCTATATGATATATTATTTTGATATCTTAAAGAATAATGAAATAATAATAATGATAACTACCATACCAGAATGAAAATGAGCTGTTGAGAATGTATTACAATGTGGATCATACCTGTGGAATAAAAGGAAAAACAAAAATTAGTTTGAATGAATAACAGTGTAAATGTGTAGAGTGAGAATGATGACAATACATAATAACTATCTATAAGGTTTTACATAGTATATCACCCATATATTACTTAAGATATTATATAAAATGAAAAGATGAAAGACGAAAACATTAGATAATGATAGGAAGATGACTGAACTGGAATGATTTATCTGTATTTTAGTGAATCTTTGATGTAAACCGTGACGTTTCTCCCCTATAATATGGGATGAATCTCCTCCATACACATTTATGGCTTTTTCTGAGTGTATTGTAGACAACCTTATCAAGTAGTCTCTTTTATTAGGTAATGAAGTGATGAGGATGAGGCTACCTGAGAGCCCGTACGGGTAGATTAGATATATTTTGGTATTTCGACGTTGGATTGAAATGCTACCTTCAATCAAGCCTATTTTATGAAGTTGAAGGATGATAAACGAAATTAATGAGGAAAGACAACAATAAATAGACAGATTCTTCAGGTTCTTTCTGAATATCAAGATGAGAAATAATGAGGTGAGAATGAGAATATAACAATATAAGATAAAATAAGAATATCATAGAAACATGGAAAACTCATTCCGAAGAAAAGAATACTTGAGTACTTCAGGACATTGATTTAAATACAGTATCTACGAATCTATGATGAATCATTTTCTGTAATGCTTATTATTCTCCGTTAATCATTGAAAACAAATTATTCATCTGTTTCTCTCCGTATTGTATTGTATTTCACCTATTATAAGTTTCTACTTGTATAACAATACTCTATTGCACAGTGTTAATATCCATGGGCTGTAAGCTGTAACGTTTGAACATGACTTGTAACAAGGATGACTTTCAACATGATTTGCTCTTATTAGAATTGTAATTGCTGGGAGAAATCTCGTTACCTCCAAAGAAAACATGAGTCAAGAATTATAAAAATGTATTTTCTACGCTCATTTCAATCAATTTCGAATACAATAACTATAGAAAGCTTACCAGTTCTCAAAAACTGGATGTTTTCATAACCACAAATCGTCCAGACTGAATAGCAATGCGATAAACAATCATTTTATGGTTTCAACGAAGACAGAAATGGCTCAACTATTCCTGAATTCCTCTCATTTCTTTGCTATTTTCCTTTTCATTAATGCTGATTCTATTCATTTCAACTCATATATGAGTTTGTTTCTTGAGCTATTGTTATTTCCCTAATAAATTTTTCTACTCAATATTAGGCATTGTAACCATTATAAAACGAATTTTTTACAACCAGATTCCCCTTTTCTTTGTACGGTTGAATTCTGATATCTCAGAGAGTAATCATGTAAGAAAATGATATATCATCATAAAGAGCTACAAACTCACATCTGCATCATTAACCGGGTATGGAGGTATTTCTATTCAAAAAAGAATTATATTTAATTTCTCACTAGTCTTCTACCTGACACATTGTCATTTTCAAATCTCATGCATTCTACTTTGAATCCAGCAAGCCAAATCAAACGATATTATTTATATTATCTAATCACTCTCATTATCCACTTTTCTCATCCCATTTATACTTTTACACTTTTAAGACTTCTTATTTTATCGTTTCACATCTAAAGTTTTATCTCTTCATATTTACAGTTTTTTTTACGTAACCACACAATTCTTGTATCATTTTTCAGTATCCTATAGTTTCATCTATGCATCAACTATTCGAATCATACGAATTGAAAGAATATCTCGTGAATGACATTAAAATTAAAATCAAATGAATTTTACATTGAGTAATACAAGTAGAGTACAACCAATAAAACTATCTCGTTCAATTCGAAAGATTCTTTACCCTTTCAACCAACTTTCGTATAGAGTTCATATAGGGTTTCTCACATTTTCTCAATTTTTCCCAATTGTACTCTCTCTCTCTCAGGCTTCGGCCTCTAGGTTTAAATGAAGGCAGTCTGTCTATCTATCTATCTATCTATCTATCTATTTCACTCCACCTCACCACAAGTCTCTCATTCAACACACTTTCCGTGATCAAATCTCACATTTTGTTCATCTGGCTTCACAAAGCAAGGCCTTCTATTATTAATAATTCCACTTATCGACCATTCGGCGAAAGTTGGTCGAAGCTAGCCTTTGTATTTACCGAGTGCAGCCGAGCCCGAGGCTGCTAGCCGATTCGCACAGTCCGACCGGATTGCTTGCCGCAAGGGACGAACGGACGCGATCCTATCGGGTTGGTCGGTCGCCGGGTCTTCAAGCAACAGCAATAAGCCGATAGCAGAGCAGCCGGGACAGGACCAGTAATCCCACCCTCGACCAATTTCCCAGCACAATCAACCGGCCACCATTCAAATCCCACTCGGCCACTGGAGACTTATCAGTCGTCAGCCAACGTCCTTTCATACAATTCTATGAATCGGTTACATTATATTTAACTAGCTTCTCATTACAAACTGGATAATAACCTTCATATAACTATCGGTTTTGTATTCAACTAGTGAATTGTCACACACACAAATTTATGTAATATGAAGAAGTAAGAAACTTCATAATGAAACGTTTCTAATGTTCAATAAAATTCAACGAATTGGTTTCTTCTTCAAAAAGAAACTGTTAGGAATGATTAATGTATTTACATAAATGATTAATGTATTTACATATTAGTTGAATAATTGACACATACGTACATTGAAAAATTGTTAATGTACGAACATACAAAAAATGTTAGAAAAAATTTCTTAGCAGAAAACTTGAATTTAAAAGTTGTATTGCTTTCTTCCTGAGAAATAAATTTTATTTCCATTTCCCGATAAATAACCAATCCGAAAGTGTTGACGTGATTTTGAACATTTGGGTGTAAATTCTAAAAACTGGGAATTCTTTCTCAAGTTCATAAGAGAATATATTATGTTCTGGATCAGTGCTACAAAGACTTGTACACACTATTCTTACAGACAAATGTAATAGTTGAGAGTGATGAATGAAGGAGTGAAGAGTGTAATCCACTGATAGAAATCCAAGTTTACTCCATTCAAGCCAATTATTTTCAGCCGAGCTATCCATTGTGAGATACATATCTTCAAATATACTGCCTATTTCACCCAAGTATGAGTAACTTTACTGGAAAACATAATAGTTTAACAGAGTTTATTTGAAACTGGTCAAGTAGTTAGGGCACTATTACATTCAAATTCCACCATTTGATTATTAGAGTGATGAGCACATTATTAATACAGTACTATACTACACAAGAGTAATTATATGAGCACTTCGCTGTAACTCTGTTCTCAAAAGAAACTTTCAATATTTTTAGTAAAGCAACAGCAAAAAGACAGGCAGGCAAATGTCACATGAAAACTAGAGAAACTGATGAGCAGAATGCTCTCTTTAAAATTGAACTTTTCCACTCTCGAAATTATTCACGAACTTTTGGCATCGGCTATCACTGTTTTTACAGCTCTGTTAAAAACCCTGTTTTTACAGCTGCCAAATGAGAAGTAATCGAGAAGTCAGAATGTTCGCTGTTCTTATTTCGGAGTTGACCGATAATTGAAGCCCGATTAGCTTCGAACAAGATGGAGATGTCAAGATGTCAGAGATGATATTCAAAGTAAAAGAGGGTTTCAAAGATAGATAATGGATTAAAGCACTGAAGCTATCCAGAGGAAATTTGAGAATCGAGGAAACAAACCGATAAAAATGATACTTGATCGACGTTTGCTACATAATCCAGTGAAACTTTTCTACTCCCAATGCAAAGCAATAAGAAATTGGATTCTTCTGTATGAAATCAAAAAATAATTGTGACAGCCAAGGAACACAGTATCGATTAAGATAATTTAACAATAAATTATCATTCCAATAGTCCCACAGCAATTTAATTGCGTGAGTTATGGAATTGATCATTGTTATTATTGAAGACGTAGGTGTTCATTGAATGTTATATGATATATTATTTTGATATCTTAAAGAATAATGAAATAATAATAATGATAACTACCATACCAGAATGAAAATGAGCTGTTGAGAATGTATTACAATGTGGATCATACCTGTGGAATAAAAGGAAAAACAAAAATTAGTTTGAATGAATAACAGTGTAAATGTGTAGAGTGAGAATGATGACAATACATAATAACTATCTATAAGGTTTTACATAGTATATCACCCATATATTACTTAAGATATTATATAAAATGAAAAGATGAAAGACGAAAACATTAGATAATGATAGGAAGATGACTGAACTGGAATGATTTATCTGTATTTTAGTGAATCTTTGTTGTAAACCGTGACGTTTCTCCCCTATAATACGGGATGAATCTCCTCCATACACATTTATGGCTTTTTCTGAGTGTATTGTAGACAACCTTATCAAGCAGTCTCTTTTATTAGGTAATGAAGTGATGAAGATGAGGCTACCTGATAGCCCGTACGGGTAGATTAGATATATTTTGGTATTTCGACGTTGGATTGAAATGCTACCTTCAATCAAGCCTATTTTATGACGTTGAAGGATGATAAACGAAATTAATGAGGAAAGACAACAATAAATAGACAGATTCTTCAGGTTCTTTCTGAATATCAAGATGAGAAAGAATGAGGTGAGAATGAGAATATAACAATATAAGATAAAATAAGAATATCATAGAAACATGGAAAACTCATTCCGAAGAAAAGAATACTTGAGTACTTTAGCACATTGATTTAAATACAGTATCTACGAATCTATGATGAATCATTTTCTGTAATGCTTATTATTCTCCGTTAATCGTTGAAAACAAATTATTTATATGTTTTCCTTCGTATTGTATTGTATTTCGCCTATTATAAGTTTCTATTTGTACATCAATCCTTGTATAACAATACTTTATTGCACAGTGCAATATCCATGGGCTGTAAGCTGTAACGTTTGAACATGACTTCACAAGGATGACTTTCAACATGATTTGCTCTTATTAGAATTGTAATTGCTGGGAGAAATCTCGTTACCTCCAAAGAAAACATGAGTCAAGAATTATAAAAATGTATTTTCTACGCTCATTTCAATCAATTTCGAATACAATAACTATAGAAAGCTTACCAGTTCTCAAAAACTGGATGTTTTCATAACCACAAATCGTCCAGACTGAATAGCAATGCGATAAACAATCATTTTATGGAACAAAAAGTTGAAAGCATTAAATTAATATGTAATCGATGAGCTGCAGAAGCTCTCAGCAATGTTGATGAGGTTGGCTGAAGTGACTTCTTTTTCAAGTGTTACGCTTCTCTTTTCGAGAATTCATAAATAATCAATAAGATTGATTGAGTAGTGGAACTGCACAGAAGAGCGCCTCTTCCATTAGTTGAACATTACTGTTGGTTGCTGAATTGCATTAGCTGGCGTTTGTATTTTCCCCAAGCCAACGAATTCCAACTCGTCTGTCTCATCCTACTATTCCTCATCACTTCTCCCTTGATAACAGCTTGAGTTATTCCCTTCCACTAGCTCAACATTCCCAAAACTATTCTATTGAATTATTAAATTCAGAGAGAAAATCTTCCAACACTATAACATTAATAAAATCTTATCTAATGATAATGCCCTACTGACAGGTTGAATCATCGTATCCGTGAACAACCACTCAAATTTATGACGTGAATAATCTAGAAATGGAATGAATAATATTTCAATGTGTGTAAAATGCTTCTAGGAGTTGAGAGTGAACTGTTTTTGAACTTTGGATTGCGAGGCTGTGGTCAATTCAATGATAGTAGAATTCCTCGAGAACGAAAAATAGGGAATGTAAATTCGCTATTCACTGTGATATGGAAATTAATTCACTGTGAATTAAGCTATTAAATCGGAAAATACAACGATATAACGATAAATTTGATCAAATGAAGAAGAGCATAGCAATTTAAATTTCCCCCTTCAATGAACAGATTTCAATCGACGAACGAAACTGACTGCACCGGGAACCCATAACCCGGAATATTCATTCTTCAACAATAACAGCCGTTTTCTAGATGTGCCCATGGTGGAAACGATAAAGCGAAATAACGCAGAGATTATTTATTGGATCTGCGCCCATAAATTAATTCTACTATTCAGAGGGTGGAGAGGAGGTAGCAGGCTTTGTGAATCTGATGAGAAATTCAGCAATCCTGTTCTTTTTATATCCATGCAGTTTGGCTAAGAATCTCTGCAGCCTTTCCTCTTTCTCCGGGGAAATCATTCCCTCAATTTATTTCTTCCGTTTTCGCGCGATATTCAGCTGCTCTCACGCTCTTTCTCGCATCCTCTCATGATTCCGCCCTGTATTTTTCTCTGTCCTCATTACTCACTCATTTCTGACAACAGTTACTCAGCTATTGAAGAGTCGACTTGTTTTTCGAATTCTCCTCACTCCAAAACACCTCACGTCATTTCCCCATCATTTCTCCGGAACGCTAATTAAGACTCTATCGATAATTAGAACCTCATGCGCATTAATCACAGAGCGCGAACAGCGACGAAATTCTCCTTTTCAAGCGACTTCCCAGAGCGCAAGAATTGGAACGGAATGAGCAATCAAAAGCTGTGCGAAAGAGATCTGCAAATGATGTTTTTTCAATTCCATTTGACAGGCAGTAACGGAAGCGGGGAAAAATTAATTTTGAGTTCAATGCACGTGATAATATCAGAGTTCAAATGGCCTACCTGGAGAAAGGTATAGGAATTAGAAGTTGAACTGAATCCAAAATGATTATTTCATTTCATTTCATTTATTCATAGACAATAGATTATGTCTGTAATTTAATTCGATTTTGAATCCTATTGTCTTCCAGGAAATACAAGAAAAAAAGTCAATAGTGATGATTCTAATGATGATGATGATGATAATTATTGATGGTTAATATTGTGGATATTGTAATATTGCTGTCGGATAATATCAATAGTTTCAATTTGTACGCCTGATATCAAGGAGCATTCCTATCAATTCTATATAAAATATTATTTGAGTTCAGGATTTCTCGCAACATTACTGTGAAGACTGCTGAGTTTTAATTAAGTAGTTGATTTGATTCAGTTAATCAATTCATACAGTACATGTGTAACTATAGTTGAGAAATGTATGTTATTCATATGAGATGCAACACGTGCTTGGAAAGGAATCTCCACAATTTAGTCCTGAATACCAACATATATATGACTACATGATTGCTACGTTGCTTGGCAAGTTGATGAACAGCAATTACTTTCAAAATCCGGAATATAGAAGCACAAATAAAAAAGAAATTGAATTGTATTCACAGAAAAAGCAAAATGTTATGGTATAAAATATACTATATTACACGTTGTACCTAGGTTTTCTGGGTAATTTGATATTATTTGGTGTATAATATTTTAAGTTTGGTTTCCAGTAGATCATGGGCAGGAGATAATCTATGCATTGGATATGCAGGATGGAACGAGATGACATTTTTTGAGAGTGATTAGGTATTCCTGAACATAACTCATGCTGAAGTTACCAAAGCATGACCAGATAAATTTAGAAATTGTGGTACCTCAATTTTTTTCGGAAAGCAATACTTTCCTTACCTATGGTAATAGGGCAAGGAAAGTAAAATTCTATTTCAAAAGTGAGAATATAATGTTCAGAAAGGAGAATAATATGAAAATTCCATCCTTTATACGATTTCAATACAGTGAAGTCTTGATTATTAATTGATCTTCAGATAGCCGACATTCATGCTGTTTTCCTATTTACCCTTCTAGCCAGCCCTTCCAATGGCCGTTTCCATCCATACTCACCGATTTCTCGGCACATCCGCATTACAAATAGTATTTCCTCTAATATCATAATCACCCAGTATTATATTTTATCCATTCCACAGTTTATAGTACATCGCTTCTTACAGAGAAAAAATATCCACTTGGAATATCTAGAACCAGATTCAAATTATTTATTGATCCATACAATAAGTACATCATCAAAATGATAGGGAGAGAAAAAATAAGGTAACATTGTGCTATCCCTCTCCCAAATTTAGATAAGGTTACACATAGTCAAAAATAGGTTAAGTCTTGTAGTTGTTCACTTCACAAAATTTTCAGTCCTCGTTGATTTTTAAATTAAGATGCTTCAAAACCAAACATGGAAGAAATATTCCACACTTTTATCACTAAAATAGGCAATATTCACATATTAAAGAAATAATTTTGCAGGACCAGAAAACAAACTTAATATTGAACTATATTAAACTTAATTCATGTTAAATAGGATTGGTATGGACTTTGGCATGATAATCGCATCACAAAAATCCAAGATCATGGCGTTTGAAGGAAAGTGGCCAGTTAGATCCAAGATAGTGCTTGAGATTCAAATTTTGGAACAAGTTGAGTGCTTCAATTACTTGAAATGCCGTATCTCATTCGACAGATAAGATGATGTAAGTGAGAAATTGACAAAATTCAGTGCTGTGTGTGGTGTAATACGTAGAGCAATAGGGGAGAAAACAATACAAGCCACTCAGATGAAGTTCTACAGACTAATGGCTGTACCAATAATAGCTCATGAAAGCGAAGCCTTGGTGTCAAAATAGGTTAAGTCTTGTAGTTGTTCACTTCACAAAATTTTCAGTCCTCGTTGATTTTTAAATTAAGATGCTTCAAAACCAAACATGGAAGAAATATTCCACACTTTTATCACTAAAATAGGAAATATTCACATAATATTTAAAAAATAATTTTGCAGGACCAGAAAACAAACTTAATATTGAACTATATTAAACTTAATTCATGTTAAATAGGATTGGTATGGACTTTGGCATGATAATCGCATCACAAAAATCCAAGATCATGGCGTTTGAAGGAAAGTGGCCAGTTAGATCCAAGATAGTGCTGAGATTCAAATTTTGGAACAAGTTGAGTGCTTCAATTACTTGAAATGCCGTATCTCATTCGACAGATAAGATGATGTAAGTGAGAAATTGACAAAATTCAGTGCTGTGTGTGGTGTAATACGTAGAGCAATAGGGGAGAAAACAATACAAGCCACTCAGATGAAGTTCTACAGACTAATGGCTGTACCAATAATAGCTCATGAAAGCGAAGCCTTGGTGTCAATGAAAAAAACTGAGTGGCGTATTCAAGCAGCCGAAATGAGGTTCCTTCGAGCAGTCAAAGGTTATCTAGGTTGGATTACATAAGAAACGACGTAATAAGAACCGAACTGAATGTAGAATCTTTATTCTACTTCGTATGCCAACAAATAGACTTCCAATCAGTTTGCTTTTAACAAGCGTTTGTTTTTAACATTATTGTAATGTTTTGCAACAAAAAAGAATGATTTGATTTGAATTCAAGCTTGGCACTACAAACCCGATGGGAGAAGAGGCGTCGGACGACCGATGGATCGGACGACCGAATCATGTTGTCTGAACAGTCCAACAGAACCTAATCCTTGAATGACGATGATGATGATGATGATGATTAAACTTAATCGAAACTTAATTCTTAAAAAATAAATTATAATAGTTGAGGATGGATTGAAAAAGTCATGTCCTACTCGAGTTCCCAGTAAGTCGTTTCTTTATCATGTTTTGATCTCCAAAGAAGTAAGTTACAACGAAATATTTTTCCGCTTTCAGGCCGTCAGTCAACACTAAGTGGTATCGTAAGGGGAAGGGGAAGAAGACACAACAATGTTTCTTGTTTGATGTGAAAGCAGACATCAGAAACGTAAAAGCGTATCAAGCGGAGACAGTATACTTTTCTCTATAGAAGCAGATTCACTCAGGAGCTTGGCAGAGATTTATCAGAAGAGTCCTTCGCTGTTGCTGCTACATCCCCAGGGCTGAGCTATTCCTTGACAGCAGCTCCCAAACCCAGACCCTTAAATCTACACTCGACAGAACTGTGTGGAATTAGCATTTTGTCAACATATCAAGACTAGCATCTGCACCCAGCCGCCTCCTTCTTCTCCTCCTCCTCCTCCTGATCCTCCACCTACATCTCCTCTTCCTCCTAAACCTTCACCACCTCCTCCCACTCCTACTCCTCCTCCATAACCAACATACACCAAAACCATCTCACCTGCAAACAACATGCTCTTATACCTCTCACACCCCTCGCCCATTCATTTCTTCTTTACCCTTCCACCCCTCTCACTCCCTTCCAACCACTCTCCTGACTGAGCACCTGCTCTGTCGATCTTGTTCATCCTCTAAACTCTAAAAGCTTCCACTTGCATCGTTCCCAAATCTCAGTCCTGATATTGTTCGCAAAAAAGACTCTGGATATAACAGCATTCATCACTGGCGTTTTGTTATTGATGGGACAATATCATGCTACTATCACTGTTTGTGGACAGTTTCGGATTCATGGAATAACTGCCATCAGTTTACTTGAACCCAATAATAAAAGAACAGAAAAGAACCAATCTTTTCTCACTCAACTCAATCCGAAACCTTTTTTGAAGAAGGAAAAACAAATTCCAAGTTAAAACTTGGAATTAAGTCAGTAGATTTTTCAATTGGAAATCCAAAATCTCCCACACTAGATTCGCAAACAACAACAAGAAATCAAATATGGAAAGTTCGAGTATCTCCTGCAAATATGATCAACTTGAGTCTCTCATAAGGAGTTACAAGCTGGTCGATTCACTATAATAGTGTCGATATAACTCATTTTATAATAATTATTCAGAATATGTTTCCAGGTGTATATTCTGGTCTACCTTCTAGAGACTGTTACATGTGATCACTGAGGTCTTCATGAAGCAAGTGGGATAATATAATTACGTGTTTCATGGGAAATGTATATTTTTGCAACATTCTCAGTTACAAAACCTTTTTTGTCTCCAATGGAACAATCTGTTTCGGATTAAGTAGGTACAATTAATAAATTATTCTGTTTCAAGTTTTATTGAGTTCTGTTTAGTACAAAGATATTTACACGGATAATCAGCTTGAGAGTTAACGAACGATAATCGAATCGAGTACATTGGATGGAGTGTATTTTTGAGAAGTCTAGCTGCTTGAAAGGGATGAAAGAGTAGCCGGCTAGCTGCAAGAATATCAGCTAAGCGTTGCGTCCATAACCTAATTACACATAACAAAGGCTCACCGGGGAGGATCGGCAAATAGGTTGCCGAGGAGGAGGCTGCGAAAAGCTTTGTGGACGAGTTGGTGAGATGATGTTGGTGAGTCAGTTTAATAAAGAAGAGCCGCCTGGCTTAAAGGAGAACAAAGCAGCAAAACGCTTGCAAAGAGGAAGCTCCCACCCTCGAGCGAGATAGAGAATGAGAAGAAAAGAAGTTCAAATGTGAAGGGAGAGTCGAGTAAACTTTGGTTCAAAGCCAAGTTACAACCGACCAAGAAATGAGAGTTGAAGAGCGAGAAAAGAGAAGGAATAAGAATGAGCAGGTTTGCTCGCGGAATCGGCTACAAGCACGTTGACTCTCTCCTAATTGAATCAAAATTTATTGACTTGATATTCGTCCTCACTAACCTCTCTCTCCACTTACACCACTTTCGACCTTCTCATAGCCCTTTTTTGAATAACACATTTACATTATCCTTATGTGGAATCATAAAGTAAAGAATTATTTCTGTTATCTTTGGTGGAATAATGAAAGGCCCACACAGCATCACCAATCACGATACAAAAATCACACGGACTGGAATGTAGACATGCTTTGTTTCACGAGCCTTGTTACCTAATTATTCAACTCCACAACTCTCGGTCTGGCAGATTCCTGTGCCAAATATCACAATTCAAAATTCATCCGCCATTCTTCCTCTATTTTATATTTTAAATATTACATTCGCGAAAAAATGTCATACTCCACAATTCAATTCGCAGGAAACTGAACCCTCTATTCAACTTCATCATTTGTAGGATATTGTACTCTCTGTGACAATTGAACAATGAGCTGGGAACAAGAGAATATTCGGAAACCCTATGTTATATCTCGAATGACATGGGTCCAATGCCAATGTACACACTAGTGAAGTGAAGTTTTTTGTTTTTCTCTTTCTATTGAGATGCTTGAAGAGTGAAATTCCCATGAGATTCGATGCAATGACGCTTTCAAAATATCTGCTTAAAAATTCTCACAAGGATAACCTGTTCGATTTGATTTAGGTTTAGAGTAGAATAATCAAAATGATTTGATTCTCAGGTTTTGTATCTATCACAGTTAAAGAAAACGTCATTACCATACTTGTTATAATTGGAAAATTTGAGTATATCAGTATCCACACTATCCGTCCAAGCTAGTAATATACTTCTACTTTATTATCAACCCATAATGTTGAAAAATATCAAATTTTAGAAAAAATAATATCGATCGGTAATTTTTACTACTGGGTATGAAAGGGAAGAGTTTTCCTTGTACTAATTATTGTTTTTAAGTAAAATTCTCTATTGGTCAACAAACACTAATCATACACCAATTTATTATTACGAACATTTCACCGTTGGAGAGAGAATAACATGTTTCCCACAGCAACACACATGCCACCCTTTTGCTTTATTGCGAATAATTAACCAACGGTGACAAGAATGTTATTTTTCATTTAATTCTCGTGGTGTGGTCCACACTTTGTTGAATTTTTTGAACGTAGATTCAAAAAACGGTCTGCATTCCAAAACCTTTGTTGCGTTAATTACCGGCGACAGGTAGCGTCCCTGTAATAAACGAGTCTCAAATTTCCAACGGTGGATTTTCTACTTCAAACAAAAGATGCTCTCCAGGTTTTAAAGCTTCATCACTGAGGGTTCAATCTGCCAGACAGGAAATATTTCTCTAGACGAAAGTGATAATAATATTTTTCACGAGAGGTATCAGGGACAGCAATTTCTTTCTACTACAAGGATAAGCTCCGTCCCCAAGTTTATTCGATATAATTCATTGGGCAAATATCTGCACAATTACTTTCAAAAAACATACTCGACAGTTGGTTTAAATTATAGAAGAGAGAAGAGTATTGATCAAAACTATCTTTATGAAGCATCAACTGCTATGTGAACTCACTTGACGTTATTGCTATTTGTAGGAAGGAGAGCCGTTTCAACTTTCTATGCGAGCATCAAGTGTAAGTTTAAGCTTTTCAAGTGGATCCGTTTTGTTGTTTCAGGAAACAGAACAACAAAGTGGAGTGCAAGTTGGCAAGAGCATTAAAACCGTAACACTTCCTCAAATCTAAACTCACAACATCACTTTCCAAGTCTTTAAAGCAATTGCCATAACAAAAGGACCGATTTGATGATGCAATTCTGCTTTCCTTTTTAACTAAAAACAGATGATCCGGCTGAATCACTTTCTATGATAGAGCAGAGACAATATTTCTACTGCTATAATTTTATTCTCGTCAAAAGAGTATTGGAGCGATCGAAAGCTACAATTACATAACTTTCAAAAGTTCCCAGTCAGATTGCTGTTAGCTGTTGTTCAATTTTCTGATGAGATGATCAAACGTCCATGCTTACCGGCGAGATTCGAACCCACGATCATGCAATGATGCCAGCAGACTGTAGCTTCTAACTTCCCAGGCTATTAGACCAAGCTGGCCAGTAATTTCATTGGTAATCTTCTACATCCCCATCCCTCAACCCTTGAAGTCATTTCGACAGGGTCTTATGTTATGAAATATTCAAGATGTCAGATTGATAGAAGTTTGAAATTACCTTTTGCGCTGAGAGATTATCACGGGAAAAGTAATGAAGCAATTGAATAATACTGGTTTACCAGATTAATGTCACCTACTTCACTAACTATGCTTTTGAAATAACACTTCACTGATACTAGAGTCATGGACTTTATATTACTCATGTTACAGAAGGCCAGTAACAATCACATACCCTTATTAGTAATATTTTTTTCTATTACAGGTTAATTTATGTGAAAGACAATTATTTTCTGCACATCCTACGATAGCAAACTAGGATTGGTAGGATATTAGTACGTATCTATTGTCTATTATTGCAGTAAAATACGTCAACATTTACGTACTCTAGGAATATTGTCTTTCAATTCTACACCTCCGATGTTCATAATTATTATTATTAGATTTATTTCTGAATTCAAGTGAAAGAAGAGAACATGCATTAATCGTTTCTTTGGTTCTCTGCTACGTTGATAAACTGATTAATTTATTCACTCTTTATTCAATTGCATAAGTATATGAATTAAACATTCATACACATAGATAACACAGCTATGAATTCACCAGAAATTTCTGCATCCCTGGCTGCGTTAATACGTCTAATTCTATGGGAGAAATATGTTCCTACTGGCTACCGTGTAACCTACCACGGAGTCAAATATGAGCTTAGAACGATGGCTGGCCCTCAGTGGATTGGAAAATGATACAGGAACCTGGAAACTGTGAGCTCACCGCAAATAACCAGATACCAGGACGAGTGGTAAGATTGGGGATACAAAGGGTTCGGCCAGCTTGGGTCAGGCGGTTAACATCAAAGGACAGTTGCGGTGTTGTAAAACTGCGCATGCGCTCTACAGTAATGCAATACGGTTCCTCATCTGCCAACGGAGAAACTGCCGTTATTGGAAAACGCAATAATTATTCATTTATTTCACTCCAGTCCTGCTCAAACAAGATTATTCTAGGAATTCTTCAATGTTTGTTTGAATGTGTCAGTCAACATTGGTCAGCGGCATTCCGCACTCTCTTTCAACAATTCTACATGTGTGGTTACTATGTTCTACACTGATCTACTGTAGACTGTAGACTGTAAACTGTAGAGTGTCCACTGTAGACTACACTGTTCTACCTTTCCTAACAAAAGCAGCAAAACTCATTCATATCACATACCTGGAATTGCAAAATTGGATGTGAAATTATTGATTCAGAGAAATGGGCAGTCATTTGAATGAGCTTCCCATTCTACTTTCAATAACAGTCATATTATTTATGCAATCATAAATCCGATTGTGTATTGGAATGGAATTTTCAGAAATTGTTTTAAAGTAGCAATGACCAGAATCACATGTATAAATCAGATAGACTAGCATGCAATTATTATTGTCAATTCCTCATAATATATTAATGAAATACTTCCTTATTTAAATTTAAAATACTTCCTAATATATCCTCATTCAAATGGTTGAAAAGTGAATCCTTATACATCTACACACTGGGTTATACATTTCCCAGACTTCCGCATTAGCTGAAAGTCAAAGCTCATAGCTTTCGAGAGAATTCATTCAGAATGAAGTTTTCATTCTGAAGGCATACCACAAGTTCCAAAACTGTTCGAGTGTATTCCAGCAAGAGTACATTTCAAATTAACATTATTCATAAGGAAGCCAGACGAATTTTTCCCTAGAGATTAACACTGACGCAATATGAAAAGACTTCTTGAACGGCAACATTTTTGGAAGTCTTTTCTGAAGAATTCAGAATAATTAAAGAATAATATAATTTCATTTTTGTTTGTGTAATCAATGACCCAGTTAACCCTCTTTCCAGTTTTGTGAGTGAAACTTTTGAAGAACTTTGTTGGAAGCCCACTGAATAAACATGAACTGGAAGCTCTGTCAAGTCTTGATTTCGCGCGGAGAACACTCTGTCAACACTCAGTCAGCAATCTACATTCGGACAAAACCTTGCAAAAATGATTCCAATTCATCTAAAATGGTGACAATTATTTTCTTCCACGATATTTGTAATTCATCTTTCATGTAAAATAGCCTTTGCTCATAAACAACTCATTGTTCATAGATAAGGCTTTTTTTATTCATATACTAGTCCAGGCAATGAATGCTTAAAAAAGGGTATAGAGGGAAAAGTTTGGAAGACAATTTTTGACCCCGCAGTTCTGTTTGGTGTAGGGAGGAGGTGAACATATAAGAAGTCTCCACCTCTACCTCCTGTGATAAGGGGGTGGGGGTGGTTCAAAGGTACCATTTTTTGGTTTCTCGAATATAACTCGAAAACTATGCATTTTACAGACATGACTATTCTATAAGAAATTAAAGCTCACATAATTTCCTACACTATTGATTTCACAACTTTTTCTATATCTCTTACACTTTTCGAGATATCCGCTCTAAAAGATGTGACATTTTTGAAAAAACACATTTTCCCTCAATTTTTTGCTATTTTCGCTCTTATAACTTTTTGAATATGGATGGGAAAAATCCATGCTGATCATGGCTTATAGAGCATCAAATTCTCTTTAATTTGATGTATAATTTCACAAGTTTACGCACATCCCCACAACTGTTGCAGCAGCTTCAGTGTTGAGTGTGATCTTCTGTTATGTAAAAAAGACAAATTGACAAAGGAATTTGGAGAGAATGTTTTGAACACAATTTTGGACTTTGCAGTTTTGTTGGCACCAGTTAGTGGGTGAACATGTCAAAAGTCCCCATCCCTATCCCTTGTGCTAAAGCGATGATGGTGGTTTAAAAGTTGCATTTTTCAACTTTGGCTTTTTGCATGTTTGGCTTACATGCTCATATCTCAAGAAAAATGCGTTCAACCGACATGACTGACTATTCAGGAATGAAGCTTGATAAAATCTCTACAATATTATTTTGTTCTGTTGTGATTTTTGATATCTCCAACAGTTTTCGAGACAACAGTTTGGCCTCAATTTTCCAATAAGTGGTCGAAATTGAATCCAGGTGACACATCTGCTGGTGACCAATGTAATGAACTATTAATCAGAAATTTGAAAATCATCATTCATAATGCTTGATCCAAAATAACATGAATACCACTCATCAAAATTTGGTTGGTGTTTCACCACAATGAGCAGGAACTCTAGATAAAATATGCTATTCCACGAAAACAATCAAGGCTCTCAACAGCCTACTCACACCTTCCACTCAAAGATTCAATACTGAGCAAAAAATGCAAAAAATTCACTCTCGACTAACTTGCTGTCAGAATCAGGCTCACGCTGGAGGCGAATTTGAAAGAAGTTTTCAACTTTCCAGCCTTGACGCTAGAGAATCACAAAGTTTGTTTAATGAATGATTACATTAATCAAGTTTATAATCTTTGACTCTATAATTTGTCCGTATTTCTTTACAAAACTCCCCTGTCAACTATTTAATTTTGTTTGGAGAGGAGACTGAAGCGCTAAAGCTTGGAAAACATCATCAACCTTTTAAAAGGGGGGTCGTGTTGCGAGTGAAAACGCCAAGTTCCAAAGAGAGTATTGAATTATCTTCTCTAACTCAATTCATAGAAAAAATACCATCTCCATCACTGAAGAAAACTGTCCTGTTTAAATCCAAATCATGAATTTTTGTTTGAGATGATCAAATCTATTTCTTTTCCATCACAAAATAACCTTCAAATATTGTTTCTCGATGAAGTTTTTTCAATTAAGTTATGTATTCAATAGGAATCGAGCAAATCAACTTGGAATTGAAAGATTTAGGCTTGAATAAAAATCCTATTCTACAGTACCTTACTTTGAGCTACATGCGCACTATGAACCACTATGTTCAGTGTTATCCATGGCTTACGTTGCTCTTATCATGCAATTTGCAAACGAAAAATCTTATTGTGGAACTAATTTAGAGATTGCTTGATAAGTGATCAAACATAGTCACTCGGAAAGTGTAGAGTTAACTCTCAAACAACATGATATTCTCATAATTATGTAATAACAATGTCTCATTCAGTACGGTAACAATCTTCCATATAAGTTAAGAGCTGTTAATAATGAAGAAGAATATAGATTTCAGGTAAGCAGAAAAAGATAGAATATTATGTGTTACGCACAAAACGACCAAAACTATAATGCTTTAATTACATCCCATGCTTTCATTATGATTTTCTTTATAGTTATTCCAACTATTATAAACAAATGAGTTTTATTATATAAAATAAGTAAGAAACATTAACAAAAACAAAACATATCAAGATTATGATACATCTCAGTTCAGATGTTTGAAACATTTATATATAAATCACAATGATAAGCTGAATGCCCAGATGAACCCTATGTGAAGGAATCGAGGTTTTTTGTATAATACCAAGATAATTGTATGGAAACTGATGGGATGTATTGTTTTGTTCGTCAAAGCCGTTTATTACTTTCATAATTACTTAGCTACTCAAAACTTGTAAACTTAATTCAATGAGAAGAAAAATTGTATGGTCCAAACATGAATAATTGTCAAGAACACAAAGCATGCTGGGTACAACAGGGAACGTTTTTGAGTAACATTTTAGAAATTCAGCACAAGTCCTTTTTTCGAATTATTCTCTGGCAGAGAAAAGAAAGTCGAGTACCGGCAGGAATAATAAAGTTGGCGCGCACAACTTTTCGGTCGATAATTTTATCGCTTAATTAGAGCTGCACAAAAGAATTAGTCCCCGACATCTTTTCTATTCAATGTTGGAGGAGAAGGAGAAAAGTTTTAATTAAAGTTTCACGAGGCTCGAAGCACTAAACTGCTGGCCGTGCGTTCATATTACAAAACAGAATAGTCGAGATTGATGTGATAGTGAAATCCTAGTGTTAATCCATGTTTCTGAAAGCATGGCATTCGTTAATCAGTTGGAAACTTTGTCAAGTGTCAAGAGGAGGAACATCTTCACCCAGAATTTCAATCAACAAATTCGATTACAAAGCTTGACGGTAACAAAAATTCTTACAAATCACCTAAGCATTTGTGAATAGCAATCCTCGGTATGACAATAACTCGAATTACCTGTGGTTCAGAGCTCCATCTTATATAAAGGATTTATGCAGTTCATATTATATGTCAGGTCTTATTGTAACTAAATAGGTCATAGCATGAAATTATATTATTGATAAAACGGCAGAAATTAATTATAACAGTCTCAACCTAATAAAAATTGTATAAGAATATTAATTTATTAATGATTTAATTCAACTGAACCACATGGTAATTAAATCTCTTTGGCAAGCCTAAGCCAATCATAGTGCATAGAAATAGCACCAAGAAGGTGATCGTTTGAAAGCAACACATGTTAATCTATTATCAGACAACAACCCTGTCTTATCATTTACGCTAGCACATGTACATTGTATGAGAGAAACTATGTCTAGAAGATTAAGCAGTTTTAAGAATTACATAAATTGAATTATTATTGTAATTAAAGGAATTATATTCTACTGCTTGCCACTGACGTCATATCTACGTCACAAGCGTTCTACCAATGGCAAATTTTTATGCAAATTTATTACATCGAGATTCTCAGAAGAAAGGTCTAGCCAAGAAGCTTAGAGAAAAGACAGCACTTCCCTTTTGAAATCCTCACCGTTCAGATCTCTTTTTATAGTTACCAAGACCTATTTGTGAAAATTTCTTGTTCGATTTTAAATGTTCTATTTGTGAGCCGATATTTTAGGCCAATCTGTTTGTTATTTGTAAATTTATTTTTTCATCAATCGATAAATTTAAAAGCTTAAAGTAAATTATCCCTTAATTAATTCGGTGAAGGAGATATTTAAATTAAAATTCCACACGTGCTGAAACCGAAGCCTGGATTGCTGCCGATCAAACGATTTTTGATCTAAAGAAGAAAACCACGACCGCCAAGGAAATTCACGTGAGTTATAAGTTTTAAAAGGGGCCCCAATCTACGCTTCGAAAATATTTCAGTGCAGAAAAATATAAAATTTTCTTCGTTAAATTATTGGCCACGCCGACAAGAGCTTTAGCATTTAAGAGCCTAGAACTTATTCCTATTGAATTTATAACAACTTGTAGTTAATTAGCTATCCTCCGCTGCCTGAACCACGACCCCGAGCATTTTTAAAAAATATTTTTTATAATTCATTTCTCACTATTTTTTCAAAACTGTTAAACTTTATCAATTGTAAAATTCTGTTGAATCACGCATGGTATCATGCAAGTACAAGAAAATTTTTAACTATTCTGTTAATGCTAAATTATTATCAACCTGTAAATCAAATTCTGAACCTGCACTGTATGATTACATATTTTATTATAATATATTTCAGTTTTGTTAATTCGCTTTCTGAGTTCGATTATTTCTTAAGCCTGTCAATTATTGTGTCTGATACGTTCTATATCATCAAGAACCGATCGAATGCGATCATTGGAATAATTGAATTAAGCTGGATATTGGAACAGGTCTAAGTGGATGTAGCGAGTGGGGTCAGATCGAGATATTTATTCTTTGTCCTTACCTGCTCATATATCAGCTTTTATCTGTTACCTACCTCGACTTAGGAGCGAACACATCAATTGTACAGCAGATGCAGCCAGAGATCATATAAATTCCTACAATAGAGCTTAAAACCCGACAAGACTCTGTTCTCGAAGTATATTCTGAACGATATTTGGTCCAAGTACCGTATTTTAATCCTTCAGAACTTATTAGAGACGCAGTCCCGTAAATTATCTACATCGGGATTTTTGCTCGACCTGTATGATTTTGTATGCTCATTCTTCACAGGTAATAATTTTAAGGTATCCGTCTTCAGTGTTTAGCGATCGCTACACTGCTTATAAAAATTTCATCACTATACAATTTGTCATTAGAAGAATCAAGGGTGAGCGAGCGTTTAGGCCTCCCGCGATTCCGACAATTGTATTGAATCTTGTAGTGAATCAATCAGTCTGGTGTACACTCAGCGTCCACACACGCAATTGCAAAATTTATAGCCGCTACACCATTGATTCAGTACAAGATTCACCCTACATGTGTGAAGCCGTTAAAAAACGCACCACATATGTGAAGCCATCAAATACCGCTCCACAATATGTGTACAGATTTACGCGCCGCGAACATGAGCAATTCACTTTTAATCAGCTGATGCCAAGCTTTTTATATCAATATCTTATACCGTTTCTGTAAAAATACAGATATAGTCAGCTGATTAAAAGTGAATTGCTCATGTTCGCGGCGCGTATATCTTTACGCACCTTAAGTATAGCATTCAACATTAATTTCGAAGACAAAATTGTCTATTAGAGAACTCAGAGGAGCCTAGAAAGTACCGAGAATCAGATTCTGAATTCATATCAAATATTTTGTAATCTCTTCGTTAGCATTATCAATTGTATATTAATTCATATACTGACCTGAATTGATACAGAATAAATAAACTGCAACTCACTGCCAACACACAAGGAATCTTATGTTGGCAGTGCCAAGTATTACAGTGATGTTATTGATGCACTTAAGTTACAATCAATGTTATTTATATTGTATTGTAAAAATATGTATTTGTAATTTTTGGCAATAAATTCAATTCAATTTTCACATTGGAGCGAAATTCCTTTGAAATCTCGAATTTCAAATTCAGCACACTTCCATTTCGTGCAAAAATTTCAAACGAATAAATTTGTTTATTTGATCAGGGAAGTACTTTTATTAGGGTTTTGAGTTGAACAAATGAGCTGCATCAATCCTTCGTATAAGATGAAGCTCTGAACCTCAGGAAATTGAATTATTGTCATACCGAGGATTGCTGCAGTGATTCATGAATAAGTGAAATGAGCCACGGTACTATATTCAACTCTGCACCACGTAGATCAGCGAATAAAGTAGAAGATATTGTCAACTTTCCACCTCTCATTCACATTTACAAGTGCGCCCACACTCACATTTCATAGGATGTGAATCATCACAACTTTGCATCCACACTTGCACTGGATAACTTCTCCGCCCAGTAAAGTAGAAACTCCTGTTCAAATGAAGGTGGGGAGACAACTTGGTGGTGGCAGCTATTCAAATGCTCCGAGATAATTTGCAATGCACTGCACTGCGATGCTGGAAGCTCTCCGACTCTATTCGACATGACTTGTGATGGTTCCACATTTCCTTCAACTTCCTTGTTGAAACTTTGTTATTTGTTGCATGAGCTACTCGGATTAACCGTAACTTTATTGGCTTAGTTATGATGTGTGGTATACCTTGATCTCTGGTGTAAGCGTATAACACATCTAAGGTACAGCTCCTCGGGCCCTACGCCTGCACAATAATTGATATGGATGTCTCGTGGGACACCCTAAATAATGGATATTATATCACAATAAGAATGGATATTGCATCCGAGTTTTTTCAAGAAACGGATGAAATATGCTTCTCTCTTCCATTCTTGTATTCTATTGAGTTAAATATTCAATTTGCCTTGTATTTTTTCATCATAATTCTTCGTATATTTTAAAAATTATTTTGAATTTTGTTTATAAATTTGTTAATATGTATCCCATAACTGAAACTCATCACCTTATGAAAAATCGACTGTTTCAGGAGTACCATAACTTGGATGATTCGATTTGAAGTTGGTTATTAACGGTGGTATAGGCAGTTTTGAGCATACACTTCTATCGTTAGAAACATACATCTCTTCTATCGAAATTACAAGAAAATTTTTCTCTTTTTCCTGGCTCCCGATTGCTTTATGATGAACGGCCAACTAGGATAAACATTTGAGAGCAAAATTTAATCGATGTAGAAATAAAATTTTTTAATGTTGACATGTTATGATGTTCTATTTTCTGGTACTGAGAGTCTGTTATTCAGAATAACATTCGCTTTTGACTATTTTTGCTTGGAATCAGTTTCTAGTTTGATTTTGTAGTATTGTAGAGCCCACGAAGTTGGAGCAACCGATCAAAATGTTATTATTGTAGGTAAAGCTCCTCTCTTTCATAAATATATATTTTCTTTTCCGTATCTCTCTATCTTTGAAAATGCTACTCTCAAATCATAAAAGTTGTTATATTCTTCTACCGATATTCCATCTCACCACCAACGTATTTCAGCTTCCATTAGTCGCAACTTCCCATTCGACAGCAAATCCTGCATGTTTCATCATTTTCTCAGCGCTCTCTCGTGAATAGATTCACTTTAAAATAAGCAAGGCAATTTGGCTGCTGATGAGTTGTGTAACTTGATGAAACATCTCATTCCATTCATTGACAAAGTTCGCTTTCACGGCGCTAATAATATTCATGATGTGGAAGCACAGATTGGAATTCTCGTGGTGCGAGTTTTCCCGATTTTAATAGGATTGTTGAATAGTCTGCCATAATTGCAACTCAAGCGAAGAAAGTTTGATCATTACCAGTTGAGCTGTAATGGAAAATCCATATTCACATTGGAATATTATCATACAAAATATGCATGGTCGTTACATACTGTAATCTCCATTGATAAAAACATGTACGAGTAAACATTTAATGCCAAACTAGATGGGAGCTAACTATAACATAAACATTCATTCATAATTGATTCAATCATTCAGCATTACACAACTTCCAGAAAAGTACCACCGGCTGATGCCCAAAACTGTTCCAAATTTTTATTATTATTACATCACTGTTTCTGAGACATTTAATAATTTCTATTGAAATGCATATTAGTGGAGATGATTGAAAGTATAAATCAAACAATCACGAACCTCTTGCAATAGACTATCACAAACTATCTTGCAAAAGTGATAATTATATATTCGAATTATGGACTTGTTTGCACAAGTCAATTATCATTGGAAAAGCGTAATGAGTTGAAATCAATCGAATTTAGTTGTTGAGGAAGATTAGCATCATTGGGAAAGTCTATCACGTTTATAAAATTTAGTAAATGAGTGAATCAAATTTTATACACCAGTCAATCTACAATTCTATACTTTATAATTTTATGTATTATACCATTTCCTAGTTATTTTTCATAGAAGACAATTATTATCAATACAAGAAGCTATTCATGAAAAAAGCGAGTCTTGGAGGCAAGCCGGACGACTAAATTGCTTCTCAAAAGATCAAACAGTATTTGAAAAATTGTTTATGAAAGGAGAAAATGTTGATCGTTGAAGCTCTTTCGACTCGAAATAACGAGCCGTCTCAATGTGCGTGCCAATTAGCACCAGAACTCGATTTCGAACACTAACCCGGGCGTATCTAATCTAATTAGTAGCCAGTGAAGAAAAATCGGGATATCACAAGCTCAATCATCACTTAATGAGCACTGAGAGAAGATCAGGTAAACATTCAACCAGCAACTCTAGTGGAAACTTCGAAAATACCAACAGCTCAGTCCATTTCACTGCAGAACCAAACGATGATGCTTCTATTTCTCTCGAGGAATACAGACACCAGAGTGAATTATTTCTCTGAATTTGTAAACGGTAATTCATTAATCTTCAGAGTACATTCACTTTGTAAATGGTGAAAAGTGATTATTCTGAACCATAACTAGAAAATTTTCACTACGAGATGATTGGATGCCATCATGTAATTAATTCACCTGCCGTTATAGGGACTCTTGTTTGATTCGACTTCATGAGACTAAAGAGAATTTGATACTACAAATTTGATACTGCTTTCAACTTATATATTATTTGGTTTGGATGGTTGTAGAATTTCTCTGTGAAAATCAATAGGTTTCTAAACTTTATATTAGAATTCGCCGGGTTTGAATATAGTTTTGAATAGTTCGTAACACATTTTGAGTACTCTATTTTTGATCGACCATAGTAATAAATTATAGCTATCGCTGGCTGCTGTTGGATTTGTTTATTATAATATATCTTTTTTGGTAAGTATTAACAATGTCTATACTAGAATACAAAAATCACTATTAAATTAAAATGCAATCCAGGATCTGTTTTCAAGCTTAAAACTTAAAAATTGGTTTCATTGACGGTTGATATATCTCAATATTGATTTTACTCATTGATCACACTGGGATCCATTGATCTGATTTATAATGAAGGAGAATTACATCTGACAATTAGCTATTCTTAATGAAATTTTCAGTTATCACCCCAATAAGAGTTAGAAAATTATTATGAATGAATGAGAATGGTTTTTAATTCAAAAAATAGGGCAAAGTTACTCTCATTGGACTAGAACCGATGAAATATACTAACTCCTGGATTCCAATAATAGAATTCTTCAACTTCAACCAAAAACGTTTTTGTGTTTTTCTTAGAGAATTCACCTTGGACAACAATTGGATTGTTTGGGAGCTCCATAGAAGACCACAGTATATTGGCTTGGCATAATTATTATTTATATGGAAATTATTGAAGGCTGAAAAATTCAATCCAATTTAATTTTGAAACAATAACACACGATCGGCAACGATTGACTGTGGTGGGTCCAGATAGCAAGAAAAATCGAGCGGAAGTAAATACTGCTACAGCTAAAATATATTGTATTCCGGGCAAAATCGGGAAGCGGTAAAAAGTTGCGGAAGAAGTTGGATTAATGTGAGTTATGTGGATGGCGGAGAGGTTATATGGGCTTCAGCTCCAGCTCCAGCACGGAGAATGGAAAATGGAGACTGGAGCGCCCACTCTCGTTGGAGAAAGAAGGACGCAAAGAATGCAATAAATAAATGAAGGCAACCATTCATCCAGAGAGCGAAATTGTGTGAACAGGAAGGTGAACGCTAGCTATTCCACTGAACTTTTTGCGTTCACTGGAAAACGATGAAGACGACAGAATTATTTGCCTATTTTTGAGGAAAGGGAAGTAGTATTTTCGAAGCTTTCGACAGATTGCAATTCATAAATGATGGTTTCAGCTGGAACAAGTTGATGAGGATGCTTCCCATCGTCATCAATTGAACATCTTGGAAAACGAAGGAGAACTTCAAGTGATAAATCTTACAAGTTGGTTACAACACATTTTTTCCACGTGGAAATTATTCCAGGGGTGGAGTGCTCTGTCGATTAAATTGTTATTTTGTGCTTTCTAGTCGAAATAACTCTATTTACAATACAAATAATGATGTGTACTTCATCTATTAGTCCAAAGGGAAAATGATAATATCAGAAGTCAATCTGAGAATATTCGAGAATATACGAAAATACTGTTTCATCCACCTACTTCATAATGTCGTAATTTACTCTCCAGAGTAGAAACTCAAGTATTACTGTACTTTTTGTCCTTTGATATTAGAATTAATCTCACATGGAAAAGAAATCTGACAACACCGGACAATGAAAAACAGTGAGGAATGTCCCACCATTGTTCAATTTACAAGTAGTTGGTGACTTTATCATTCACTTGATGGTTCGCTTGATATTGATCCTGTGAAACAAATATTGTGTGTTATTAATAGTGTTTAATGTACGGACCTAAGCAAACATCAAGTGAATGTTAGACTTCACCAATTATTATTTGTAAATTGAACAGTGTCAGGACATTCCTCATGGTTTCTCAGGGTCTGGTGTTGTCTGATTTCTTTCCAGAGCGATTAATTCTGATACCATGGGACAGAAAGTAGAACAAATGTTGTGTCAGCTGGATTTGAAAATCTCACTCAATTTGATATTCCAATTTGATCCAATTCCAAATTTGGTTCAATTAGAGATTTCAATTTCGTGAATGAGCAAATTACAATATTGTAATACCACCGATGACGAATTCACAATAGTTTCAGCATATAAGACTCAAATGTACAGTTGAAGAGAAGTGTTAAATTACCATGCCCGGAACGCGTGGTAACTTTTTCGGCCAAGGATTAGCACGCTCTTGATACTTGAAGGACAATGAATTAGCCAGCTATTCCCAGAGATAACTATAAGCTGTCTCACAATTCTCACTATACAAATATTCCTTCAAAATTCGGAACAGAGTTTTGTGTATTCATGGATTTCATGGAGAAAAAGAGTATTTATCACGGTATTTATCTAGAGATTGAGATGAATTTCAAAGGAACAGTCGTAATATTGGGTGGGCTATCAAAACTAGACATATCGATGAACTGTCTAGCACTCGAATAGTGTTGAAAAACAATTCATTAATAAAGAGAACGAATGGGTCACCGAAGTACATCCTATCTATAATCATAGAAAAACAATACTACTCTAATTGAAATATTTAAAACTTGCAATGGAAAGATAATAAAAAACAATACCTCACAGTTTTCAAAGAGCAGTAGCGGTTGAGTTATAAAAAGAAACCGGGCGGTGCAGTTTAATCAAATGGAAAAATGAGTTGCAACGTCTGTTCTCGGAGCAATACTACTCGTATTTCTCTTTGAAAAATCATGAACATTTTTTTCTTGAGAAGCGAGCAATAAAGAAAGAATTGTTTGCATCGAGGAACAGAATATTGTTATACGTACATGTTTGTACAAGCCAGTACCTCAATTTCCATTTTACTTTCCCTTCTATTTTCTACTTTTAAAATGCTGAAATTCCATGCCAGCGATGAATTGACACGAAGCTGGTGAACTGCAAAAAAATCATGACGAGTTCTATTTGATATCAAAAATGTAGAGTTGGTATACTAGTATGCTTATTCGTCCAACGTTCCATATGATAATTCACAACTTGTCACTCATTCAAGCCACGTGAACAATGATGAATATGATTATGTGGTCTTCAGGTTGCACCCTGCAATACCTGTAACTTCTATTGAGGTCCATTACTCACAGATATATAAATAAATATACAACATTCATCATGATAGAATCGTGATTTATGAATGAAGATATGTCTACAATGTTTTGCCCATATATTTCAACAATTTGTTTAACTTCTCCAAAGATCAATACAGACCACATGAATATTCTCACCAACTAATTGATGTAGCCAGGGAATAATGTGTGGGAGCTAGCAGTCATGGAATGATTCATAGGATCGGTAATTACTTTCGCAAACAATGTAATTTGGGTAAAAGAGAGCTAGCTGACCACTGTATATTTTTCCGACAGTTTCTAATTGGTGGTTTCTGCCTTTCCACATAAGTTCACGCATATATTGACGTGTTATTGATGTGAGAAGTGTAATAGAGGAGAAAATTTGAGAAATCGGGTGTCTGGATGGAAGAGAAGTTAATGCTCCAACTGAAACTGAAACAAGGAAATACGAGCTTGAACACTTTTAGATGAATCGTGTGAAAACACCTGAGACTCTCCACTCACTGCAAACGCTTTATTCTATCACGCTTCTCTCCACTAATCATCGATTGTTGAACTTTTGTTCAAGTACACAGCTCTTATTTCTATAAATTGAATTTTTGAGTGAGACACGTTCAACATGTATTAGGTAACACTTGATTCTGCCAGTCCAATTGTTTTAGATTACAGGAATAATATGATAAATTTGAAATATATTTGTAAAATAATATCGACGAGCGATCAAGTTTAATGCTTAGTGAGCGATGGTAACAGCATACTGAAGCAGAATAATCATACGCCAATGTCTGCTCCATCCATGATATCCTTATCTCATGATATTGTCCATATTATTCAAGATAATATAAGTGATATTTGCGTTGAATGTGCTACGCCAATATAACAGAGGAATGAACTTGATTGAACTGGTCAAATTATTTATACAAAGTAAATTTTCTCGGAGTCGTATCTAGTATTTATTTTGAATCAATTCTTCATGTATTCAAATGCAACAATCTAGTTTTAATTGCAGTTATACGTAAGATTCTCAATGTCAAATGAGACGAACGCGAGGCACTCAGCCAATGCTGAGAAATAAGTGTATTAAAATTCAATACACACAGTGACACCATACAGAAAAAAACAGTTAGTTATTGTATCATTGCAACAATATATTTACTTATTTATTAGGTTAGCAAAAGCAATACAAGCAATACGATCGGAAAAGAAAAACAGGCTTTTGTCCAGCACTTCATTACATTACATTATTCGTCTCTGGTGACACTCAGTCGCTCAAAATGTATATGACCAATGCATATAGACACGAATCATAACATTGGCTTTGAAATATTTTCCCGCCCTCAGAAGCTTATATTAATTTCTCCTGTATCTTCCACCTGTATCAATCTCTCACCTTCCGTAGCTGATGGCTGTCTGTAGTTGAAATCTGTCAGATGACGGGGAGAACGGATTGTTCGACAGTTAGGCAGACATTGACGCTAGATTGGTAAATGCATCGATTAATTATCGGTCCGATTGAAGTCAGTCAACGCGGCGGCTAAGATGACGTTACATTTGCATCTGTTGTCTGGAAGCGAGAGCGTCCTTCTCGCTTTAAGGTAGGAGAGAGAGAGAGTAAGAGAGAGAGAGGGAATTCACTCAGCCGCATGCAAAGTACCGTCCTGTAAACGACCTTCTGCTAATGTGAAACTGCGCAGCCTAAGCCCACCAGGCCAGTGATGGAGCTTCCTTCCCAGGAGGGCTTGATAGATTGATAGATATTAGAGGGTCATCAATAACACGGCTGTCACACTGACATCCTAAACATTTCCCCAGCTGCCTCAGCACACCCATTCTGATTTTCAGTGTGCTTTGTTGGCTGCAGACTTCCGTCTTGTTTGAAGGAGCAGAGCAGCCTCTGTTGACTGCTCGACTTCATTTTTCTCCCATTCTCAATCCCAGCAGCAACAACAGCCTCATGAAATTTTTATACGTCTGGCGCAAAGTTGTTTCCGGCTGCTTCATGTTTGACAAGATATTTTCAGAGTAGCAGGACAATAGCATTCCCAATAACATTCGAAAAACCATATTTTGTTACGAAGTGATGAGAAATATGATAAGAACAGTATATATTTATGATGTATCACAGTTTTTTTCTCAAGATTCGAAAGTATCTAGTTAATGTTGATGTTCAGGTTTGAAATACGTGGTAGGTTCGAGTTCTAGGATTGGGGTTGGAAAGATCGGATTGAATAGCTTCAAAAAATATTTCAAGTTGGATTCTGGAGCTTGATAATTAGTCCAGTCACTACATACATTGATGCTTGCAATTTATATTGTAGTTCTGATTTTTTAATATATTATTTGGATACATGAGAGAAGTCCAGAACCAATTTCTTCATGCGAAATTTCCTTGTGCTACATACAATGTAGAAATTGGCCATTTTTGGTGTATTGGAATAGGGGCTCAAGTACACTCATCTAAAAATTTGTAATTTTTCGACCGAATTTGAATCATGATGCATGATTTCGGACCGTCTTGACGAGTTGAGAAGAATGAAATGTATTACGATGAAATCTGAGCATTCTGTCAAGAGTTATAAGTGTTTGGAATTTTGATCCTTGAGGTGTCCTTAAGCGCGCCTCTCCACTATGAAATACTAAAACAAAGTGCATCTTACGGGTGATTATCATAGAATATAGTCTCATAGATTTATATCATTGTGCGAAATATCAATGTGAGGGCAATGTAGTCGGTGATGATGGTTGAAGCTGAAAATTAGGTGTTTTTCACAATACAAGGAGCATTGTTGTCAGGTGTACCTGAAAATCTATGAGTTTTCTACCTGACCTCAGATTGTAGAGGTCAGAGCAATTTTGGATTATACATCTAAATGTTAACAATCGGAAGATCGTCGTCGTCTTCCTACAAGGATTAGGCAAATTGCCTGTTCCGACTTCAAACTCACCATCACATCCATCTTTTACGGGGTCTGCCCACACTTCTCCTTCCAACCGGGTTATACAACATGACTGCCCTGGGAATCCTGTCGCTCTCCATCCTTTCAACATGCTCTTTCCAGTTTTGCCGATTTTCTTCGATCTTCTGCCATATGGAGATTATGTTGAGCTCGCTTCTTATATCAACATTATGAAGCCTATCTTCCCTTGTGCACCTTTTACTGCTCTTAAAAACCTCATTTCGGCAGCCTGTAACCTACTCCATTCTTTCTTCCTAGGTATCCAAGATTCAGAGCCATATAAGAGCGTTGGAATAGCCATAACCTTATAGAATTTGAGTTTTGTCTCTCTCCTGGCTCTGTTCTCAAAGTCCTATTTATTGTTCCACAAATGGATTGGAATCTATTCAATTTTACACTCAAGTCTGGTCCATTTCATAGGTTATATCACAACCCAAATACTTGAAATGTGATACTTGTTCCAGGACTTTATTATCGAGGACTATTTTAGATCTCAATGGATATTTTCCCTGGAAAGCCATCACCTTCGTTTTGCTGAATGAGATCTTCATGCCATACTCAGCACTGAGGAGATTCAGATGGTATAATGCTCTCTGCAGATCATCCTCAGTTTCTTGCAATATTACCTGGTCATCAGCGAACCACAGTGAACTGAGAATCATTGTAGGAGATATTTGGATGCCTCCTTGTATCTTTTGCTTCCAACTTCTACACAGATCATCAGCATACACATTGAACATTGTTGGAGAGAGCGGACAACCTTGTCTTAAGCCAACATTGGTGCAAATTTCCTGTGTTAATGAACCTGAACAATCCAAGATGATAGTCGTTCCATGATACAAGCTCTTGATAACCTCAACTAGGTGGATTGGGAAACCTCTTCTTATTAATTTTTAAAATAATAACTGTCGATCTACTTTGTCAAACGCTTTTTCGTAGTCTACAAATGCAAGGTGTGTCTCTACATTAAATTCTACTCGTTTTGCAATTATCTGCTTCAATGAAAAAACATCGTCAATACAAGACCTTCCATTTCTAAAGCCGGCCTGCTCTTCCAATAAAAGCACATCCGAGATTTTTCTGAGCCTATTGTTCAAGATTTTACTGTATAGCTTATACACATTGCTCAATAAACTTATCCCTCTATAATTATTTGGATTATTCCTGCTGCCTTTTTTAAAAAGTGATATAACTATTGCTTTTTTTCAATCTTCAGGAACAAACCTGATGGATAATATAAAAATACCGATAGATGGACAATCGGAAGATATTGATCAAAAACCAAAATTCATAATAATTGTTTTTTCTTTAAATTTTACTCATTTTTGAAAAATCACAACTCATTACTCATTGGAGATAGAGAGTTCCTAATGATCTCATTTTATTTAGAATTATATAATCTAAAGAAAATGCGGAAGCAAATTTTTCTGTCCGATTACTGGATTTGGCAGAAATAGTTGAAAACTGGAAAATGAACCGAAAATACGAGGTTTTTGGGCCACCCTGTATGTAGCACAAGGAAATATTGCATGAAGAAATTGGTTCTGGACTTCTCCCATGTATCCAAATGATATATTAAGAAATCAGAAGTAAAATATAAATTGCAAGCACACCCCCTTCTTTATGTATATTGACTGGAACTTGAGAATTTAGAATAGACAGATAACCAAGAAAAACTGGATTCCTAACAATTAATAGGCTTCAGTACAGCATTAAAGTTCATCAGTAGAATCAACATACATAACATCTTCCAAAATCCCTCTAGCTATTAGTTATTTGAGATTCAAAATTATTCAGTTATTTGAGTAGTTGAAGGGAGAAGAAAAAATTAATTCTTTGAGATAAGTAGAGTGTTAGAATCCAGTATCAGAAGTATCATATTATATTAAGCGAGTAATTTAGTTAGTTTTATAGTTATACTCATATCTGGATATTTATGTTCAAAGGATCTCGAAAACGGCTCTAACGATTTTCACGAAATTTTGAACAAAGTAGGTTTAAGATATAAAAATTCGTTTACACTAGGTCTCATACTTGTGAAAACTCGCTGAACGACATTAAAAGGATAATCTATCCTTGGCTGAAACAGCTGTGGATAGTAAAAAAGTGAGTGAGTGAGTATGTGAAAGATCAAAATATTGCATCCCTAAAATTCATAAGATGACATATAACCAGCTGTGAAATATAAACACGATCATTTTAGAGAATTGTGTTCTAAAAATAATGAGCGAAGCTCGGTGCCCCGATATTCAAGTGTTAAGTGTATCCAAAATATTAAGCAGAGCAGCAGAGGTGAAAGGTTCAAATTGACGATGAATCAATACAATTCACAAAAAAAACATATTAACTAGCTTCATATGAATTTAATATTCATCATTATTTTAGTAATATCTCGTAGTCTCTTATCAAATAATTATCATTAATTGGAAATTTAATATGGTTCCAATGTTAGGCTAGATAATTAGAGTAGTGAGGACACTCCACAACTAACTTGATCGGTATGGATGTCCACGAATATAAAATAATGATAGGAATTCAACTCTTAAACAAAATCACCATAACCATTTCAAATGAAATCAAAATCGAATCTGAATTCTGTAACTCAATCACTTATGGCAGGAGGGTCGTTTGATCATCCAAAATTATTGACCGAGCGAAGTGAAGTCTAAGATTCAAGTCGACGGTTTGGCATTTCTCTTAATGTTTAAATGTTTGAATGTTTAAATGTTGATATGTTTATATGTTGCGCATTTACGACGAAACGCGGTAATAGATTTTCATGAAATTTGACAGGTATGTTCCTTTTTTAATTGCGCGTCGACGTATATACAAGGTTTTTTTTGGAAATTTTGCATTTCAAGCATAATATAAAAGAAAAAAGGAGCCTCCTTCATACGCCAATATTAGAGTAAAAATCAGACTATAGAATTATTCATCATAAATCAGCTGTCAAGTGATTACACAGATGTGTGGAGAAGCCTATTGCTGTATTTCCATAAGGTCTATAGTTTCAATCAGGTACTTGTGGATGAAAATACTGCGTGAGGTCTACTGTTCACAGAACTACTAGTTTACACAGCGCAATCTTGCTCCATCACACCAGATGAACCACATCCTAGCGATGAATTTCGATCGAGTCAACTCCTAGAATGACAGGATGTTAACAAAACTGTTGAACTCTACCATGAACCCTAATAATGAACAGATATTCTGTATTTAGTCGGCCATGAATATGTATTACTCTATACGATTAATCTGCTTTGTTGTTACTTGCCATAGATAACAGAGAATTCTGTCAGTGAGTTGCATGTGGCTATTATGACAGACAGCGCATGTCATTGTCCAGCCCACGTTACAATTTCATCATATGGTAATTGTGTTTAGGCTTTGCTACATCGTAAATCACGGATCGGAGGCGAAATTTATTTGCCACAGAAATAATAATGTGATGTCGAGTAAATATGTATATTTCATCAGTCTGGTAGTTTAATTACGGAAAATCTATTTTAGACAGTGTAACCCTACATCGGCAGTGAATATTTTAGTATACATCCAATATCATTCAAGAGGATACATAGCCCACTTGTATTCACCAATATTTCAACCAAAATTTGAACCAACTGCGAGCCAACCCATAAAACGTTTTTATTCCAGAAGATTCTGGCCCACACACTTTGGAAAGAGCTAACGTGTGATGTGAAAAAGAGGCACAGAACAACATTCTCACGTACAGGGTAAATGAGTTAGGCTAAGACGGCGCCAAGTTAGTAGCTTTGACTGGAGGTGGATTTCTCCAATAACCGAGCGTGCAGCGTTGGAGCCGAGTCGTGCTCACCCCATTCAGGGCAGCTAAAAGCCTTCCCTAGCGTCCTTTTTTTGCCATCCATTAAGCGAAATGTTGGATTTTTCTCGGCTCCCTTTACCATAATTAGAGTCTTGGCCTTGTTCTATGGCCAACACTTGTCTAAGAAAATCTCATTCTTCTAATGACTCATTCTTTATTATAATTAATTATAATCGATCAGTTCTGGAGATTCAACAATCATGCTGATGATATTGCCGCATCTGCGATCGGCTGGCGCAGGAATTATGAAGATAAATTAAATGTGATTACCATATTTCATGGCTATGTTCTACTTTCGTATGTCGGAATTTGTGGTAAGAAGACCTACTTCTGTTTGTATTTGTAGATTTCCATCCAACCAACTTAGTCATTTGATGACACCTTATGCAAGAGTTGAACAGATTTAACATTGAGAGTAATGTTTCTGAGTGAAGACTCATTAAATTAATAAATAGGCTATGATAAGTTTTCTTCCAGGAATAATACAAGTTATCAAAACCAATATAAATTATATCAACGAAAAAAACTGCTGTTATTCAAACACATTCAACATTGGGGTTTATGATTCTGAGTAGAGCTGCGTTATATAATCCTTATAGATTCTATTAGATTGAGCATAGCTTATCATACACATGATGAACATAATATGTATTTGTCAAGTTCCGTTCAATCTTATAGAATCTATGAGGATTAAGTTATTAACATTTTGTTAATAACTTTGGTGTAAACGCAGATTTAAGATTCGTTATATGGGTAATGTTTCTGAGTGAAGATTCATTAAATTAATGAATATGATGAGTTTTCTTCCAGAAATAATACAAGTTTTCAAATCCGCAATAATCCCTAATAAATTAGCAACGAACAAAACTGCTGTTATTTTTCAATTTACATTATATACTATGAGAAAGATATCAAATAAGAGCATGCTCCAAATACATTAAGGATGATGCTGTAAGAGAATAGTTATTAACAAAAGAATATTACGTGATTATTGGAAAAAAGATTCATGAATCTTGAAAATATCTCAATATTCTGAGAATTGGCAATGAAGCTGGATCTCAATCAGTGGATAATAATACCCTTTAAAGAGCGTAATAATGATTATTTCCTCAGGAAATTGACTTCTTTGACTTGAATCACACATGTTTCATAGATACTTTTGTCATAACTGAGGTGATCAAGTTATCCTGACATGTATTTCTTAATTTATATGAAATTATAGGATGGGTAAAAGAGCGTTTCAAGAGTTTCTCCCACCAAAGATGAGAATAACTTTATTTTCCCCTTATTAAAAATTTGACGAGAGATAGAAGAATCTCTTAAAATCTCTCAATTATAACCTGATAAGCACAGCTATGATCTCAAGATTGATGTCACTTAGTCCAAACTATAATTTACATTCACTGATTATGAATAATTATCACTGTGATTACAGAATAACTATATGAGAATGATAGAACTATGAAGATTCAGCTTATAAAAATATTATTTAAAAAATCAAATAACCATCAACAATTGGAACAAGGATATTTTAATTTGTGATTGAGCCACATTATCTATCCAAATTCCAATCAAGATGCTAAATTGAGCATTCTATGAAATAATAAGTTCAATTACACAATAATTTCGAACACTATCGGACTGGGAAGTGCATTATGCTATGGAAAAGGATGGTGAACGGGATGCTTCTTCCATTTTGAACTGAACAAACAGTTTGGAGGAAAAACTTAATGGTAGCGAGGTTGTAACCTGCAACCAGACCGCACTCATCAAAATTTCACGCGTTTCGCATACACAACGCGTTGTAATAATTCATGACATTCACCGACAGCTTCAAAGCAATTACAGCAAGGCTGCCGAGCACTGATCATTTGCTCTGCTACTGCAACCACCGCCTTCCAACCGTTGATTTCCACGAACCCTTGCGCGGGCAGGAGACTAGACTCATGATACAACTGTTCTGTAATCAAGTGGAGATCAAACGAATTGGGAACCAGGACCCGGAGTGATAAGCTTCAATAAGCAGGTTTTAATTCACACAAGGTGCCTGAAACAAGTTTGCTTGAAACAGAACAGCGAGTTCTGATGAGAAATATACTATTTCCTTCTCTGTAGATAATGTCCGAATAAGTTTGTTGACGTGAATAGTGGAAAGTGGTGATGCTCCCGGCGGGATTCCACCCACGTCGAGGCAGCGTCAACTGACTGAAGGTTATGACGCTTTCACAAATATAAGAGTTGGATGGAATTTGAGAGAATTTGAGTAAACAGAGTTGGCGAAATTCTAGGTGACTCTCTAATAACAATTTTGTGGGGGTTGGGACTGCTTTTAAATTGTTTGATCGAGCTGAAATGGAACACTAATGAGATATTCCGTAGATCAACAGGAAGATTTGGGCTTGGTGAGTATAATGAATTCAAAATGTTAAAATTTTAAATTGAAGTAAGGCATTTATTGAGAGAAATTGTTAATTTTATTAATGTTATGAGAAGGTGAATAAGCCATTTAATGAGAAACTGATGTGCTGTGGAATTGGAAGATAATTCTAGTTGTAAATATACAGACACAATAATCCATCTCGAACAATGTATTCATTCTACAATTGATTTCCAATTCAAAAAGTAATTCCACTGGACAGATAAAATATTTAGAGCATGATCAGATTGAATTTTCATATCGTCTAGACAAAGAGGTTTCATATTCAATGAAAATAAAACGGATAGTGATGACGCCGAAAGATTTCTAGATCATTATATTCCTATCTCTACATTTTCTTCCTATTCATGTAGATTACAAAACGCTTCTGCCTTGAATAACAATTTCAAACAGACAGGATGTGTTTTCATGATCATGGATGGGAGGATTAGTAAGTGGAAGCTATTTATGAGCATAGGATTTCATCTACATGAATATAATTAATGAATCTTCGTACAGTGGAACGTAATGATTGAGACTACCTAAGAGAAATTATAAATGAAGTATGGAAAAATGTTGAGAAAAAAGACATGTACAAAGGAGATACATAAACAAAGGATACTGTAGTATAACGGTTCAACGTGCGAGCTTTTCAGTTTTTCATAAACGATTTAATTACGGATTAATCAAACGGATAATTAATTCTTTCTTCATATGAGTTCATGAAAAGTACTTGGAATACTTTACTTCGCAAAAACTTTATAAATGGATATTTTATTCGATAAACTAAATAAATATCTGATATATCTCCTACTTCATAACGATCATATAATTCGTTATCAGAGAATGAAGACATCAGAAATATTCGAGAGCAATGGAATACCAATATTGGAAGCAGGAAGTAACTCTCAGAGAAAATAATTTGAAATAGATTTTTATGAGGGGAAAATTCTGATTTGGAAACAGAAAGTTACTCTCTGAAATAAGAGTTTCAATAGATTTCCATATGAGGATAATTCGGATAATTGGATGTTTGGCTGCCTCACTGAATTGGAATTGGGAACTTCATAAAGTACTCCAATATCTATTGTTGACTGGCAGAGCTACTGGATATCACCTCATTCTGAAAGAATTCAATTGTAAATGGTATTAAAAGGTTCTTGCTTCCTTCACGCATAGTCAGAAACTCAGGAAGTTCTACTGGCTATTTCATATTATCATTGTGAGAATTCACTTTGATATCTACGATTGGCATTCACGTTCCTAATTGGGTTTTAATAATAGTAAAGCATGGTGGAACATCAATGACTTATTACAAGGGTCCATAGTTCTCCTGGGCCCAGACATATTTTCCATTGAGTAGGCTGACTTTGCTAATTTCACTCTGGTTATTCCATACAAGACGAGGTTTCTTATTTTGTAGACTACCTTTCATTGAAGAAGTATTCTAGAGCATAATTATAAATTGAATATCGATAAGATGGTTTTTCTTGGATGGATTTTCTGACGTTGTCTATACATGTAACAATATTGTTGATGATAATGAAAATATTGATTTGATTCAATTGGTTTACACTCAAAGAGTGAGATTGATTGTTTCCTTACTGATTAATTCCAGGAAACGTGAGTCATGGAAATTCTCTCATTTGATTACAACTACCAGAATAATGTTGGTTCTCTTCTTCAACGTGTATTATTGAGACCCTCTGTCTTGAATCTAGAGGAGTGAGAGAGCCTTTGTAGCTCATCTTTTAATAAGGAGAAGGTTAGATTTGTAAGTTGTTGAAAATAGTTCATGAGCACTAAATGATTCGTGTGGTCTTTTTCCAGGTAAGGAACTGGGTGGAGAAACGAAGTCAGCCAGAGCAGCCAAGCTGAAAAATCAAATTCGAGTCATTCCAGGAGCAAGTGAGAAAAATAAGGAGGAAGATTCTGACATCTCATCCGTCTCTTATTAAGATTGATGCTCCTTGGTAGGACGCACTCCCTCCACCATAATTATCAAGGTTAGGGATGAACCGAGCTGAATAATGTCGTCATAATGACTCCTAAGACAGCGAAATGACACTTGAATGATTTAACCCTCTGCTGGGGCAACTTCAATTAGCTGGCAGACCTTCCCAACGAGCTCTAGACAAATTGCCATGAAATAGATCGTAGAAGAAATATTCGAGACAGAGAGATGTTCCAATAAGATATGAAAAATATTGTTATGGATATCAGAATACAGAACAGTAAGATGACAGAACAGTCAATAAATAATAGTGTATGTCAGTTGCGCAGAATTTATTACATGTTTATGGAAATTAGCTCAGATGAGCAGAGTATTTCGATAGACAGATTAATGAGAGAAATCCACTTCAATGTTTTATAATGCCAATACATCTCTCATCGATACTTCACTGCAGTGAAAAACGAAAAAATTCTCTGACAAGTATCAGCATAAAATGGAAATGAAATGTACGAATTCACTTAACCATCCAACATTACAATAATTCATATATTCGTTGTTAGGGAGGGGATGAGGTAGAGAGAGAGAGAGACAATGTGAAATATTGAAAAATGAAAACTGGAGTTAACATCCTAGTATTAATTCAATTATTTATTTCCTTCTTCCTATTAATAATTATAGTAAGTTGGTGTTGATTTATTTCATCTGATCCTCAAATAATTTCATTTGATCAATTGTTCTTCCATTCATTTTCTACTAAGAAATATCCATCATTTTAAACTCATTTTCAGGTTATGAGAGAAAGCTGATTGAGATCCAGAATCATAACAATTCGAATGATGACTTTGATAGTTGAATAAACTATAATAGTGATAAAACAGATGATTATGACAATCAGGTCTACCCCTCCTACTTACGACACCGCTTTCTTTACAAAATGAAGAACACAATTATAGAACTCGTCTCACTATTCAACGCATCACTTCACACTTTCTTGATTTAATGAACTGTCGGTGCACAATTTGTCAATTATAAGGTTGATTTTGATTATAAGTTACAATGTTTCACAATCAATATCACTTCAACAAACCGAGTTTTCAAATTCAGAATAGTATACCTGGGAATTGATACACACTCATGAGATCCAAAGAACTTCATTGGTAGGAATAATATCAATAAAGGTGAATTTTCACAATCAGCAAGAAGTAATTTTGTTGAAGTAAAACGGATTTGAATGAGAGATCTTCAGAGTGAAACATTAAAAAACCTCTAAAGCTGTTAGAATGTGCAAGGGATATGATGGACAGGAAATTTAACTAAGCGAGATAGAATAAGATGTCTGCAATAATAGTTTTGAATGATTGATCCAATATCTTGTTGAATCAAAGTGTCAAGGTAGATGTCTCAATCTAGATGTTCAATATAGTGAGTAATAACATTTTCATTGTTGAACAAAACAACTGAACAATTTGATAGTTGGATTCAATACTATTAATAATATGTAATGGGTAGGAATATGAGAGGAAGAGGAATGACGAGAGAGGGAAAGAACTAATTGTGAAGGCGGAGAATGAAAGAGAACGAGAGAAGATCAGGAAAAGTAGGTGAGGAGGCGAACGAAAGAAGTCAACAGGTCAAATGGTGTAGTTACTCCTCCCACAACATGTACCTGTATCCGTCTGACTTCACTTCTCTGATTTATTGTTGTAAATGTTGGAAGGTGAACAAGGAGTTCAAGTTCATATTTGGAAAGAGGAGCTTAGAAATCTGCACCAAAGATGTATCTCCTACGAAACAGACTTGTATCAAACGTATCAGATTTTGAAAAAGGAATATCCCAAATGTACCAGGAACATCATATCGTGGGAAAAATTAGATGAGAAAATATATATTTACAGCAAGCTACCTAGCACTCAAAGCTACTGGTGACTGAGCTTCTGAATCAATAGAATATAATATACTGAGCCTGAGTTTTGAAGTAGAGTAGTGCTAGTTGTAAAAGGTTCATGATAAGATAGAATTGAGCATTATGCCTAAAAAAATTGAAAGAGTCAAAAGTAATTCCAACGAATTGTCTTATTTATGTAGAAAATAGCAATCATGAATGATGTTTGAAATGTCAATTATGACTTATTTTAAGTCACTCAACTGAACAGTATTTTGTACAGTTGGTATCATAAAATTGCATGAAATCCAATAGAAAATTTGATACAAAAAATAGAAACATTTTGTGTTTGCTAGAAAACCAATGATTTAAGCCTCATTAAAACACACATGTAAATATGATAGTTTGATAGTTTTCAACAGTATTTTATACAGTTCATAATGAAATATCCATCGATATCATAAAACTGCATTAAATCCAATTGAAAAAAGTTATAAACTTTGTTTGTTCAATAGTAAATCAACTATTAAAGCCTCTTCAAAACACACATGAATATATGATTGTATTTGAACTCATAGGGAAGTTAGAGATAAGTTTGCTAATGTGAGATGAATAGATTGATACAAACTTAAAAGTTCGATCAGAATTTTTCGTTACATGTTTTGTTCAACTACAGGGCTAGAAAAGTTTTCAAAAGCCACGAGTGTGTATCAACCCAGAAATAGTTTTGGAAAGTTTAAACACATCCTAACACACTTTTTAATTTTCCACTTGAAATTTCACACACTTGACCACTTCAACACACTGGGAGTTAATAGAACGCAAGACTAGCTAGCACGCAAGGCGGGCGTGATTAGGCCACCAGCCAAGCGGCGGTGTTGTGATGGGTTGCCGCGCAGCCCCTATCACCGGGCGCACACAACTGTCCCTGTCTGCAGTCAGCAGGGGACTACCGCCATCCGCTTCACTATTCCCACCACCCGCCACCGCCTTCCAAGCAGCGCAAGCCGGCGCACCAAGGAACGCCGCGACGGTTCCACCCCAACCCCCGCACGCATCACACCCCCGCAGCGTCTAGTATCCCGCGACGCTCTCCATGCCCCACCCATCAACCACACATCACAACCATTGAAATTGTGATCCAACATTACAGTCGTGAAAAATCTGATTGACCTGAGAAACATGACAGTTATGATTTAGATATTCAAGGAATCATAATGAATTATCCCACAAAGGTGATGTGTGAGAGTAATTATATTGAGAAAGTTAATCATAATTAATATCATGATCACCATGCTCCGATACATTGGAACAATAGACATGGTATTGGATTCTACAAATCACAAGAATGAAAATGAATTAAGAACGTTCGAAAAGTCAATCCTATACTATTAAGCGAGCAAATTCTGTTTTTTATGTTTATATGTCTGTATGTTACCGGATCTCGAAAACGGCTCTAATAATTCTCACGGAATTTGGAACATAGTAGGTACATGATATGAAAATTCGATTGCACTAGGTCTCATCCCTCGGAAAACTCGCAGAAGGAAAGAGGAGGTTAATTCATCATTAAAAAAAAAACAGATGAGACTTTAGTCGTCTGTGGATAATGAAATTGGGTGAGCGAGTGCGTCTGTGGAAAATCAAAATATATCATCCCCGAAATTCATAAGCTGACGAAAAGCCAGCTGTAAAAATATAAACACGACCTAGAATATGAAGAAACCTTTAGGGTTTGACAGGTAAAATTATTCATTATTAATCGAAAATGATAATCATATTCAAAATAAAAACATATTTTTGCAATGTTTCCAAATTCATCAAAAAAGTTAAATTTCCTTTTAATCCTTCAAAACTTTTTTTAGCCGATGCACTCAGCTGCGTGCATGTTTAGTATTGTTTAGCATTGTTTAGTATTTGTACTGACTCTTTGCATGTTTAGTATTTTTTTAATAAATTGATGAGGTATAGTATCAGCAACGATCATTTTCAGTGTTCATAGTGTATGAATAACAGCCCTTTTTTTGCTTAGTAGACTTGGAAGTAGTTCTCAAGTGAAAACTTATATATAGTTTCATTCATATATAGTTGTAAATGTTGGGCTGCATGTTTTCTCTAAACTTTCCAAAACAGTAACTAGAAGCTCTTAGTGTAGAATGGTACATAGTATATTAACAAATATTGTAGCAAACATAGAATATCATTCTAAATATAAACTACGAATATAATATAATTTCCTCTTTTGTTATAAATTTTCTATACTCTTGTACTCCAGAGCGAAGCTCGGTTCCCCGATATTGTGTTCTAATCAATTGAAAAAAAATATAATTATTATTGAAAAATCATAACTGTATATGAGTTACAAATTATGGAAAACTGCCTCTGGAGAAGCTCGAGATCAGAATCGTGAAAGAATGTTCAATATTGTGATACCGGAACTCAAATTCGTGCTTTCGTGCTTTCATGTTGCAAATCTTACAATATGATTAACGAAACCTATTGTCTTGTGGCAAGACTCACACTCTAGAACAGTCACGATAGTTTCCCAACAATATAAAGCACATCTTTAGTTGAGGTCCCGAACCACCGGGAAGCGATTTTCAAACTCATAAATTTTATTTCAAGGAGTTCGGCTCTGAAAGTGGTCAGCCTTCCAACGGGAGCAGCAGATGCATGGAACTCAACTTATAGATAGCTTATCAGCGCGACCATGAAACCAAATCGCTTCCCAAATGGTAATGATTCATGAGAATAGTAGAATGGCTGATATAAGTTCAATAACTGGAAATCTACGAGTATCAACTCAACTCAGCATGAGTTAATTGAAAAAGAATTGATTGCATTCTCATAAATATAATTATCAATTTTTGATTCCAATTGAAATCTCATCCAATATAATAGCGTCTACCATTTGACCAGAAGAGAATATACACTGGATCATAAATATTCAATTATGTTTGATGAAAGCTCAATATTATATTATGAGAAGTTTTAGTTCCATTGAAAATTAAATCTAAACTTCTTCTATGTGATTCTCAATCCTGAGAACTTTTAGGGAAGCAACTTTTAAGATGATAATGAAGTAGTGATTGAAACACTGTAGTCATGGATAGAATGGTTGATTATATGAATGGAGAGGAAATTAAACTGCATTATACTGTTTGACATTCAGTTATTAGCGAGGAAATTGGCTTGTCAAGCGTCTCCAAATTGAAAACTCTGATAAATCATGTAACACAATTTGAAATACCAAACTGATATTAAAACAGCAATTCCAGATCGATTAACGATGAGAAGCTGCACAGATTTCCGAGCTGATAATCAATTCTGAAATTTTATTAAGATTAACAATGGTATCTCAAGAACTATTCTGTTTTGAATGGATATCTGATTACATAGAAATCACAATTGGGTGGGATTTTCTACGTAGACAAACTATCATATTTTCATCTCAGTCGGTCTATTCAACTAGAATGTTCAAATAAGATTCTTATATTGATTTTCAATAGAGATCTCTCTCATTTCTAATACTTCAATCTTAATAAATACATGTAGAACTTCATCCATTCACGTTTCAGCTCTAACAGATTATTCTCATAACATGTAAGGATTGAATTTCAATTCAATCCACTAGGGGAGTTTATATAACACATGAGTCGCAGATTAGCAGGTTATCAAACGTAACAATCAACTCATTTAACAATGATAATCCGTACGAGTATGTTATATTATAGCATCAACAAATTGTACTGCATCGATACTTTTGTTCTATTGAAATCAGAGTTCAGTTTGTTTGAATATAATCATATCTGTTTACAAAGTTTTCAACATCAGGGAAAATAATAAACGCCATGAACTAACTACATTGATAACTGTTCGCCACTACAATGTTATCTGAATCCCTTTGGGAATTTCCATCTAAACAATTCAATTCATTAAATTATCCCTGTAAAATCGCTGAAGCATATCCATAGGTAAAATTCGTGTTCATAATTTTACAACATTCAGAACATCAACAAAATAAATATACCCTAATATTGTTTGAACAGTTGTCAGTAGCCTTACTTGTTACAGAATAGTAATTAGAGAGGCAGAATATTTTGAACGAGCGTTAGCGAAGTTCAAACTTTTGACCTACTGAAGGCCAAAGTTGTTTTCTGTCTGTTTGACAAGAACTTTAGAGAGAATTAATCAATCAGCTTCAAATTTTGAACACGAATTCTTCTAACCTTTTTACAGATCAAGTTCGTAGGATAACAAAATCGACTCACTCCTTCGTCCTTTTTCAGGATATAAAAATAACATTGAAAGTGCATAAGAAGAAAAATTGTTTTGATTTTATTATTTAGTCAGCTGGAATTAATTGCATGCTATTTCTTTAATTTTTCCATTCATTAAAAAAAGCTAAAGCTTTTTGGGAGATATCACACAGACTGTCAGACAGACAAAATTTTATCTGCCTACACATGATTTCAGTAATAAATAATAAACTACATAAATTTATAAGTTCTATATTAACTCGCTTCCGTTAACGTCTGTCTGCCTGTCTGTAACATACATGTAAAAATACTACTTGTGATAGCAGTTGTTTTTTTTTTATTCAAAGTGTTAAATTTGAAAGTGGAAGCTACTTCAAATGTTAAGATCATTGAAATGGTTTGAGATATCAATGTGTGGGTTTCGCAATTAATTTTCCTTTGAAATTCTTTATCGAAATCGTGTATAACAAGACCACCTTCCCATTTAAAAAAATGAAGTTGGATCCAAAATGAAGCTGGATTCAAAATGAAGTTGTATCCATAGAACGGATCCAAGATGGCAGACAAAAGTTTTGAAGCGAAAGAAAGTATTTTCATTCAATTGGAATAGGATCCCCATGGAACCTACTACTGTCATACATGTAAAACAGTTCATGAGCGAGTTCTTTACCCAGGGGGTCTCTGGTGAATAATATATGTTATTAGTCTATGAGATCGTAAAAGATACTTTATTGGATGGCATGAACTTTTTCCAACTTCTTTTATGCTCAGAATTTTATTAGGATATTTTACAGGATATTATCAGCAATTATTGGAATAGAATATCAATCAATTTCAATCAAAACTAAAAGACTATGAATACTATGAATTAGAAATCTTCTCGAAGAATATTCGACGTGTAGATGACTTGGATTATTTGAAACAATTTATTCAATTTTTTTGAAGGTCTTCATTGATCATCAAGAACAAATCACTGAACTTCAACAGTTGGAGAATTGCTTAGAGAATGACAAGAAACAGTGATAATTTGTTACGTCTTACATCAGTCTCTGCAATATCATCACTTTTTAATCGAATCTGATACTTGAATATCACTCCAAGAAAGGTCATTAAGCTAATGCATATCATGTAATGAGGAGATAAAACAAATCGAATAAGCTGATACTCGATGAATCCTGTTTGTAGGAGTAGATATCAATAGATTCAAAATACATTCATAGAGGGGAAAATCTCTTCGCCGAAATACTCTCTGACCTAATATTCTTCATTTATATATTAAATATGCGATAGAATCGTACTATTTAATCGTCCCAACCAAATCATCAACATCTACTAATCTGATTCCACCATTCACATTCAATTTTATTAGAGCAGATGAAATCGAATGAGAAAAACAACTCGAATGTAAAGTAACAGGGCATTGTGCTCTATGATATTGTGCTAGTCAATGGAGACTAATCACTCGGATTATTTTCAAATCGATGAACAATGGCCTATTACGCCGGTGGAATGTCTCACAAGATCTTCAACCATTGTTATGGAAATAAGCTTAAGCGTCTACCCGGTTATGGCTTTCCACATAATTAAAGCTCACAATGGTCCGGAAAATCCGTTGCCCCGATTTTCCCCGTCCTAACCATCGGATAATACTTTTCTTCCTTTGGAACTCCTCATTCAAACAAACTCGCAGGTGCTTAGCACTTGATACTCCCTCAGGCGAACATTGTAATCGACATTGAAGGTGCGACCTCTTGAATTTAATTTCTGCGCACATTAGCTTGTACTAACTGAACTCGCCATTGAACGTGAGCTAAAGTGGGTAATTCTCTTAGCACCTGGAAAACTTCTCTCTATATTCAACTGAGATTTTCATTATGAGAATAGACTGTGGGAGAAGATAATTGCTGTCATCAGAAAGTTTGTGGGATACTTACGAAATAAGTAGGGGTTCATTCACAGGGATTCTTCAGGAGAATTCCGTACTTTTCCCATTCACAGATAAGACTATAACTTGTCTATTTCTAATGCGGTCAATCTTTCAGAAGCAGGCAACCAAATATGTAACTGCCAATGAAGGAGAAAAACTCTCAATATGGAAAACTGAATGGGAGGTTCCTTATACGATTCATGAGTACTTCAGCCAACAATACTGTGAAAAGTAAAAACTACCGACATAAAATTTTAAGTTCCATTTAAAACGTCCATCTCTTTATGTATTTGTGGAAAGTTTCGACTCCATCTGCTCAGCTGGCAAGAAATGAAACCTGGCTCAAGTACTTCTGAGAAAGGAGAACTGTGAATTTCACTGCAGCTCAACAGTGTTTCCAAAATCAACAAACCTGTAATGACTCCAGGGAAAGTACCAAAATTTTCTGCTCAAATTTCAACAGTGTTTCTAGAAAGTGGGGTTAAACTGAGGCTACTGATAATAAAAGGATGGCGACATTAAGAGGAAAGGGGGAAGGGGAGCAGGCTGCATTGTAATAAAGCTCCGCGGTCGGTGAGTGGCAAGAGGGGTGGGGGATGAAGGCAAGAGCCTGCGGGTGGACTGCCGACTCCATTAGGTGGCCCGGAAACGATAATTAACGAGAGTGAATAGGCCTATCGGTCGGTCTTTGTCTGTCCAGTTGCAGGGTTGCGGTCATCGCGGAGCCGGGACAGCCCCAAGAGTTACAAACATACGCTAACCGACTACAGTGTAATAGGTTCCCCTTACCCCCCCCCACAACATTAAAACCTTCTTTCCACCCACCTCCCAACAGTAATAAGGACTGCATTACTCTTCCCTCCAGAGTTTGTACTCTGTAGTCTCTTCAATTCAAAAATTTGTCTTGCTTTGGAAAAAATGTATTTCTTTTTGGAAGTTTTCATTGTTGTCCATCTAATATGCGAATAGGTGGAAATGAAAGAACTGTTAGATAGAATGAACTTCTTCTCTAGATAATCTCTAGGTGTGGATTCCCATAACGAACCCTATTTTCTGTGAGTATTTAGTTTACTATCAACAATATTTTGGCTGGGAAAGCAAAAATCTACTTGAATGATACGTGAGCATGGAATTTGTACGAGAGATAACATCATAATTATGAATAAATTTAGTATCTCACTGACGTTTTCATGAATTAAATTTCACCCACGTGTAATTTCTGAATCATATTGTTAATCACGATGTAGATTTCACCCACCAATGAATTTAAAACAGAGTCCATTTATTGCACTTTATCTTTGTTTCCAATGATACGCATTAAATACGTTCACAACATATTCGAATAAGTCCTTTATCTACATACATGGCTGAGCACTGTACAAATAAATGCATTCATTGTGATGTAGAATATGTGGTTTGATGAAATAATTACTCACAATGCGATGGTTGCTTGGCTGAACAGTTTCCATCAATTAATATTTCACTGGAAATGAGGATTCATGGAAATTATTTATCTCATACAAGTTCCCAACCAAAGTACAATACTCACATCAAGTGCAGACTTTGTCAATAATAAGATTAGCAGCAGTTATCTAGTCACGCATCAAAGGTTTTATTTGTGAATCGTGCTTCGAACGCGTTCACGCATCTTGTAGGTGGAACTTCACGATTCACGGACGGTGAGATGAACGATGAAGAGGACGTAGAGGAGGACGTGAGGAGGAGAAGAAGGATGAGAAGGGGAGGATCAAGCACACGAACACGCACACACACCACCCCTAATCACAAACTCAAATGTAGAAAGTAGAGCCTGGCAATCACCTAGAACTAATAGTAACTGGTGTTGAGATAAACGAGACGTTGATTAAAACGTGAAAAGAACTCCACCGTCAGCTCTACAACAAATTGACGTTTCTCAATCCAGAAAGGAAGCTATACCTTCCACTAGAAGAAATCAAAAAGTCGTCAATTAAATCCAGAAGTGAATCGATTCACATTTCAGGTCAGTGACAGGTTTGAAAACTAACAATCTCTTCACCTTTAGGATGACAAAAATGTATACAACTCATCAAAACTCATCGAGAACAGATAGATCAATGGAACATTAGCCGTGGCAGGGTGAGTATCTAGTTTCAATACTTTATAGGGAATATATAGTTTGATTCTGGTATGAAAAATTTTTCTCATGATTCTTCCATCTCTCAGATGGTTGATTTGAGGGACCCGGTGACCTATAGCTATTGAAGTCACGTTATAGTCCCTCAAATTAATCTGGTTCAACCTGATTAACACTAAATTAAGAACTGAGCTGGGCGGGTAATTCTATATTATATTTGATGAGAAGAATTCACTAATGCATGGAGTATAAATGTAACGATTTTACCAAACCTTGCTTCAATCAGATCGAACATTCTCACGAATTAATTTCTACCCACATACAATCAACATGAGCAACTAATTTCCAGTATTATTGAAATGAGTATATACAAGGTTTTCAATTATAATGAAATATTGATTATAATTATTATCTCTCAGTTTTCATTTATCAAATCAGTTTGTGAAAAATTAAAATCGTACTTGGAATTGTTCACACATTGCTTTTGTGAGAACCACAATATGATTATGTGCAATCGAAAAAGGAATGTTACTCTAGAAATATGATTATAATCTGGAATCTCATGTACAATAAATAACAAAGTCAACATGTATACGAATTCCGCTAGCATTATTGATGGCCGAATGAGTGCTAGCCGTTGATGCAGACGTCCCCCAGGGCGTCGCGACGCCTGTTTGTGTCGTGTCAGCCAGCTGCAAATTGATATTCTGCCGGTGTTCGATGGCTTACTGATTCTTGCAGCCCGGAGGGAGGCAACAGCCCGCCGAGACTTGGCTTCCAGGAGCAATCTATTTGTCTTGGCAGGGGGCAAAAAACGGCTTTCGGGCAAGGTGCAGCGTTATTGCTCCCCGAGGCAAACATTCAAAGTCGCAGCACAGTTCGAGCCTACAGGCCTACATTGTCCCATACCTTTATCATTACCCACATCTAACTTGCACGTGAAAAATCGAATGTAATCGATGTCCGGGGAGTTTCTGGAGCCAGTTCTCGTTTTTTATGTCCAGGTCGACCTCAAGAGACAATAGGAAGGCCGCTTCCAACGTAGAAATTAATTTAGGGGTGATACCTGAGCGAGCCACCAACTGTCATTTTGGCTATCATATCAGATATCCCTGGAAATATTCAAACAAAAAACTAAACTCAAATAGCCTATAGCAGATAGAATGTACAATTTGAATGATAATATCCAATTGGATAGAATTACTATTTCACATGAAATGATTGAAAAATCGCTATTGCTCTTTTTTGTAGATGGAAGCTCAACATAAGGGAGAAAATTCTAGGTATCAACTCTCAATTACAGAGAGTACTCGAGTACAATAAGTGATAATTATTACAATTATCTAATAATTGTAATAATGATTATAACTAATAATGTAATAATCTTATAATAAGTGCAATTGGAGAGTTTCAACCCGAGATCCAGGGCTACGACGAAGGAATACTTTATTTTTTTTATCTTTTAAAAAGTATATTTTTTATCGAAAATTCAAAGATGTGCGCTCATTTTACAGAACATTGGTTTTCACACATTTCATCTATACTGTTACTAGGATAATATCCATGAATATTATATGGTTATACTATTAACCCCATTTTCTCCTTCTTCAAGGGATACATTTGAAGGGGTGTAAAACTAGAGCCGGGCTCAAGTATTCTAGCTGAGAGCGTTGGGTCTAGACAGGTAGTAGTCTGCAGTCGGCTGATCGATAGTTGTTGCCTTTATCAAAGAGGAAGAGCAGGCTGGGGGAGGTGGAGGTGGATTGAATGAGCTGTAAGAAGAGACTTGTGAGGCCGAAAAACTGAGAGGATAAGGAGACGGACGACGCGAGATGCTGCCTAAGCAATAACAACGTCTATATCTCTCTTCATCTCGAGTATACTTCAGTCCAGGCCAGGACCAGCTTGTCTCTTATCTGTTCTCTCCTCGCTGTAAAGACCAGCAAGCACGAACGGTCTGTGGCCTCTCGACTCTTCGCTCTGCATTAAGCGACAATCTCTCAAAACCGACAATCAACCTCATCACATTCGACAGATAAGACGACGACAAAATCCCAATTTTTCTCCACTGATGATTAGCATGTCATGCAGCATTATGTTTACTTGGAACATCATTTATACCGTGAGATTTAGGTTATAAGGTCACAGGAAATGAAAGGAAGGCATTGCTACGGCTTTCCCTCTTCCATCGCCTTCTAAAGTAGACAGCTTTGTTCCAAGCAATGCCAGCAAATCTGATCTGACATTAATAGTTAATTCTTGTTAATAATGATCAATTCTATGTCAAAAATATTTTTTTCATAGTCATTCAATCTCAGCTGTTTTCCATGCACGGAATCAAGCCAGTAAACTGCTCTTTGCAGAACAAATAAACATATGATTCTCATTACAGCATACTCTACTGTAATGAAACCATTATGTTTTTCTTACAGTTGAGTATGTTCCCTAGTTCCGAACTAGGAACAGCAAAACTGCTACAAAAAACACCTTTAGCGCTTGTAAAGCGTTTTTTTTTTTTTTTTAACGGCTTCACGTATGTAGAGTGAATCTTGTACTAATTCAACGGTGTTGAGGTTATAAATTTTGCAATTGCGTGCGTGGACGCTGAGTGTACACCAGACTGATTGATTCACTACAAGATTCAATGCAATTGTCGGAATCGCGGGAGGCCTAAACGCTCGCTCACCCTTGATTCTTCTAATGACAGATTGTATAGTGATGAAATTTTTATAAGCAGTGTAGCGATCGCTAAACACTGAATACGGATATCTTAAAATTATTACCTGTGAAGAATGAGCATACAAAATCATACAGGTCGAGCAAAAATCCCGATGTAGATAATTTACGGGACTGCGTCTCTAATAAGTTCCGAAGATTAAGATAGGGTACAAGGACCAGATATCGTTTGGAATATATTTCGAGAACAGAGTCTTGTCGAGTTTTAAGCTCTATTGTAGGAAATTATATGATCTCTGGCTGCATCTGCTGTACGATTGATGTATTCGCTCCTAAGTCGAGGTTGGTAACAGATAAAAGCTGATATATGAGCAGGTAAGGACAAAGAATAAATATCACGATCTGACCCCACTCGCTACATCCACTTAGACCTGTTCCAATATCCAGCTTAATTCATTTATTCCAATGATCGTATTCGATCGGTTCTTGATGATATAGAACGTATCAGACACAATAATTGACAGGCTTAAGAAATAATCGAACTCAGAGAACGAATTAACAAAACTGGAATATATTATAATAAAATATATGATCTCACAGTGCAGATTCAGAATATAATTTACAGATTGAAAGTGGTTTAACATTAACAAAAATGATTAGCAATTTTCTTGTACTTGCATGATATCATGCGTGATTCGACAGAATTTTACACTTGATAAAATTGAACAGTTTTGAAAAAATAGTGAAAAATTAATTATAAAAATATTTTTAAAATGCTCGGGGATCGTGGTTCTGGCAGCGGAGGATAGCTAATCAACTACAAGTTCGTATAAATTCAATATTGAATAAATTCTAGGCTCTTAATAACTAATAAGCGCTTGTCGGCGTGGCCAATAATTTAACGAAGAAAAAATTTATGTTTTCTGCACTGTAATATTTTCGAAGCGTGGATTGGGGCCCCTTTAAACTTATAACTCACGTGAAATTCCTTGAAGGTCGTGGTTTTCTTCTTTAGATCAAAATCGTTTGATCGGCAGCAGGTCCAGGCTTCGATTTCAGCACGTGGGGAATTTTAATTTAATATTTCCTTCACCAAATTATTAAGGGATGATTTAACTTTAAACTTTTAAATTTATCGATTTATGAAAATAAATTTACAAATAACAAATAGATTAGCCTAAAATATTGGCTCACAAATAAAACATATAAAATTGAACAAGAATTTTTTACGAATAGGTCTTGGTAACTATAAAGAGATCTGAACGGTGAGGATTTCAAAAGGGAAGTGCTGTCTTTTTCTCTAAGCTTCTTGGCTAGACCTTTCTTCTGAGAATCTTGATGTAATAATTTGCATGAAAATTTGCCATTGGTAGAACGGTTGTGACGTAGACGTGACGTCAGTGGCAGGCAGTAGAATATAATTCCTTTAATTACAATAATAATTCAATTTATGTAATCTTAAAACTGCTTAATCTTCTAGACATAGTTCCTCTCATACAATGTACATGTGCTAGCGTATATGATAAGGCAGGTTTGTTGTCTGATAGTAGATTAACATGTGTTGCTTTCAAACGATCACCTTTTTGGTGCTATTTTTATGCACTATGATTGGCTTAGGCTTGCCAAAGAGATTTAATTACCATGTGGTTCAGTTGAAGTAATAATTAATAAATTAATATTCTTATACAATTTTTATTATGTCTGAGACTGTTATAATTAATTTCTGCAGTTTTTACCAATAATATAATTTCATGTTATGACCTAGTTAGTTACAATAAGACTTGACATTATAATATAATTTCTTAAGTAATAAATAATTTCAACGATAATACATACATTTTATTTTTTATTCGAAATTCTTGGTCCTTTATTGATAGTTTTTATAATTTTTAGAAATGATATTATACCTCACATGAAACTGGCGTGACATTTGACAATACTTTGAATCAGTCAGCTGTGTTCGAACTGCTTTAAAAACATCTGATCGATAGTAAACATAGTGTAACCTCAAAATTCAATGAGCAATTCATAAATAATTCGTGCTTTATTTGCATAATAATTATAATTTTATTGGATAATTTACTAGAAAATATTCAGTACAGAACGGTACTCTTATCTAATATACAGTTACTGATAAGTAAGCTTTATCGCTCGGTCGCTAACTATTCCTTTAGCAAATTCTTTAATTTTAAAAGGTAATCACAATTTTCTCTCTTCTCATGAGATCTATTTGAAAGATTCATCACATAAAAGCCCCCAGGATATTTTAAATAGGTAATTGGGAGACGAGTCAAAACAATGACTATTTGAAAAATCTGATATTGTGATGAATACACTATTTCATCTCCTTACTTCTACGAAAACTCGACACTTAACACTAAAAACGATATATCGTGCACTTTTGGCTATGAGAAAATAAATAATTGATTGTTCCTTCCATTGGATACAATCGAAATACAATAATTAATGAGGTCTCTTTGGATCCTTCATTAAAACAACTCCACAACTTCCATTCACGGGTGGCTTATGAGCAGACCCATAACTATAACAAATATACAAAATTCGACATATTATCCTCTTAGGTTTCAAACAGTATTTGCAACAAATATAGATTTTCATCATTTTTCATGGTTATTACAAGTTTCGACTCTTTGTTCTGGCTTTTACATTAATTGGGTGAGAGTGAGATTTAACTTCGGTGACTTGACAATTGTCTACCGTTTGACTCGAGCAATTCCTTTTTTACGCTTAGTACGTTGTGTACAAACAGGGTTACACTTGAAGTGATTTTTGATTATCAATGCTGGTTACAAATATTATGCTTTCAAGATTATATTTATCAATTTGAATTACAATTCATGATCTTTTGATGCAACAATAATAAATTTTCACATTTGAAGGTAAGAATTTCATTTTCTTTTGAGCTTTTTAGAGAAACATTTATATGACATATAACATGCGCATTCCGTGCAATTTAACATAAATATATATTTTTGGTTGCGTTTTTCACTTATAATTTCACATTAAATAATAGGTTACATTAATTAATAACGATATTGCTTTGATTCCATAAAAATTGACTCTATGATCTCGCACACATTGGTTGGTGTGACGAAGAAAATTATCAAACAGGCTTTGGCTCTGAATAGATTTTTCTATCGATTCTGTATTTCGAGGTTAGATTTACACATTTTTTCAAATAAACTTTGTTTATTTTCTTTCCTCCTATTCACTACTAACTTCATCTTATTTCTAATTTACAATTATTTTCTGTTGATAATACAACTCTTGTTTCTGTTTTTCAGTTGTGCGGCTTGTACCAGGCGATTGTTTCTGTGATGATTGTAACATGAGGCGGATGGCTTGATTAGGTTGGTAAATTTTCAAAGTTGTTTCGTAGTTTTAATTTCTTGACTTAGAGTTGATAATAATTTCTTCATTTGATGTGAATTAATAATATTTCCTTATTAGCTGAGATGCGGCGAAGTTAGGTTATCTTGTTGATTAGGCAGCAGTAGAAAGATGCTAGTCTGCAAAGATATGATTCGGTGGGTAGGCTGTAACCATGAAAAGTTTGATGATTCGTATAATCCACGAACGTAGTTTCAGTTAATTAAAATATTATTCTTTCCTCAAGCCCCCATCTAAATTTGATTTCTGATTTATTTCAAAGTTTCCGTTCCAATTTGCAACTATCCGTTTTATCAAACTTGGCTTAAAACGAATGTGCCGGTGGTGTAGATCATTTCCTACAAACTCATTTCCTCTTGGTCGGCCGGTAACATGCAGTTTGATCTTTTTTAAACCTGACATGCCGGTGGTGTCTGTGGGTTCTTCTAAATAATATTTTCCTTTTCTGCATGCTGGTGTACAGTTGGCTTGATTTTAACCGGACATGACTGCGGTGTGAATAGATTCTTCTTAATATTGTTTTCCTTTTTTCTTGAATGCTGGTAAAAGATTTGATGTAGGATTTCAGCCTAACATGACGGCGGTGTAGATGAACTCTATTAATGCTTCTTCTTTTCTGTTGAACTACTATTTTGCTTGTATGTTGTTTTGTTTTGTAGGTTTTTACTTTCAATTGTGATTTCGATTTGTTGTGGGTTTCCGTTTCATTTCTATTGTTTAGTGGGCGATCTTCACGAGTATTGGTTTCACATGTTTCAGGTGCTGTTTGCGGTGGATGGACGATGATGTGGGCGGTCGGCGGTCCGGGCTGCTCTTCCACTCGGTGGGCAGCGTCCTTGGACTCCTGGTAGTCGGCGCGCGGCGGTACGGGCTGTCCCTCTACTTGATGGATGTCGTCCTCGGCCTGGCGGGTGATGTCGGCTGGTCCCTCTCGGCGTTCTGCGGGGTGCGGCGCGACTTCAGTCCTGACATTCTCGGTAGGTTGGTCTCCCATACATGTGTCATGTTCGCTTGCTTGTTTGACTTTCACCTCCTTCATTGTATCCTTCTCCACATGTACATGTTCCTTTAGGCTGACTTTGATGTTAATTGTTTTTGTGTGCATATCTTGGGATATCTTATCTAGTCGATTATTGGTTTCCAAAATTGATTTATCCAGACACTCAGTTAATTTTTTGATGGTATTATCTGTGTCACGGAATGCTCCATCCATCCGCTGACTTAACTTCTCCAAGCCCTGTTCATTTACCTTCTTTGCTTCTTGAACTTCCTTTTTTAATTCTTCCTTTGCTTGTTTGTTATCTTCTTTTAATTGTTTGTTGTCTTCCTTTAATTGTTTGTTGTCTTCCTTTAATTCTTTTATTGCTTCGTTTGTTACTGGAGAACCTTGTTTTATTTCTTCCAGGATGGTGTTCCAATCTATTGCGGGAGTGGGCGTATATCTAACGGTCATCTGCTGGTTCTTCATCCGAGCAACAGTGCGAGAAATAGGAGTTCCTGTTTCTGGGGCCTCGTCGTCCGTATGCTCTCCCGATGTTTCGTCCTCCGGCTCTTGGGCTGCCAACGGATCTTCCACTAGAATGCAGCTCTCCTCCACCTGTGTCGAAGATAAATCATCCAGTACATTGGGATGGAAATCGGCGGATGCGGTGGCAGATGCGGATGGCGGCGAACAATCGGGTGAGATGTCTTCGGTGTCCGACAGACTTGGATTGACCTGGTCGTTTCCTGCCATGGTTTGTGAGAAAATAATGCGACGAACGTGTGCGGTGAATGAATGTGGAAATGTATATGTGATATATAAAATAATTAATAAGAAATCCAATAGAAATTGTTATAGCTTCGTAGTGAGTGAAATACAGAAAAAGTGGTTTAGCAATGTGTTCAGTGATAAAATGAATCAAGTTAGCAATATCGTTAACATAAAAATGATAATAACACACAGGATACAATGAACACTTATGCGGTAACGAAGGTACGTCTCTTATAATTTATTACTCTTATTATTATAAATATTTTACTCTTATAATTTCTTGCCGCAATTATATATAGGGCTAGAATTCTTCACAAAATTTTATATAAAAGCTGCAGCATTCTACTTGAATTATTCCGCAATATATCCGTGATTTAATTTTACTTCCCTCTTTATGCTTTAAAAATTTTTAAAAAATGTAAATAACTTCAATCCTCTTTTCCGTAAATTTTTTATAAATTGTTTCAATATAGACCTAATATTCTTCAAATAATATGACCTTTCTTATGGTATTTCTTATACCTATGACTTATAATATGACCAATTTTCGAATAACACAATAATAAAATTCTGAGTTCGATTTTTTTCTCTAAAAATTCATCAATCGATAAATTTCTTTTCTGTTCAAAAATTGGGTATGGCACGTCTTGCTGTTTTGTATAACAGTGAACAGTTAATATTCAATTCGAAGAAATTCACAACCATGAATTTTTTCAAAAAATTTTCCCGTTGTCAGCGCTATAGTATACTGAGCAACTAAATAATCCTCATAGTCGATTATCCACCTCTTCAATGCCTATCACTGTTGGGCGCCAAATCATGTGGAGCGGTATTTTACTTGCCTCACATATGTAGGGTGATTTGCCAAATCATGTAGTGCTGTATCTAAATGCCCCACGTTGGGCGCCAAATCATGTAAAGTGTTTTTTTTTTTTTTTTTAACGGCTTCACGTATGTAGAGTGAATCTTGTACTAATTCAACGGTGTTGAGGTTATAAATTTTGCAATTGCGTGCGTGGACGCTGAGTGTACACCAGACTGATTGATTCACTACAAGATTCAATGCAATTGTCGGAATCGCGGGAGGCCTAAACGCTCGCTCACCCTTGATTCTTCTAATGACAGATTGTATAGTGATGAAATTTTTATAAGCAGTGTAGCGATCGCTAAACACTGAATACGGATATCTTAAAATTATTACCTGTGAAGAATGAGCATACAAAATCATACAGGTTGAGCAAAAATCCCGATGTAGATAATTTACGGGACTGCGTCTCTAATAAGTTCCGAAGATTAAGATAGGGTACAAGGACCAGATATCGTTTGGAATATATTTCGAGAACAGAGTCTTGTCGAGTTTTAAGCTCTATTGTAGGAAATTATATGATCTCTGGCTGCATCTGCTGTACGATTGATGTATTCGCTCCTAAGTCGAGGTTGGTAACAGATAAAAGCTGATATATGAGCAGGTAAGGACAAAGAATAAATATCACGATCTGACCCCACTCGCTACATCCACTTAGACCTGTTCCAATATCCAGCTTAATTCATTTATTCCAATGATCGTATTCGATCGGTTCTTGATGATATAGAACGTATCAGACACAATAATTGACAGGCTTAAGAAATAATCGAACTCAGAGAACGAATTAACAAAACTGGAATATATTATAATAAAATATATGATCTCACAGTGCAGATTCAGAATATAATTTACAGATTGAAAGTGGTTTAACATTAACAAAAATGATTAGCAATTTTCTTGTACTTGCATGATATCATGCGTGATTCGACAGAATTTTACACTTGATAAAATTGAACAGTTTTGAAAAAATAGTGAAAAATTAATTATAAAAATATTTTTAAAATGCTCGGGGATCGTGGTTCTGGCAGCGGAGGATAGCTAATCAACTACAAGTTCGTATAAATTCAATATTGAATAAATTCTAGGCTCTTAATAACTAATAAGCGCTTGTCGGCGTGGCCAATAATTTAACGAAGAAAAAATTTATGTTTTCTGCACTGTAATATTTTCGAAGCGTAGATTGGGGCCCCTTTAAACTTATAACTCACGTGAAATTCCTTGACGGTCGTGGTTTTCTTCTTTAGATCAAAATCGTTTGATCGGCAGCAGGTCCAGGCTTCGATTTCAGCACGTGGGGAATTTTAATTTAATATTTCCTTCACCAAATTAATTAAGGGATGATTTAACTTTAAACTTTTAAATTTATCGATTTATGAAAATAAATTTACAAATAACAAATAGATTAGCCTAAAATATTGGCTCACAAATAAAACATATAAAATCGAACAAGAATTTTTTACGAATAGGTCTTGGTAACTATAAAGAGATCTGAACGGTGAGGATTTCAAAAGGGAAGTGCTGTCTTTTTCTCTAAGCTTCTTGGCTAGACCTTTCTTCTGAGAATCTCGATGTAATAATTTGCATGAAAATTTGCCATTGGTAGAACGGTTGTGACGTAGACGTGACGTCAGTGGCAGGCAGTAGAATATAATTCCTTTAATTACAATAATAATTCAATTTATGTAATTCTTAAAACTGCTTAATCTTCTAGACATAGTTCCTCTCATACAATGTACATGTGCTAGCGTATATGATAAGGCAGGTTTGTTGTCTGATAGTAAATTAACATGTGTTGCTTTCAAACGATCACCTTTTTGGTGCTATTTTTATGCACTATGATTGGCTTAGGCTTGCCAAAGAGATTTAATTACCATGTGGTTCAGTTGAAGTAATAATTAATAAATTAATATTCTTATACAATTTTTATTATGTCTGAGACTGTTATAATTAATTTCTGCAGTTTTTACCAATAATATAATTTCATGCTATGACCTAGTTAGTTACAATAAGACTTGACATTATAATATAATTTCGTAAGTAATAAATAATTTCAACGATAATACATACATTTTATTTTTTATTCGAAATTCTTGGTCCTTTATTGATAGTTTTTATAATTTTTAGAAATGATATTATACCTCGCATGAAACTGACGTGACATTTGACAATACTTTGAATCAGTCAGCTGTGTTCGAACTGCTTTAAAAACATCTGATCGATAGTAAACATAGTGTAACCTCAAAATTCAATGAGCAATTCATAAATAATTCGTGCTTTATTTGCATAATAATTATAATTTTATTGAATAATTTACTAGAAAATATTCAGTACAGAACGGTACTCTTATCTAATATACAGTTACTGATAAGTAAGCTTTATCGCTCGGTCGCTAACTATTCCTTTAGCAAATTCTTTCATTTTAAAAGGTAATCACAATTTTCTCTCTTCTCATGAGATCTATTTGAAAGATTCATCACACGCTCTAGGTGGAATTTTTGTCAACTTCCACAAAATTCCTGATTCGAAATTTGTAAACTAGGTTATCTTAATAGAATTGATGTAGCACAAGCAGGTAATGTTTTCTATTTCTAAATTATTCTTCATTAGATTATTATGACAAAAAATAGTGTACGTTACTTGAACGTGAATGTCTTTTGCAGTGCTCGAATGAAATTCTAGTCTCGGCTGACGCCTCGACTAGAAACATCATTCTCCACTGCAAAAGGCACCTTCCCATCCATGTGACGTAGTATACTATTAATTCATCAAGAGTACATATTTCCTCATGATTTTGAGTAATACATTTTCATGATTGAGATTGAATATTTACAAGTAATTCACCATATTTCTACATAGAATCCAAACAATTCGGCAACGGTACGGAGTTGGAAAATAGAAGAGTTATAACACTTTGAATATCACGCCACAAAAGCACACCATGTTAATCAGTTGCTGACTTTTTTAACTGAATCAGTGAAAATTTATACTTATATTACAATCTTACAAATTTAGGATTGTTTTCTTCTATGACTGAATCCCGTTGTAACAGTGCAACATGATTTTTCATAAACCTTCCATTTGAAATCGTCCCCCATGGAAACCGTCTGATAGTGATACGATACTTTAGTAGACTATATCTATACACCTACTTTACCTTCAGTTCTATATAGATTATTATCTATAGTTAGCCTACTGCAGAAAACTATTAATCAAGTAACAGATAACAGTCATAACTTAAACAAGAGAAGAGAAATCCTTATTACCTCGATTACACAAATTGTATTGATTTCTGGTCTAAACTCATTTCAAATAGATTTTTCATTGCAAAAATGCAATCAGCTACTCGCATAGCCGCTTAGCTTTAACCAATTATCTTACCAAATTGACTTCAACCAATTAACCAATTGACTTACAAGTAAGATATACGTACAAAAGATGAAGTAAAAAGAATAATGACATTATATCGTACTATAAGAATACTACAGAAAATAATATTATTATTAGTTGACTTCCACTATATAGAGATCTACTATTTAGAAATTTGAATTTCTGGCTGTGAAGCCAGCAAGTTCACAGCCTCCTCATACGTGACAAGCCACCAAATTATACTAATAGGGTGTGATGGGATAGATGGAATAGATACCTCACTTGTCGTAACCTATAATTCTGGTGATTGTTATCTGCTCATTATCAGACACCACCGGAACACCGGAGTCATGTTCTTGCATAATTGATGATTATTCGGAACAGTGATGTGCTCAGACCTCAGATGCAACGAGATTGCTCGCTATATCAGAGGAGATAATTTCCAGTTCCGGACGAGTGAACAAATTATTGTATTTCCATCACATCAAACATGCATAATCGAAAACGGCAAAATGCATTGAATAACTCTGACCAGGTCAAATGCAAATTTCCGCTGTAACTGAAATTGCACGTGGTTTAAAACGCATAATTCTCTGGTTATATCACATTTGTCAAAATAAAATACGCTTGTTCCAGGCTAATAAGAATTACATTAAGCGAGCAATTTATGTATATATGTATTTATTTATTTTAAATTCATCAAAATCGTTAGAGCCGTTGAAATGTTCCGAGATCTGTCGGACATAGACAAATAAACAAATAAGAACCGTATTAAAATGAAAAAGAATGATCACCAAGAATAATAAATCTCTACAAATTTAATAGGTCTCTGGATTATTATGAATTTTAACATGATCTAGATCGTTTCTACTGTACTCCCATAACGTAGGTCATGAACAATTATTGATTTTGTAAGAGTAAGACTAATTCTCCTGTCATAAACAATCAACGATCCATTGATCAAAAGGTCTACGGATTTACTAAAAGTAGTGCATATCGATTTTATGACTCATGATAAGAGGTAGAAGGATAGAAACACGTATAATGATGGAACGTTATAACGAAGGCTTCTCGGGTTTGTCTCTATGCTATTTTTTCCATATACTAGCCTCAATTTCTCCCACGAAAAACTTTGCATCCCATTCAAATACCGTTGAGCCTTATTCTGCTTGGAAGCATCACTGCAATGGAAGATCCGAAAACATGAAAAGCGCCTTTCTGAAATGCTTCTACATTTGAGCAATTCGATATTCACCGTCCACGTTCCTGGAAAAAATGTGAGAATTCGATTTCATAGCTAAATTTTTCATCAGGAGAACTTGAAATGTTTGTACTGATCTTCAAACGAAGCACTTTACTGGGACGATGGCGTTTTTGCTAAAGTGTCGTACCTAAAAAGATGAATAAAATTAACCGTGATTCGCTTTTTCATTTCCGTGCTAAACAACTCGAGCTGTTGAAGATGTTGACACTGGTTCAGGTGACGGCTGATTATGGAGCAGGTTCGTTGAGGATGGTGGGGGAGAAGGAGGGTGTCGACGTCGCCGCCGAGTCTCATTGAAAACCTAATAAAATATTGTCGACGACAGTGGCTGTCGAGAGATGAAGCAACATTATATTACTTTCACAGCGCAAATGCAGACAATCTGATTTAGCCTCGACCCGGAATAAGGTTTGTGCTGTGAATTATCACCCCGTATTCTTCATTACTCATTCACAAGCACGTACTTCCTCACACTAACTGCCGCGAAAACGTACAACGCTATTTTCTGCCAACAAGAAAGTTCTATCTCATGTATAACTGAAATTGTGGAGATGTTCCACTCGTCTGCAAGTATTCCTAAACGTATAGTAGTATTTATTAAATATGTTAAGTATCGTTTACTATCAGTATATTATCGTAAATTATTAGGTAACCACAATATATTATATTCAAAAGTATTCCAAGTGAACATGAATTCCAAGTTCTGTTACAAGTGAATTACGAATCACCTGTATTTTTTTTCAATGCTTCAATTGAAACTGTAGCCAGAGGTGCTCACCCCCCTTGAGCCCATGGACACACCAACCTTGAATTAAGAAAAGTCAGCTTCTTCCTCCCTCTTCAATAACTTGGGAGCCCAAAAAAAGAATAAGTAATGTCCTCAGTAGTATTTTCAGGGACAGAAGGGTTGATTTCGAAGTAAGTCAGAAAAAACTGGATATAATAGAGTGTGAATGAAAATTTTAGTAGAGAGGTTGATTAAATTAAAAATATCGATAGATCTTAAATTAAATATCTTAGATGAGATCTTCAGCCCATTTGATATTAGTTTCATTTTCGCGAAAGAGGTCTCTTATTTTCCAGTGCTCTTAGAAATTAATACTGGATTGAAGTTCATAACAACAATCACTCAATAAAGTTATTCAATCATTTTCAGATTATTTTCCTCAATCATATTACTACTCATTTGTTATCGAGTAGTTATAAATTTATAAAGTTTTAAAGGGCTTAGTTATTTTTTAACAATAATTTGTTGATTAGGAATAAGTATATTGGACCTTATTCAGAAGGTAACGTTTGGAATGAAAAAAGAAAGAAGTAACGATGAGACTGGAGATCTTTTTCAGGATATGAATTGGAAAAGTGTTGACCAGCATTGATAAGTGATTTTGCAGCTTTGATAGCGGAGCAACACTTGTGTCGAGGAGTGCTAACGTTTGAGAGGACCAGAGGACGACTCTTGTTGCGTTCGAAGGCAGCAGAAAGAGGCAACAGATAACGAGTTCGCAATCTAGCCTTCTGACGGAAGGAAACAGTTTCAATTCTCTCCACCTTTATTGCTTATCGGAAAAACAGGAGTGGAATAAAAACAGAATGAGCAAGCAAAGAGATTCTTCTCTCTTTTCACGTCGGTGGCTCAGAAACAATGAACATTCAATTTGAAATGAGGTACAGGAAGTCAGTCAGCTACTTCAAGAAATCGAATCCAATACCCACTCTACAATAAATAAACAATAAATCTAATCCAGTGAACGTCTTGGCAAACAGATTTTATGAATTCCGATTCATGAAAACCAAACAAATTAGTTGAAAATTGTTCAATTTTGTCATGAAAATTGTGTTAATTGGTTAGATTGAATCAGATTAAAAATTGATATGCAGGCATTGTATGAGAGCCAAATGATGTTTTGTAGCTTACTATTCACAGAATTTCGTCAATTATTTGAATCTGAACGAGTTCAATCAATCGAAATTTATATGACGAAAGTCCACGGTTACTGTAAATTCGATGAGATTGCTCTTCTAAACGGAAACCAATATGTGATGGAAAATGTTTCTCTGTGATTTCAGTGGGAGTTCAGGAGTACCCTTCACACCATCACTTTGATATTTCACATCTACTTGATGGCATTATATTCATTTTATTGAACTGTTCAAAACGTTCCTGGAATGTTTGAAATCCTTGTAGCTCCAGTTTGTCTAAATTTGATGTATTGAAAAAATTATGTAAGTTATTAGTTGATGAAATAGAAGATTGGATATGGAATGCTGTAATTGGAACTTTGTTTTCTAAGAAGAAGAAGAATTTTCCAATTTTCTTTGTTTTCCCAAATACCAGTGTCCTACTCATCTTGTATTTTGTTGGAATTGATCTTTTGTCCTGGATTTCCCGATTGAAGAAAGGTTTTGTTCCTATAAAACTCTCAAAAACCCTTACAGCATACAATATAAAACTCCCTCAAGCCAAAACCTAACTTTGTTTAACACCTTCTGGCAGAGGCTACAAAACTTCTTCAGTGTTATTTATTCAAGCCATACTTTTTCAACAGTTTTTTTAACACACAGACAGACAAGATAGATTCTGTAGATTCTGTAGAATGACTTCAAAAACTTCAACTACAAATAACAAACAGCTCTCTCAATTAAAAACCAATACTCTATCATTTTTATCTTCCTACCATGATTATGTCCACATTAGCTTATGATGCTAAAATTAAACACCAAATATGAGAAATATGAATTATCATATTAAAAATGAAAAATAAAAATTGATGATTATCAAATCATCTACACTAAACTATCTACAGATCTCCAAGATATTCACAGCCTTATTCCTACCATGATCTCAGGTTCCTACAATGATCACAGATCTTCCTACCATGATTCTGTCCACATTAGCTGATGCTAGAATGAAACACTGATGAGAAATATAACAGATTAAAAATGAATCATAAAAAATCAAATTATCGACTATCTACAGATCACCAAGATATTCACAGCCTTATTCAAATTAACATAATCTTTTGTTGTAAGCATCAAACGGTATTACAATTTCTTTAAGTTCCAAATCTAAAAACAATCACAAGAAAGAGCTGAACAATATATTTAATAGATCTCAATTGCATTTCAATAAAGACATTACAGTATTTCCAATTCCCGGTAAACATACCATGCATTAGGCCGGTCCTGTTTTGATAATTATATTTTCGGTATTGATAATTATAGAGAAATGGAAAAAGAGTTCAACGAAAAGAATGAAAGGATTTCATTCGTCCCAATTTGAAAGAATGTAACGATATTATTTTTGTTAGCTCAAGAGTAAATGAGAAAATCAAATGAAATTAATGACCGATAATTTATTTTCTAATCTGAAGAAGTGATTCATATTTCGTCGAAGATTCCAGAGTGCTTTTGATAGAAATAAGAGTGAAAGTGTTTGAAAAGCATTTAATCTTCAAACAGGAAATTATCATGGGATTCAGATAATTGAACTGGAAGTGGGAAGGAACTAAACGGAGTTAATAAGATTATTCAATTATGAAAATCCTTTTGAAAATCAGAATCGTCCGAATCTTGATTGAGGCTTTCATTTTTCTAAATCAAGGAATATTGACTATGTGAAGATCAATATTCAAGTGAAACACTTTGATTATTATTTTTATAAAAACCGTACTGGAGAAGATTTTTCTATTCTATGAAATGTGTCTTATATTGTAAGAATATAATTTTGGATATTCCTCAAAATCTTGAAATGAAAGGAAATTGATAGGTCTCGAGCAAGCAGCTGTATTGTTATCACCAGATACGGTGTCAACAGTCTAGATTAGATAATAACGGCTCTCAAGGCTATGGTTTTGAACAGCCAAATGAAAACAAAAGTATTACTGCTATTTATTTATTAATATAAAATATATAATATTTTGAGGTTAGGTTCTTTGGTATCTACTAGTCAGCGACCTTAGTAATCGGTCGAGCCGTATATTTTGAGAATTAGCCAGACACCTTGTGGCAAATTAGTTGCGTATAAATAGCATTCGCTTATACTATGATCAGAGGGTTTAGTAAGCGATCATGCCATATCAATGTAAACGAAAAAGCGTTTTAGAAAACACAAAAATATTTATTATATCAAACGAGCATGAACAAAATATAAAAAACAAAACAAAAAGATGATGGAAATGGGATGTAACTTTATTCAGCGCATGGATACATGATGTAGTTTTAGGATGTACCAATCACAATGCAGTATTTGACCGGCGGTAAAAGCGAATTAATTTAAAATATACACGTATTATTTATATAAACAATAAGAAATCGTAATCTTTTTAGAACACAGATTTATGTAACAAATATAAAATAAGAGTATAAGACTAAAATATTCACTCATTGGGCAGTAATATAACAGTTTTGTATGGACTATTTGTCAGTATTAAATTACGTCATAGCAGAGTATTTTAAATCCACCAATGAGAGTGAGATATTTGAATTTTATGTGAATTGGAAAGTCGGAAGTGTGGTTGTAAAAGAATAGGGGAAGATCCAAACCCACTTGCTTGCCAGAGGTCACCAGGAACATCCACCAATTTAGAGAGCAATAGACTAGATCCCTTTTTGAATAATTTTATGATAAAAAATTTAAAGTTGCTTGAATAATCAAAAATTAAATTTCATAAGACTCAGTGAAGTCATAGTATGACATGAGTCATTAAATTTGAATAATCCCATTGGAGAAGACGACAGCAGCCAACCAGAAAGGCCTAGGACATCGAAACAAATCCAGATCGCCATCATAATTGTGAAAAATCGACACGTGAGTTCATTTGAAAAAGTTATTAAGGAGGGCCCTCAGTGCTACCAGTAAATCACAATTAAATAAAGCTAGCTCGTCGAAGGGTTATTTAAATATTGAAAGTAATATCAATACTTGCACAAGTCTTAAAACGTAAAGGGAATATTCTTAAGAACTATTTATGAGATTAACTATTTAAATATGCACAGATGAATATTTATTAATATTTGATTTATTATAATTATATGCTCACTCATAAATCTTTTTTAACAGCAATTTATTTAGATTTTTATGAAGCTCATGTTCATAAGATAAATTGATTTATCTGATTTCTACCAGAGGCCAAACCCAAGCCCTGAGATATATATTATATTTTAATATTTATATTTTTCATACTTATAAATAAGATTTATAAGTTTAATTCGACAAGCAACAGCAAGTCGACAACTGAGCTGTATAGTTTGAAAGTATATATGCTGATTAAAGAAGCACATGATATTAATTGATGCTAATAAGCGAAGTAAATCCTTAGTGAGCTGTCTGTGATATTTTTCAATATATATATATATATATATATATTCTCATATTATTTTTATATTTGTTGCTCTATTTTCCATTATTGCACGTTGATATTTTATGTATTTATTTTTTTATATTTGTTGAATGGTGTACCTTTTATTTATTACCCTGTCTTCATGCATGACCAATCTTGTTATAGTCTATTTTATTATCAGTATTGACCTATTATTAAAATTATCAACCAACTGTATTCTTCACCGAATAAGTTGGATTAATCGGCGATATACAGCATTGATTAATTAAATCTTTGGAAATAATACGTTCCCAAGATTTATTGAAATTATTCAGGACCATCGCATCCGATTTGGAAAAACTCAGTAGTCATAGTATTGAGTTGCAGCAGCAATAAAAATTGATAGAATTTATAAGGTATTCTGATAGAGTGTCGTCTTTGATTCCGCTCGGTATCGTCTTACATTGCTGACCACTTTGTTGGATGGTGGCGGGTGGCATTGGTGGCAATACCATATTGTCTTGTACAAAAATCAGAGCCCTTATATCTATCTACCTCTCCTGCATCTATATCTGTGGAGTCAACCAAATCAGTCATAAGAACTGTAAACTGTTAAAGCGGCCGACGTTTGCAGCCATCGAAAGCAGAGAATTGTTTGAGCTCCTAGAAGAGCTGGTAAGAAACTGGTGGTATTTTTCTTTCAGGAGTCACAAAAAATATCAAATATATTCAAAAATCCTTGCTCTACCGACTGCGGCCAAGCAGGGCACATGTGACGGCAAAAATAACGTTACAATATTAACAAAAATTCAACTCAAACGTTATGTTCATACGAGAATTAGTTATGCATAAAGATTTGTTGATTTTAGCATTTCTTGATTTGGAAGGTTATCAAATAGACATCAGAAACAATGGATTAGGTTAAGAGTAGAGAAGAGTTTTGATTGATCGGATACTGTCAATAGTACTAGTACAGTTCGGGCGAAGCTTGATAATGAACCATTATTAAAACAGTTGGTGGCAGAGAAAGACTAATAGCGTAATACCAGGTCAATCACGACAAATAGTTTATAGAGCAGCACCTGACGGTGAAAAGCGAAGTGCTATTGTAATTGCAATAGTTAGTCCGCGATTGACCGTTATTGGCGTAGATCAGACTGACTTGTAATTGGAGTTGTTTTCAATCAGCATACAGTAATTTGTATCCGCCTGTGGGCTTGCTGCATTCTGATTGGCGATGAAATTTAAATCATTTTTGGCTGGAAACCGAACAGTGATGGATGGAAACGAGCTTCAATAAATGAATGGTAACGTATACAATTCTAATGAGAGCTCAAGTCTCAAGTACCACTTTGCTAATGATTCTCAACGGTGAGAGGTATCAGTATCCGTTTTTCAATATGGCTTTCAAATCTATTTTAAAAAGTTCTGTTATCCACACCGAAGCAAGATCTCCTAACTTTTGTTATTAGCATTTCCTTTGATCTTTACCGACTCTCGATGGATAACATAAATCTTGTTAATAACAAGGAATTTTCTGTTAAAATCACTAGTTATTACCTTTCGTTGAGATAAATTTTTGATGTTCAGTCAAGTTAATAAGTTTTTGTTAATAGCTCCGGTGTAAACGCAGCTTTAGGAAATATAACAGACAAACTTCTGAAATAGAACATGCCTCCTAATAGGGGACATGATTGTGATGAAGTGATTCTATAATTTTAATAGAATCAAACGTTCAATTTTTTAATGAAGCAAATATCACAAGAAATCCGGGAATATGATCAGGAAGATTTTCATAGCAGTGGAACAAACTCGGTTATGGGAAATGTAGCACTTGCTTTCACAAGGAAAGGATCTTTCAGTTTATTCTAGATTATCTGTTTATTGGATTAACGATAATTATCAATTGATTATAATCCTTCAATGTTGTTTTCCATCACGATGTGCTTATTATTGAATCACTTTTTTTCTATTAAAAAAGAACGACTAGCAGTCAAATTTTCACAATAAATGAATTTATTCACTCACTGTGAGAACGAGATCTTTCGGCAGGTCCGCCATCTTCCCGGTTGACAACCAGGACCTGCCGAAAGATCTCGTTGTCACAGTGAGTGAATAAATTCATTTATTGTAAAAATTTGACTGCTAGTCTTTCTTTTTAATAGCAAACAATTGATTATAATCATAATTATTATTGGGAGATACTAAATGTGCTGATTTGGGGCCTCAAATTAGATGGAGATTATACATTATGTAAGTGACAGAACGACTCGACTATATTTGGTTACAATAAATTAGCGAGTGACCAAAACGTAGGTAAAGTCTTACTTTTCAAGTATGCTATTCACAAATCAGTTTGGATTTCTGGGTAGAAATATAAATTCAGTTCATGTAATCACAAGATGAATAGCTTCAATCATATCAGAAATGTAGATTGTCCTTGACAAATCCATATAAATCATACACATTGGGCACGTAAAAGAAATTATGCTCTACATGCAATTTCATGCTTTAATTCACTTCTCTATCAAATTATATGTTACTAAGGAATGATAAGTATCAAATATGCTGGAAAGAGCGAAGTTCTGGAATGAGGACCTGCTCTTTTTCCAAAACTCATGGAACTTCAATAGTTTCCTATCTTCCCAACCATGACCTGTAATGGAATGCAGTAGAGATAAAGATAACATAGTCGAGAGTTAAGCGCGAAACCTTAGCTAGGAACTAGGATGCTTTAGTTGAGTGGTGCTAGCACAATAACTGTTTCCAATTATGTTGTATAATCATATTTATGATGGGATGCAGCAGCTAGCTAGCTGAATTATCGATCGTTTAGGCAAAGTTGGCACCTTAATGCCGGCTTATCTCTCCAAATGCCTCAACAACGGCTCAACTTCACCTGTACTGCTGCTATTACCAAACGGGGCAGATGGATGTTGGAGGGGGGGGAAGCACACCAGACCAGAAACCAATAGGAAACTTTCTAGATCTCATTCAAACTTCACCTTTCACCAAGTTTTTCTCATCTTTTAGAACTTATCTACCGAAAAGCGCATATCTCTTCTTATCCAAGTCACACCTAGTAGACTATCACACGTAGTTTTAGAAACTGAGTATCCATCTGCAATATCCCAGTATCTTGGTACGGTGTTGAACAGTAGAAGAATATTTATGATTTCATTTAAAGTAATATAAACGTAGATCTGCTAGTAGTAGCTATTTGAAAAGTTTTTCACATAGTCAGATGGACTACCAATGTACTCAACTCAATGATCAATGATCAACTCAACTATCAATGTATCCAACAATTGATAATATCTTGGTGAACTTATAATATGATAACTAAGAGGCGCTAGTTAAACAGTTGGCAGAGTTTATATTGGAAATATAAGTGCTAAGAGTCAATTTTTTAGACTTCACAATAAGTTTCAAAAGGAACTTTAGATACAGATGTTTTCTCTGTAATGGATACTTTAGAAATATACTTCCGAGGGAATATTCTGTATAAAGTCATCAAGAACGCAATTCAACAAATGAAGTGGGATAGTAGCATCTCCAGTTTATGTAATATACCATAGATTCTTAAAATATCACATCAGGATTGTGACGTTGTCTTGGTATCGGAGTCTTGGCTGAAACCTGACGTTTCAAATAGGCTTGTGGAACTTGATGGGTATGTACTCCTTCGTAACGATCGCTTACATAAAAACGGTGGAGGTGTTGCTGCGTTTGTTAAGCGCGCCTTGCTGCCGAGTCATAAGTATTCATCCGATTCATCGATTCCAAATAGACCCGAATACATGTTCCTTGAAATTAAATCTCATAATGTTAAAATGCTGATTGGAGTATGTTATCGACCACCTCATATAGGATTCATGAGTGACTTTGGAGATACCCTGTTGCGCCTCATGCTGCCGTACAGCCATATAGCTGTAATGGGAGACTTTAACACTGACTTACTGGGACGTGACACCTATGACAAGACTCAACTCACGACTATGTTTTATACTGGTGGCATGACCCTGCTCCCCCTCCAGGCGACTCATCATACCGCTACGTCTGATACGCTCTTGGACCTGATTGCTGTTTGTGATGAGCGGTCGGCTGTTGGCCATGGGCAGATCCCTTTCCCTGCACTGTCTGCTCATGATATGGTTTACCTTGTATATGGCTTAAAAAGTCCCAAACAGAAGCCGAAAATCATTGAATACAGAGATTACAAAAACATCAACTACCATGAGTTATTCAATGAGGGGATGACATTGAACTGGCAAACCATTTACGCAACTAATGATGTTAATTACATGGTGAATGAGTTGCATAATGGTGTATACTATTTATTCAATAAGTATATTCCACTTGTGCAGCGCAGAGTGACAAGGGATCCTGCTCCATGGATTTCAAGAGAAATACGTCGGATGATGGCCGAGCGCGATCGGTGTAGTAGAGTTGCACGACGCACAAAGAGCTCTGTGGATTTCAATAGCTACAAGCGAATGAGAAATTTGTGCAAGCAGACCATCAGAAACGCCAAATCCAGATATTTCCAAAATCTGATCTCCTCTGCTGGTTCATCTGCTTGTAAGTGGCGTAGACTGAGGTCTGTTGGAGTTGGTGGAGAGGGGGGCGGGCCTGTTGTGTCTCACTCACTGGACGATCTCAACAACTTTTTTACTGACATACCAGTTGGCTTGGATCGTGCCCATGACTACATCAACTCTTTGCCAGCTCAAGTAACTGGAGAGCCATTCTACTTTTCAGGTGTCTCAGCAAGTGACGTTTTGGCCGCTGTACTGAAAATAAAGAGCAATGCTATTGGGGCTGATGATCTACCATTGAAATTCATAAAAATTATGCTTCCCCTCATACTTCCCTTCATCACCCACATCATAAATACATCTCTCATGACTTCCGTTTTTCCTGAAAATTGGAAGTCATCTATAGTCATACCCTTAAACAAAACTCCCAACCCGTCCTCCCTTTCAGACTACAGACCCATCAGCTTACTATCTGTGCTCTCCAAAGTACTAGAGGTGATTGTCCACAAACAGATGAGTGAATTTATTTGCAGTAGGGGGCTTATTAGCGACTTCCAGTCAGGATTCAGGTCTGGTCACAGCACCAATTCTGCTCTTCTCAAGGTGGCTGATGACGTTCGCAGAGCAATGGATGGCAGGGAGCTCACACTCATTGTCCTTGTTGATTTCAGCAAGGCCTTTGACTGTGTGTTCCATCCCATCCTATTGTACAGACTGGAGGGTATGGGTTTCTCTCGTTCGACGGTGGCATGGGTGCGGTCCTACTTGCAGAATAGACGTCAGTGTGTGAGACTTGGGGTTCCTCTTCGCGCTGGCAACCAGTGGGACGAGGTGTCCCTCAGGGTTCAATCTTGGGTCCTCTGCTATTCAGTGCATACATTGACAACTTGACTCATGTACTAAATACTACAGAGCATCACTTGTATGCTGAAGACTTGCAGCTGTATAAGCATTTCAAGCTTGGTGATGCGGCGACAGCTGTGAGTGACATGAACCATGACCTTGCCCGTGTGATAACCTGGACGGAGAATAATGGTTTAAAAATTAATGAGAGCAAATCGCAGGTCATGGTTGTAGGTCACTCAAGACTCTTGACTAGACTAAGCCTTAATGACTTACCCCGCATAAGAATAAACAATGTTCAACTTGACTACAGCACCAGGGTGAAGAATCTTGGTTTGACTTTTACAAATACTCTCGACTGGACAGCCATCTTCCCGGTTGACAACCAGGACCTGCCGAAAGATCTCGTTGTCACAGTGAGTGAATAAATTCATTTATTGTAAAAATTTGACTGCTAGTCGTTCTTTTTAATAGCAAACAATTGATTATAATCATAATTATTATTGGGAGATACCAAATGTGCTGATTTGGGGCCTCAAAGTAGATGGAGATTATACATTATGTAAGTGACAGAACGACTCGACTATATTTGGTTACAATAAATTAGCGAGTGACCAAAACGTAGGTAAAGTTCTACTTTTCAAGTATGCTATTCACAAATCAGTTTGAATTTCTGGGTAGAAATATAAATTCAGTTCATGTAATCACAAGATGAATAGCTTCAATCATTTCAGAAGTGTAGATTGTCCTTGACAAATCCATATAAATCATACACATTGAACACGTAAAAGAAATTATGCTCTACATGCAAGTTCATGCTTTAATTCACTTCTCTATCAAATTATATGTTACTAAGGAATGATAAAGTATCAAATATGCTGGAAAGAGCGAAGTTCTGAAATGAGGACCTGCTCTTTTTCCAAAACTCATGGAACTTCAATAGTTTCCTATCTTCCCAACCATGACCTGTAATGGAATGCATTAGAGAAAAGATAGCATGGTCGAGAGTTAAGCGCGAAACCTTAGCTAGGAACTAGGATGCTTTAGTTGAGTGGTGCTAGCACAATAACTGTTTCCAATTATGTTGTATAATCATATTTATGACGGTATGCAGCAGCTAGCTAGCTAGCTAGCTGAATTATCGATCGTTTAGGCAAAGTTGGCACCTTAATGCCGGCTTATCTCTCCAAATGCCTCAACAACGGCTCAACTTCACCTGTACTGCTGCTATTACCAAACGGGGCAGATGGATGTTGGAGGGGGGGGGGAAAGCACACCAGACCAGAAACCAATAGGAAACTTTCTAGATCTCATTCAAACTTCACCTTTCACCAAGTTTTTCTCATCTTTTAGAACTTATCTACCGAAAAGCACATATCTCTTCTTATCCAAGTCACACCTAGTAGACTATCACACGTAGTTTTAGAAACTGAGTATCCATCTGCAATATCCCAGTATCTTGGTACGGTGTTGAACAGTAGAAGAATATTTATGATTTCATTTAAAGTAATATAAACGTAGATCTGCTAGTAGTAGCTATTTAAAAAGTTTTTCACATAGTCAGATGGACTACCAATGTACTCAACTCAATGATCAATGATCAACTCAACTATCAATGTATCCAACAATTGATAATATCTTGGTGAACTTATAATATGATAACTAAGAGGCGCGAGTTAAACAGTTGGCAGAGTTTATATTGGAAATATAAGTGTTAAGAGTCAATTTTTTAGACTTCACAATAAGTTTCAAAAGGCACTTTAGATACAGATGTTTCCTCTGTAACGGATACTTCAAAAATACTTCCAAGGAAATATTCTGTGCAAAGTCATCAAGAACGCAATTCAACAAATGAAGTGGGATAGTAGCATCTCCAGTTCATATATATACCATAGATTCTTAAAATATCACATCAACAGTTAAATCCAAGGTACCTAAAATACATTCTAGCTATTCTATTCTAGGTACATTGGTTGAATCCACTTGAATTCTTCCAACAGATGTTTACGAGTATAATGTCGATGTAAGCCGGATACAGCCTCTGTACAGCATCACATAAACAAACACCATGTTTGTTCCCAACAGGAGCCTCAATCGAACGCACACACAACAAGGGATGCGTTGGAGAGGAGATTTGATTATTGATCATCCGATATTAAAAAAGTAATACTACACACTTTCACAAGCCGCAGCATGCAATATCGAACAGCATTCAGATTCATATAAGATAAAAGGAACTACGCCACGCCACACATTTTAAGCCGTGCCTCAGTGCTGAGCGCAGAGCGCAGACAGGCTGACTTTTAGTGCGGTTTGGCGAAAGGCTTCAACGACTTCTTATTAAATTCCGCCTGGCAGAGATGCACGCGGCAAGACGACAGGCTCCGCATTCCTCGTCAGTCCTCTTCACTGTACACTGTTCACTTCGCCACACTATCATATACTACTACCCTCTCACTCTCACATTCCCCACCCAACAACAACAGCTTCAACGTAAACATCGCCACAACGAGTGGCAGGGAATGTTTATGGGCCAGCTTAACACAACTTGGAAGTTTCGAGTGTGATTCAGTGATGATAACGGAGAGGTGCGACTAATAAGTAGAGTTAACAAGTTGGATGAGTTGTTGGGAATATACGTTTCAAAAGACACGATACATACATCTACAATGTGATAAGGTACCTCATTGGTATCAACAGATGGAAACATAAAATAGAATGACTTTTCATTTGATGACGTGGTAAAGTTTGGACATAGAGAATTACCACTCTAGCACTCAATCACGAATAGGGATTGATTTGAAATAGTATTGAGCTACCATGAACGAAATTCAATAAAAATCTATGACTGTAACATTCTAATGGCATTTTCATAGTGTGTAGTTCCTTACAGGAAATTACCGTCTAGCTCTAGCCTGAGTATATCGTAAATTACTGGATGTTCAAGAATATATCGTGTATATTCTTCCACCGTTGGTAACTGGCCGGCTTGATTAATATCGTAACTATCGAGTGAAGCTGTTTTTTTAAGTGTTTGAGTAAAGCTGTTTTTAAGTGTTTGAGTGAAGCTGTTTTGAAGTGCTTGGTGAGCGAAGAGTGAAGACGGTCGGTCGACAACCGAGAGATTCCTGGTTCGATTCCAGGTCTGGACACTGTGTATTTTTCTTTGAACAGTTTCAACCAACGAATTTCCTATTGCTGTTTAGTTCTTTGATGAACATCTGCAGTCATTTACAATTCCACAGTTCTATACATTTAATTTCCATTAGATATTTGAATGATTTTTTTAATTGGCATTAATGATAGAAGTGAATCCTGTTCACATCGCCACACTTGTATTTTGAATAGCCGGGTACCATACTGCAAAGATGCAAAGTTAGTAGACAGTATGTCTACTACCTTTGGCAAAGATGTACGTCTTCTATTTTTCAAGCTTGATTGCAAGATAATTGAGTGTTGGGCAGAGGCGCAGGTGATGTTGTGAGAGGCCAGGAACAGCAAGCCAGTTGGGGAAGCATCCAATACTATTCATTCGACAGAAATAAATCCAATTACTGCGTGCTGATTGCAACGATTCTTCTCGTGTGCCTCTCATCCGGAGCACACCATCAAAATCCGCCGCCATATTCGGTGCGCTTCCTCCTCAGTCGCAGAGCAAAAATCTCATCAAGAAGTCGGAGCCGTGCAGCCGATTTATGAGATCTCTAAGCGGTTCAAATGAGATTGCTTCTCGAGCCGCTTTTCCCCTTCTTACTACAAGCGGTCAATGGGTCGTTCTTGGATAATGATTCCACTTCAATGCGCTCCAATTCACCAGATGAGCAGTGGCCAACCCCTCCCCATCACCCCTCCCACGCCAACACTCACAGCACTCTTTAGATCCAGTTCATCGACTAATTCAATTACTTGCTGCAATAAACACCAGTTGGTGATTTTCAATTCAAGCTAAGAAATTAAGTAATAACAATTTCAAATTCTATCTCAAACAAATCTATTTGCGAAGAAAAATCCAAGTGGATTCAATCATCCAGGTTTGAAAACCTTTGAAATCAATATTTATCTCTGTGATATTTCCGCTTCCTTAAACTAGGCTTCCTCGAAGCTTCATATAAAGCCACTTGACTATGCCCACAAGTGATAAAGTTGAAGCGGGCGAGAAATAGATGGATAAACAAACTCATATCATGAAGAATAATATGTTAGTGTATCTCTTATTCTGATTAAACAACAGAACCTCTCGATTTCTCCGGCAGGTCACAAGAAAAATGCTAATTTAGCCAAGTCAGTTAGTCATCAAATAAATTTTGTAAGTATTGTACTGAGTATGACTGTGATCAGAGCAAAGGATAATCGGTACTTGATCTGAAAGCTGTATATTTTGATGTTTGGAAGTCTTGGGGCCATATGCTAACACTTTGTTTAACACTAAACCGTAAGTTTCATATGGGCTTAAACGAACAGTTGACATTTCTGCATTTAAACCGAGTATCTGCATATGGCTCTTAGGGAACGAACAGACCACATAGTTCAAAATGGAGATTTTGGATCGCTATCGACCTTCTATATCCAAACCTATTATATCAATATCAATGACTACAAATGTTTCTATCATTGAATCACTTCACTTATATGGGCTCCTTGATTCAAATAAAAACAATATAAAACCTTTCAGTGCCCTTTTATTTAGAACTTTAAAATATTGTAAAGTTTTAAAATATTGTAAAGTTTTAAAATATTGTAAAGTTTTAAAATATTGTAAAGTTTTAAAATATTTTAATTGCTTTTATCATTGTACAGTGACAGTGGCATCGATATGCACCGCTTCTTCATCATCCTGTTCCCATATTGACTTATTTATGTTTTAATAAAATTTGAATTCTCTATTAATTTTCAAGTGAGATTCATCGATGTTGAGAGCATGCTTTTCAGAGATCTCAACAATATAAATGCATTGTATAGAGAAAATAGTGAAAAAACAGAACCCAACTGAACAGCTGAACCCAACAGCACAATCCGAATACAACGGAGTGAAAGTAAATATTTGGTCGGCAAAGTTTTCCTTGCATCTCAGCTTTGGGAAGAATAATCCAGAACAAATAATATACAACACAATGCCCCGATAAGCACACCAAACACTATACATCGATCGCGGTGATATAAAACTTATTTCAAGAGTCAATTGATACTCTGGACCAGGTCGATGATGATGTGCTCGTATAACAAAAAATGCAAGAGTTTCTATGACTTTGTTTGGCAACAAATTCTGTTTTTGAAATAGTTCTCTCAAAATGAATATTGTTCATTTACATTTTAAGTGGAATCGATTATCAAGAGTTTCATTAATCCTAGTATATGTACACTTTTTCTTTTCCACCTCAATCTCTCTTTTAATAGATCATCAACTATTCAGTTCCAAATTAACTTACGTATTGAATGGTTGGTACGCTTTCAAATGTGACAGGATTAATCAACTACAACCATTCAGACATGCGTGTTTCAACTCTCAAATTGCAAGTGTTAATCAAGAACTTGCTCAAACAGGAATACGTTTTCAATGTACACAGTTCACCTCAGCTTCTGTTTTCGATAACTGGCTCTCTGCAAAAGGTGGTCCCTTCAACGTTCAAGCATGTAGGTAGATCCAAGCAAAGTTGCGTACCCATATTTCCAAATTGAAGGCCGCCTGTAGGCAAATGTTTGGATTCATCGCATTCAAACACAGCACAAAATTCATACTGAAGCCTGATAGACATTTTGACTGAAAGATGGCCGACAGGGCTTCATGCATGAATACAAGAACTCGAACATCTGTAGGCCTTCAATCAATTACCACAGAGATTCACGAAATTCACGAATTGCTTCCATGCTGTTCTAGTCTGTTATTCAATGTAAAGTCTCAGAGGAGTTGAACTTTCATGGAATTTTGCGCTGCTGTCAGCCTCCAGTCTACTCTATTTCGATCTGTATTGTTTTTTCATTGTGGATCAAATCACTCAAGCAATTATTCTGGGTAGGAAAATTGACATGATAAAGTCTGTCATTGAAATCGACAGAAATACGTTTTCAGATGAACCTCTACCATCACATCTAAACAACTTTCAACATATTACCTGTTCTTGAGGTTGAATAGATGAATACCAAAGAGACAAGGTGCGCCAGAGAAACTTGCTTATTTGAAAGGTCAATAAAAACAAAACTACTTTAGATATTGTTTTAATCTTTTTTTATATGAGAAAACAATATCTCAATTTTTCCCATGAAGTCTTGAAAATGAGATCAGACCAATGGCGACCCCCATTGCGCATACACTGATGAAGTAGATTTTTGAAATTTCGTTGCAGTATACCAATCGGTATGTTGGCAATGGCGTCGCTAATATTGTTCTTGAGGTGTACCAAGGTCCGTGGTAGATCGACATAAACCAGAGATTCCAAATAACATAAAAAAATCGCATTGACGAATCGCATGCGGAATGAGCCTTGTCACTAAAAAAAAGACCGCGTCTTCAGGCAGGTTGTCAATCAGCATATCACATGTATTTTGGCCAAAAAAATCGCGTTCAGTCAATTCTTGAACAACAGCCAATTTAAAGGGATGAAGTTGAAGGTCTTCATGGAAAATTCGTCGAACAGTGGAGTCAGAAATTGCCATAGCAGCTGCGTGTTTGCGAGCCGAACGCCTGGGAGAACGCACAACTGAGGCATGACTGCCTCACTCTTTCTATATTTTCTGGAATTCTGATGGTTCGTTGAAGTCCATTTCTGGGTTCAGCGACACTTCCACACTCCTGAAATTAGTTAACCTACGACATAATCGAATTTATGGCCAGGAACGAGTCTGTGGGGAGGAATTTCAAATCGAGCGCGGAAGGTGATCAACCATTAGAAAAGAAGCTCTCAAGTGCGAAGGCCCGCTGCTCTCTAGAGCAGAGCATGATGGCTAATTTACTTGAGGGAGGATAAACTTGAAAACTCCCCCTTCCAGGAAATAAATTCACTGAACAAATTTGTTTTTTCTCGTGTCTGTCGTCCGCGCACATCAGGATATAATCTAAGATCTATCAATTTAGAATAAAATAGCTCTAAATTATTCAGGTGTTTTCTTCGTTATAATGATTCATTTCATTATTGTATCAAGTGTATTGTCCCTTAAAATTTTCCGATTCCCATTATCTGAGTTATATTTTGCTAAGTCCTTTTGCAAACTAATAAATCCAGACGGAGAAGTAGGAGTAGATAACTAGCGAAGTCCAATAATGTGGTCAAATACCTGCAAAGCAACATACAATGAGGCCACTAAGTGGGAATGTTGGAAACAAAGTCGAAACTAATAATTATCATTGTCAGTCCAGCACAAACCTTGAAGTTTGCGCAGACAAAGTTGCGAGTCTGCGGTGATGAGTGAAGCCGCGATGTCACGGCGGGCCTTTGCCGGGGCATTGTGTTACGCCCCGGTCAGGGGTGGCCGTTAATTATTTTATAGACCAACTGCGAGCTTGTTATTATTAAACTATTGTTTGAACCATAAATACTTGCTGTCAATAGAGGCACTCGCCTCTCTCCCTCATTTGCAAAACAGTGAGCGCTCCGATCACACTCTCACACAGATAATAGCAGCAGCATGTTAATTATTAGCTGCAAGCTGCCCTCCAACCCCTCCTACCACAGCACCGTTTGATTACCCGATAAACGTCCATGGTCATCTTTCACATGAGCACAGATTGCTGTTCAAAGTTGATTTACGAAGAATAACAGTCACCCGAGGCGATAATGAGCCACGGCAATTACAGGTCTCTGCTCTCTCACTCAACTCGGCACCTCACACCACACCATCACTCTTCCATCTCACTCACGCCTCTTAATGATCTGTAGTATACAACAGCCATTATGGTAACGCCAACCGAACGGTCACTGCGAGAAGCATGCTGAGCCACTTCAACTGATAAATCTCCGCGCACTATAAACAAGTACCGAAACGCCAACAACAAAGTGCTTATGGTGCAAATTGAAAAATCCGTTCCGACAACTAAAATAAGGCTGTAGAGATGATCTATGAATAGTATTATGAAAAAAGTATTCCATTTTACTTGAGAGAAGTTTTCTAAACTTGTATTTCTGCAAGAAATGCTGACTAATATGAGGATGCGAGATTTATGAGCTTGAGAGATCTATTTCTCTTTCATTTTGGATGGATCAAAAACGTTTCACTCTGAGAGAAATATCAATAGTATATTATTAACTGGTAATAAGGAGTGTGGAAAAGTGGATTTTTTCAAATTGAATTAGGAGTTAAAAAATGAAATGCACAATAAGAATGAAATACTATGAAATCATAGAAACAATGGATACTAAGAAATAGCAATAAGTTTGTAAGAAAAAATGTTACTCCTATCATAACATAACTGAACACATCACCAACCCAGAAAGTTCAGGTGTGAAATGGATTTACTCTGGCAACATTTTAATATAGTTGAAAAATAATTCCGATAATTTTAAATTTGAATTTGAAAAGTCAAAAGAGTATTCTATAAAGCATAGCATTCGTGAATCGTGATTTTACCAAACTTCAATTCCAATCAGTAATCAATGCATGTTGTAGGTGATGCAATGATTAAAATTATCTTGAATTGTCGCGTAATAAACGTTTCCCATTGGAAGATGAGTAAACAACCCCGATTCCGGTACTCACACATCAACAATGTGCAGTCATGAATAAACTGGTCTGGTATGTGATGGAGAGCATGATTACATGTGAGTGCCGAGGATTGCAGCAAATAGCCGGATAAACGGGAAAATAGAGAAGACAGCAGAATAGAGAAAACGGAAAAACGGGTCTTTCGTTAGCAAGATGATTTGTACATAAAGGATGTCGGGAGAGAATAACCTCTAACAAAATTCGCTCTTATCTATCCGTTCTCCGCTGAAAAAAGATAAGAAAACAAAGACTGCGTTCTTCCCCTGTGCGAAATCTAGGTCTCAAAGGCTTTTTTCAAGCTTAGTGGAGTTCCACCACTCAAAAATTAATCTTGGAGATTATGTTCCTTGCAGAAAAATATAGCTGACGTCTAGAACTTTTTATATGGAGCCTGTAAGGTAGCTCAGGTTTCTTACGAATAGTTTACATTTCCACGAGTCTTCTACTATCATGTCGCAGTCTCCACAAAACAAATTTAAGTCAGGGAGGGGATTGTAGAACTCGTAAATAAATGATATGAGTCCTTTTTGACACTATCAAGGTCGAAATGGAATTGATTGCTGTTCACTTTAGCTTGGGATCAGCTCTGAGCCCAAAGTTCGATTCTCGTTTATTGTTATCAATCCATAATCTTGTGATTAGCTCTTATTCTATATCATTTATGAAACTCTCCTATCTACATATTATTATGAATTTAAAACATTTTCTGCGATTAGCAAGCGCTAGTGTTTTTACCTTCTCGCTGAATGTACGCTGCTCTGGTAGTTTCAATCGATTTCTAATAGAGCGACCTGGCTCTATTATTTTAATAATAATATCGAGCGACCTGGCTGGCTCAGGTCTGGTGTCAGAGTTTTCAGGTCGCAACTGATCAATTCTTAGACTTCTGACATGACCTAACGACTGCTTTTCAGGCAGCCGGGACCGACGGTTTAACGTGTCCATCCGAAACACGGGAGTGGCCATGTGATACAGATAAGCTCAATGTAATCACTCCGATACCAGTCAGCATGACGAGAAGGGATTTTTCTCAGATATTGTACATATTATTATCACGATTATGCCATATTATATGTGCCATACGGATATATCTATTAATATCATCAATATTGTACAAGTGGTACAATATGTTAATCTCAAGAGTGTCCTCCATAATCACCACTAATCATAAAAATGAATAAATCAGCCCATTCAAGGACGCATCATCTGCATGTTCTCGCTAATATTTGCATAGGACAGATTTCATACATGTCTTTGCGGGTTTTTTAAACAAATTCTCTACAACATAGTCCATCGGATCTACAGCAAAACACCGTCAAAGACTCGAGTTTCCAGTGCTGAACAATTCACAACCATTAAAAAACATCGATTGATTGAAAACGTCAACGAACGTAAATAATTGAATACGGTTGGGAGGGACGTTCAGTGCTTTGGAACAGCAAGTGATGGGCCTTTTTTTAATATATCAATTTGGAAGTAACGCGAAACAGGACCCCTTCAGGCTGTGGAATTCCAATTAGTGGATAACCGCTCTGCAGATGTTGAGCGTGATGTTTATTGAATGGACTGCAGACAAAATTACAAATGCATCTTGATTCTTCTGCATTGAACTCTACCGCCGAATTTTTGTTTTCTGTTCCCAGTAGAATCATATATTAACTGGAATCATATATGAAGGTCTTCCGATTTTCATTCGGTTCCTGTTAAGGAAAAATATTATTTAAACATTGATAGGCTTTCATTTTCTGAAAAGTAGCTCAAAGATAAAAAGTTCGTGTTATCGAAATCCGATATCTGTACGTTAATTATAGGCAAGATGAATCAAAATCTGCAATATATTTTCAATTTTGGTTTTATTCGGTTTTGATATTTGTTCTCATAAGAAAAAATAACATTGGACTCGAATTTTATTTCAGAAAAGTACGAGGTATCTCAGAGATAAAAAGTTTCAGTTATCGAAATTCGAAATCTGTACAGTAGGCCTGAATGTATCTGAATGATCGGTTTATTTCATACAAGGGAAGTAGGTTATAGTATAGTATAAAGTATAGTTGCACCTCCATTATCCCTTTACCCGTCACCCACCGAATAAGGGCGCTATAGCAACGATGAAGGATGTATCTAGTGTTTTTTTTTTAGGTTATGGAATCGATAAATTTGGTCATGATACATTATTACAATCATTAGATTGCAATTTTATACTGTTGTATAATAAACAGAGTGGCCCAAAAGTCACTACCTATCGCGAATTTCATGTAATCCAAGCTTTTTTAAAAGCTTGAACACTTTCATGATAGCTACACTAAATAGTGAAAATTGAATTGAATCATGTTGCCAGTATTCTGTATATGTACCACATATTAATGATTGTGTATCCAATAGTAGTGTACTTATTTTTTCTCCCGATCATTTTGATTATGTGTTTCCTAGAATGAAGAATAAAGTGTGTGTGTGTATAACACACAATGAAGTGCTTTACGCTGAAAATCGTGTATCATGTTGATGTGATAGTTATGTATATGCTGATTGATGATTCAGATACAGTATAAAAAAGCATAGTTGTAGATGATACTAGGATAAACGATGAACCTGGATAATCCGAGGTGGAGTGATCGAAGAGCTACTGTTGTGGAAGAGATAAGAAATAGGTTGGAGGGGGAAAATCATAATAACTTCAATAATTGTTTGTAAATAATAGTGGTCAATTAACCCTTCTAACTGAAAGTGGGCGATTCCATCAGTTACTTGGTAGGAGAGTATTGCTACTCGTCATTTCGGGTATGATACGAACTGCGACTTCTTTCCACCACTTTATGAATAACTGAGCGAGCTGTTTAATATTCATGCAGCATTGGCAAAGTACACACATCACGAGCGAGCCGCCGTGGTCTACACAAACTTTATCACTTATTCATTTTATTGTTTTGGGTTATGACGGGGAAGGGCAATACTTGTTACTTAGAACAAGTCGGCGATATGGATGTTTCCCCGCCACCACTCTCCTATTAACTGGAAATAAGGGCAAGAGTCGAGTGAAATATCAACAGAAAGTGCTTCTCCGTCGTATTCTTCTTCTTGCAGACGAGACCAGCTTGTTTTACGATCAGGATGCGAGAGGAATCCTCCTTGTCTTTATTGGTCTGTATGCAGTCTCTAGGGTCGTTATCTTTTCCACACGTTTGTTTCGTTGCCAGACGCTGCAGCACATCAACTGCCAGCCAATGACACCGCACATGATGGAAATTGCTCACACGATAGTGAAAATAAAGATGCTCGTTGCACTAATGATGTCCGTAATAATGGCTAAGAGCAATGATAGTACCACAGAGCGTGATTCAACAGAAGGGCACTTCCCCAAACATTCACAAATCCATTGAAATGTTAATCAGTGACTAAAAGATAGCAGTCGAAGAGCTTATAGATTTTTCTAATTCTGGAATTGCTAATTCAGATCAGATGAATGTGAAGGAAACAATTCTGAATAACATTTGACGAATGGATACAGAGAGAATACCATTGAAAGTCTTTGTATGAACTCCAATACAGCATCAGGAGCGAGATAGTCCTAGAAAAATATGGATGGCGAATGTTAGGCAGGAAATGAAGAACATAGGATTGCTAGAGAAGTACTGGATAGATAAGAAGTGATGGCGAAGGGGGTACGAGTAGCGATTGTAAAGTTGCAAAATTTACCTTAGAATTGTTAATGCAGAATATGGTAAAGGCACTTACTTATCAACGTTAGTAGACAGAACTAACTACTAACTTTGCTTACTTATAACATCAAGCCTCACAACTAGAATAATCACGTCATAGACACCCACAAATTTCATGCTATAATTATGACGTATGACATAATATTATTAACTGTTTATAATTAGTACAAATACTGGTAGAAGTACGATAACCTTCCCATTAAAAGGTTCAAGAAGTATTAACTTCAAAACACGCGGATGAGTGAAATGCTTGAAGAATATAATCATCAGATTAAACACATCGGTGATCTTGAATTTTGAGAATACGAGAAATGCCAATCAAGTTGATCTGATCATGGTATAAAAAATCTCCACAATCTCCAGTGAATTTCCTCCAATTGAGTTTTGCTAATCGCACTTATACAACAATTTTCATGAGAGTGGAGATTGAAAATAGCCTAATGTGGAAATAAAAAAAACATTATTAATGCCACTAAACCTACAATTTTGATAAATAAGAAAATGAATTGAAAAATGAGAAAACATATTATTATTTTTCCCCAGATTCAAATTTTTGCTATGTTATTTTTGGAGGATAACCTGAAATAAGATAAGGTAAGCAATAAGAATAAAGAGATTGTAGTACTTCTACAATCAAATTACAATATTAGGTTACTTTGAGTTAATCGTCCAATTGATACTTTCATCAAGACTTTACGCACACTGAAACAGTTTTTTTTAGATTCTGCTGAAGTCAAATCCATGTTTGTTGGAGTGCGAAGAAGTGAACCAAAACGCAGAATATGGTTGAGGCTGCGAACAAGAGCAGCTTTAGCTGAGCTGAGAGAGCGGCAGCAGTTGGCGGCAGGAGGGTTAACTGGAGGTGCGTAATTAATCGCTGGCTAACGCGGCAGACGGCAATTAATGTTGTAATTAAGGCTAACTGTAATTAATGTTGTTAATTTATCATAAAGCTCACCGAGAGGAACCAGATCTTTAGTGCTCACCTGCGCGAAAAAGATAACCAAGCCAGGATTTAGATGCAAACGAGGAAAAACTAGGCGATAATTGAATTAGACGTTACGTATGGTTTTCATGTAATCAGTAACTGAAACTGCGCTAAGTTATGTTGGTACTTCTATCTGAATGGGTTGTAGCACGGAATAAGCATAGCAGTGCTTCTTTCCTCTGTGGTTGTAGCAATCTCATATTATGATGGTAGCTTGAAAAGGAGAGCCTATTCTCACCGTATAATCCACTGAATAAATATCACTGACTTTCCTTTCCGTGCCCTTTTACTTGCTTTTAGCATTTCAACTTCCTTATTTCATAGACACTAACTTGAGAAAAAAATTTTCAAAGATGAGAATTTTATCTATTTTTTGTCTCTTGTATATCTTTCTTTGAGATGTGGTTGCATTGTATACTATTATCCATGATGTACTGTTTTATAACTACTGTTTTAATTAATTATTCTCCTTGTGCTTAAAATGGTGCTAACTCCAATTTTTGATAGTCGATTTAAGAGACTTATACATATATGAATGAATATACGCACTTATATAGTTATTACTGTATTAGTTTTTTGATAGAATAAACTAGTTACCTCCTTCATCAGTGACTGGAAATTCAAAAATATCAATGAGGGCTGATCAATAATGGACGAGTCGGAGAGTAGCGATTCAATGTACATTTATCAAGAATAATCCTGGGACCCCTATCTCTAAACTTCTGATCAGATTTCAAACTTATAAAGCTGCAATACGTTATCGATAAGAATTAATTATATATGGTACAGACTCTAGTCTGAAATGAGTACAATATACAGAGTAGGAGACTATGTAACAGTGTGGGTACATTATAAAACAATGGAGACTACCTAATAAAAGTGGTAATTTTGTCATTCAACCTATGTTCATACATTCAGCTCAAGTATACAAACTTACACTAAATTATGCAACTAAACAATAGAAGGTATACAAAGTGAGCACATGCTCGATTGAAAGTTCCTAGAGTATCAAAGTGACTACGGTAGCTAAAGAAGTAAGATCACCCATAACATGAATATGAAAATGATTTCTTACCAAAACCTTTAAAGCTTTCCGAGCTTGTATGCTATGAAGGGAAATGCATGATATTTTATGAGTATTTGGTTGAGGGTCCGTCCCGGGTGTGAATTATGAGAATGGAAGAGGAAAAAGGCGCCACAAGATGGAGAGCGCTTTATCCCACGATAAGTCCGTCGGTCTACTGCCATCATAATCATGTACGTATTCCCACACGGATATTGAACAATAAAATATGAATTAAACGAGCCATGCTGATTCACACAGACAGGAAAGTCTCCAACAATAAATCTCGTAGTCCCATCACAAATGTGTAATAGCGGAATGCGAATCGTACTGAGCGGATCTTTGAATTATGGACTATTCTAGTCTAAGAGCAAAACTATCAGATGACAGTGGATTCCACCGCAAAAATACATGAATGGGAAGAGTAGAGATTCGTGTAGTAGAGATTCACAGAGAATTTTAGTCATGAAACCTTTGATTGAATCAACTAAGTCACCATTCCTATTACCGATTTTACAGTCTTTGCTGAGATCTGTGGCACTTCAATTACACACACATCCGATTTTGGTAATAAAGTTGAGAATCACTAAGCTTCCACATCTTTCACGAGTGAGATAAACTATAGCGGAAAAACGTTTGCAAAGGAATGGAAGCTAAAGAAAATTCTACAACTCAAGCCTTACGAGGGTTTTACATCAAAGATTTAAAAAATTGTTGAAAACTACTCCCTTGTCATTCGAAAATAGATCCAAGTATTCGAGTGAGTCACAAAGATAAAGCTTCTTACATATAAAAGATAACAGAATAATTTAACGAATTTCATCCAGCAGTTGGGAAGCTCAATAATTTTACTCATTATAAAGAGGCTATTGAGGGAAGATATGTTCTATTTCTTCAGACCTCCAATAATGAAGTTCATCATTGGTGAAAAGTTTTCATGAATCAGTTATTAAAAAAATTGAAGTCTAAAAGCAAGACTTCAAACTTTGCATAACTCTACAAAATCCAACAATTCGACCTAGTTTATTGTTAGGAATGTTTCAGACGTATTCAAGTGACTATTTTACTTGTATTTCTGCTATTAGAAGTTCATCGAACTTAAATGAGGTTGCAGTTTTCCTCCTAGATAAGAATGAATGAAGAAGCATTCTCCGCCTTGTTTCGCCTCTTTTCGAGCGATACAATCTATTGTCTCGTTCATGAAGAGTAGGTACAGAGAATAGATTATTAATTGGAAAATAATAATTAATAGATTATAAATAAATAGATTATATGTTATAGTTATAGATCAATAGATTATTAATAAATAATTAATAGATTATTAATTATTAATTTATATGAGGTTGCAGTTTTCCTCCTCGATAAGAATGAATGAAGAAGCAAGGATTTTCCGCCTTGTTTCGTCTCTTTTCGAGCGACACAATCTATTGTCTCGTTCATGAAGAGTAGGTGCAAGAATAAATTATTAATTTGAAGATACGAAGGAAAACTAAATACGCCTTTGAAGAGGAGCAAAATTACATTAATTCAAGAAATCAATAACATAGAATGAGTGACATGGCTATTTTCCCCTTTCAAAAACACAAGCTGCTGATCAGGTATTGTCTATTTTCCGAAATTCAGATAAGAGAAATTGAGTTGAGAAACTCTTTTTGAGAAATGTTAGTTGGTGACACACGACTGAGGAGTCCCTCCATTCCTTAGTTCACCTTTCCTTTTGTGCTGGCATCACTCTTTGTGAGCTTGTCTCTGCTCCCTTATTTTGTATTTTCCCGTTTGCTGGCAGACGGAATTCGCCCCAAGACAGGCAAATATCAGTCGGCCGAATTTTCTTTCAATTTCCATCCCCGAAAGCACATGCGAAAATGCCTTGAACACTTTGATTTTCCAAGAATTTTGTTCCACCTACAGCAGGCGCCATCTTTATCCTGAAGGAACTCCCACAGCTATTTAAACATTCAAAGCATCATTGTAAGGTTTAGTTCGCATCATCTCTCATGTTACAGGATTTTCCACCGTGATTCACTAGAGAGAATACAGGAATTTGGCATACAAAGAAGTGAATTTGAAGCCTAGCCTCAGCCTGTCAAAGTTCTGTATGTTGCTTGCTCTCCAATGTGGAGAAATTTATTCTGCGAAATTAACTCCAACTATTATTGAACATTCAGAAATATTTTTTAAATACATTCAGAAGGAATGGTAAAAAGTCCGGATAATTCAAACCAAGCATTCGATGCGAGACATTGTTAACAACGGTGGATATATTTGACATTATTATATAACTAAAACCATAGATAAAGGATAAGCATAAGATTATATTTACTATATTTATACTTATATTATGTATACTTATACTTGTATAAATATTTATACTATATTTCTTGTCTCTGCTAAAACTCAATTATCTCTAGATTTGGAAGGAATGATTCAAAGTTCGAGTAATTCAAACCAAGCATTTGATGCGAGACATAGTTAACAACGGTGGATATATTTGACATTATCATATAACTGTAACTCAATTATCTCCAGATTTGGAAGGAATGATGCAAAGTTCGAATAATTCAAACCAAGCATTCAATGGGATATTTGGGGTGAAAGAAAGGAGACGGGTCCGCGCTACCTGTGCACTGGGCTATTGTTCCAAAAAGGTACATCCTCTAACACTCGACTACCATACTTTATTATCCACTAATTCCGCTTCATTACTCTCATTAGTGGCCCAGTGTACTTTCTTGAAGGCAATTCTAGCTGGTAGCATCAACTTATTTATTACTTTGCACTTTACATCTGTTACAAGTATTTTCTGCAATATTATTGAATGTAAATCAGTGATCAAGTACTTGTAATTATTGTATTATTCCCAATGGTTCATTTGATGAAACTCAACTTGCTCACAAGCTGTTTACAGACTAACTTGAGTTACATACAATTCGATACTACTTATTAAACGTACGATTTTTTGGCGTCCTTTCAAATTCTATAAGATTGAATACAACTAGGCAAACATATGATGTGTATGATGTATCATGTGTTTGTCGAGTCCCATTCAATCTCGTAGAATTTATAAGGACGGCTCACAAATGTACGTCCAAAATTCGATGTGCGCTTTACACACCACGTACGTTTGACTAAATTTGTACTTGTCATCGATAGTAATGTGTGTTTTTATCCAATCACTGTATGCCACCATTGGTTTACAGCTGAAAGTACCTTCAAGTAACCACACTGGTCCACCAATATATTGCTCAGAGTGGAAACCTTAACAATAGACGTCGATATTCAATAACAATAGGTGACCACTGAAGGGTCACTAGAACTTCTACCTGTCCATCCATTGTTTTCGGCGGCCCCGTCTCATTTCTTTAACCCGGATAAATGATTAAGAGGAGTGGATACTGTTGATATTATTGGAGCTTGATTATCTCTATCACTTTGTAAGAGCTCTGTAACTCATAAACAATATAAAACAAATATGAGGTGAGCCAAACCCGAACTACAATTTCGCTTCACTCGTTCAATAATAATATGTGATGTGTTAGTATTGTTGGTTAGTGATAACTTCATATAAGTTAGTAACATAATTGAACAAGATTGTCGAGATTTCAGCTATTCCGGAAATCTCCATGCTTTTTATTTCCTACATGGTAGCTGCAGAAAGATTAAGTATAAGTTGAGTAGTACAATAACCAAACATATACATTATGTTAGGGTGTAGCCCTGTGTGTGGCCTACTATATGATGCCGACGCCTTAGTCAAGTGAAGGAATAACAGCAGCTTGGTGTTGAACAGCAACACTGCAGGCCATGAATTAAGCACGGCCCTGTCAAATGTGAACGAGCTAATGCATAGAGTAGAAGTATCAACACCAACAAAATCGATAGCTACCAACGTATCGCTCCAAGCCAAATCCCAGTCACAGTCAACATATACAGTAATCGTTTTAAAACGTTTGTCTGATGAACTAGATTTTAATGGAAAAACCTTTCCGATTTCGACCACTGTAGTCGCATCCATACTGTGATTTGCTAAGACTAATAGAATACTGTGGAGACAATAATTTATATTTACGCCATTTCCCCTGCTGGCATCATACTATGCTACATAATTTACAACTTCAACAAAACGAGGATGAATAATTGAAAGCTTATATATGAATGTTACAATAATTTAGCCCAATCAAATAGTACATCGGACCAACAATAATTAAGGTAATTGATTTTATTGTTTTAATCGGTCCATTTGGATATTAGTAAGAGTAATCTATGGTTTCCCACCAAAATTTCTGAAGGCATAACTTTTGGCAGCCTGAAACCAAGAGATTATGGTACTTTTTCAGTTTTTTCACAATATCTCCAAAACCAATTGTTCAGTCAATATTATTGCTATATTCTTTTTGAAGAGCATTAAATTCTCTACAAATTCATTCCATAAATGTTTTCCTATATCCAATAAGAAGCGAATTATAGCTCGTTGAAAATTGTTAATTTTTTTCAACTTTGCGAAAAATCGCTAAATCCATGTTTTTTCCTTTTCACTTCTTATAAAGTGGTATGTGGTATTTTTTGATCGTAATTAGAGTATTACTAAGTTGTCAATACAATCACTAATGATAGAGTTAGAACAAAAAAGGTAAATTTTAGGGTGGTGATTTAATTTATGAGACTCATGATTTGGCGCTAACTTCTTTTGGGTGAATTCAGACCAACAGCTAATTGCTAAAAACGGTCATTGTTAGAAATAAAAAGTGCACATTATACAGTGTCATAGTGTGAAAATTATAAAGTATTCACTAGAGTAGATTTCATAAAAACAGTCCAGTTGAGGATGAAACAGCAGAGTGCCTCCTCAACACCCCCCCTCCACCACAAAAAAACCAAACGACGTTAACAATTCATCAGGTTCAAATATGAAATATGAATGTACTTTTATTTATAATCAGCTGATTTGACAACTTTGCATCAACTCTCACTGGACTATGAACTCACTCTTAGGTAAATAGTCCCTACCCCAGTAGAACTATAAATCTACTCCAGTGGTTACTCAAGTTTTCAGGAATTCATACCTATTATTGCTGCCTCCGTGGACGTTTGGATGGGCCAGGTTGTTTGTTGTTTATCTCCTGGTGCTATGGTGCTTTGCCGGCCTTATTGTCATCATCATTTTCAGGGTTGTCAGGGTCTGGGGACAGGTCATCTTCATTCTCAAGGTTTGCCACCACCATATTTTCGCAGTTTACCCCATCACAATTTTTGCAGTTGGATGAACATTTCAGTCATGCATGTATATGTCCTACTGCATCCAGTCTTACATTAGCAGGACACAATGTGCTGAAGACTGGTGGTGCAGGCTGTTGTGACATTAGTGTAGGCTGAAGAACACTGCCATCACCACTCACAGACCACCAACATGTTGTAACTTGCTGTCAAGATTGGATTAGGTGGTAGCAGTGGCAGAATTGATGATGTACAGCATCCTCAGTTGGTGGAAGTCTTGGGAGGCTATGTTTACTCCCAGAAGCAGACTTGGCAGAGAGCTGGTTGAGGGTTAAGTCTTGCACCACTGTACAGCATCTTTAGAAAAGTTTCTCCTGCATCCACCACCTTCTGTTGGGTTCCATTAGGTTTGTTGAAAATGCTTACCTTGTCCTCCAGTTGTGGGTGGGTTTTGAGTGTAGAGCATAACTTCAATTCTCATCGGCCGAAAAAAGCAGATGTTGTGTCACAACCACTTATGGTGTAAGTTGAAGAGTATGTGGCTGTGGTTGTAGTTATAGGATTGAGGTGAAATAGCATAAAAATTATTATTGTAGATTTAGCAAGCATTTCAACACATTTCGTAGAATTCTAAAAGTTTATATAACTTTCTGTGTAATTTATAGTAAAATAACTTTCATTTCCACTTATTATTGAAATCTAGGATCCACGCAAAAATACTATGTTATCTATTTGAATGAATTAATCTAATCTGATCTTTAACCACACACATCATCCCTCTTCTGCCATCTTCCTCTGGGAACCCCAATGACACTGACTTGGCTCCTTTACAATAAAAAACTATCTAATTTTTCATGCATTAAGAGCCAGTAAGATTGTCACTGACCTTATGAGCAACATGATAACACCATGACCACGATAAATTAATACCATAGACGACTTGAAAAGAAGTAAAAATGAAAAAAGAAACGTGAATTTAGCAATTTCTCTCAAAGTAGGGAAAATTATCAGTTGAGGAGGCACTCTGCTGTTTTATCATCAACTGGACTATTTTTATGAAATCTACTCTAAATACTTTATAATTTTCACACTATGTTGATGTCCACATATTCTGACGTTATTCTTTATAATTAAATAACGATTAGCCTCCTGCTTGGCATCAGTCGGTAAAGCATGAGATTTTGATATAATCATATAATTAGGTCGTGGTTTTTTAATAGGATTCAGTCTCAAAAATCTTGATAGGCCTAGGTATGGCTTCTCCTATAACTCTTGTAATTCAATAAAAAATAAATATATATAAATATGATACTTATACTATAGTGTTGAGGAATAAAAAATAAATTGCACACCAACGTTTCATACTATATTAAACAAATAATGCAAAAAATAGATCGAGGCAAAAAATATATAAAGAGCGATAGAAAAATATAATATAAAAATAGAACAATAATTGAAATCAGTAAAATATCACAGGCTAAACTTTATATTCTAGATTTATGGCACGAATCATTACCATGTGCCTTTATCTTAAAATCATATGCATTCTTTTGCATGTAGCTGCGATATGCGCTTGCTAATACTTGTCGACTTGGACAACTCAATTAAAAATATGTGCTTTAAGATCAGCTTGATAAATTAGCCACTAATAATCCAAATATATATATATTAAAATCTCTAGTACTTAGTAGATTTCTTTGTATCGAATATATATTTTATCTCAGGGTGCAAGATTTGGCACCTGACGGAATAGTAGAGCCATTCATCTAGTGAATTAGAGCTATAATAAACTATCGCAAATTATATTGCAAAAATTAAATGTCATATGCATATGTTTTAATAGCCTAGATTTTATACTTCTTTGATTTAATAGAAATTTCTGAAATATTGATCTATATTTTTCTTTCAATAAAATACCTTTAATACTAATTTTACTTGCGCAAGTATTACTCTTATTAATTTCTTAATTTATAATAAAAACCCTTTCGGCGAGCTAGCTTTGATCATCAGATTAATTCGAAGCACTAGGGCGCCCATCACTAATTCAATATTTATCACTCACGTGTCGAAAATCTTCTTATAAGCCGCCGATGTCGATCCAACTCCATGTGGTCCAGGAATATGGTAGCCGGAATCGTCTCTTCCAGGGGTTATAAATTTATTTAAAAAATGAAAATGACTTCTGCTTTACAATAGCATCACGAAGTCCTTTAAGAAATTTAATAATTTAATTTAACTTTAACTTTTACAAAATCATTAGCAAGGTACTACGCTCTAAAATATTTGGGGTCCTCTTATGGTGGCATTTGGCTGGCGAGTGCTGGTTCTCCTTTTTCTATTTTACAATCTTATTTCCGACTTTCAAATTAACATAAAATTTGAATATCTTAGTCCTCCGCCATTTTGTTCAAATAGATCTTACAAAAATACCAAAATATTACTTAGATTGTACGATTAATAATTTCTTTGCTTTCGAGCCATATCGATAACATAGACTATACAACAATTCAACATAGATCCGAACATTTATAGAAATATATATAAATTATTTTTGAATTGGCCTACAATTGCCGCCTATTAACTGCCGTTTTACTATTGGTGCATGCAAATTTTATTCGGTATTCATGCGCCTGGTACCTCTTATTTCCTGAATACATTAAATTATTTTTATTTGGTTTATTTGTTATGCTCTTTACATGCTAGCTAATATTCTATACATTAATATTAATTCCATGCTACCTAATAATTAGCCACGTGATCAGATGTTTTTTCACATTGCACACTATTTGATTGCAATAGAGCTCTGCCAAGGGGTTTTGGTCAGATTCTACGTTTCTCGGTTTGATCGATCTCTAGGTCACCGATCCGTGAATACATGTACCTAACCTCAATCTTCAAATATTTTATATAATAATCTATTTATGAGCAATAAAATTCCTTCAAATCCTTTTTAGGTTTTTGTACCATTTAGCCAGAACAAGCTGAGGCTATCTAATCTTAGTTATTATCTATTTGGCGATATTAGCCAGTTACTTTATTTCAGACCTATTACTATTTCGGTTAGGGATTTTTATCTACCCAAATTCGATACTTTACAATATGAGAGAACTTCTTAGTGCCGTTTGCACAATGGGTAAAACTAAATTTCATTCTAAACTGGATTAATTCCATGTGAAGTTTTGTTCGTTATCATGAAGTTTTGAGTTTATGCCACCAGCGATTAATTTCAGTTTGAGCTTTGTCTATACAAAACTAGAATAATATTAATGTTGGATAAAAACGTGACCAAGTCAATTGAAAGTGTTCGAGAATGAAAAAAATGTTATAGAAAACGACAGAGGAATATCCAAGCGCTCAAACTGCGAGTAAATAAATTGGGAATGCAAATAAAAATAATAGCTACAACCTGCTTAAAATGCAGTAACATGATAGAAAGAATTATTATCCGAATCGATATGCACAATATACAATAGTCTTACATAGTGGTTAATACCACGGTATATAGAAGTATATTTCATCTAAATACCGTGGTTAATACAACAGTTTATAATGAGAAATCTTTAAAGCACGAGCTAGATGTAGAGTTGACACAAGACAGCGCTTTGTTGAAGGGCGTTGAAAAGCAATATCTCACGAGTGCTTTGAAGACCATATAAAACTGTTGTATACACTATTTTATCTACGAACACTCAAGCAAAGTATCACATTGCTGACTTGTTGTAAAAGGTCAAATGTTATAAAATCAACCAACTAGCCTATATGGTGAAAAGATACAATACAAATAACAATAACAATACAATTTCATATCGGTGAAAAGCTAATCAGAGAGAGTAAACAGTAAACTTGAAATAACGATAAATTTGAATAGCTGAACTAATAATAGAATTGGTATAGGTGAAAAACCATTCAGAGAGAGTGAACAGTAAACTTGAAATACTGAAAACAAAAAATACTGGAAGCTTGATGAATTGGAAACTTGACAAACTAAGAACATGACTTACTGAAAACTTGACAAATTGAGAACTTGATGAACTGAAAACTTGACAACATGGGAACTTGATAAACTGAAAACTTGAAATCCATTGCGAAAAGCCCCTGTTAAGGCCATTCCACACAGCACGTGGCGTGCGTGGCTGGACGCACGCTAGCTATTTTTCAAAACATCGCTTCCCAGCTAATCAAATGAAGCAATTCACATAGCAGCCACGGCCACGCGGCAACGCTTGCTATACTAGCCACGCGTGGCTACCGTTCGCTCTCTGAGCGATCTTTTCAAACGTGTCCGGCCACGTTTTGGTCCGAGCATGCGCAGAACGTATACTAGACGTATAGTATCGTATAGAACGTATACTATCATTGTCAGCCTCAAGGTCGCGCATTAAATGATGGAATTCGCCATAGGTCTTCCTTTTTTTATTGATTGGATGTACCCACTGGTCTTGTGCTGTCACCGAATACAATAAAACCAGCTCATTATCACTACTACTGCTGCTGTTGGAGTCATCAAACCAAGGTAAGCCACAAGAAAATCCAGATTCACACCACGGGACTGTCGGAGTTGACATCTTCCTGCATACTGATGGGAAACGTGGCCAGTATAGCATCGCAACAGTCGTGGCGGTGTGAATTGGCATGTGGCTAGCGTGGCCGGCGTGGCGTGCGTCCAGCCACGCTAGCTACTTTTCAAAACATCGCTTCCCAGCTAATCAAATGAAGCAATTCACATACAACATTTTTATTATTGATGCCCACATGAGGTCAAAGATGACACAGATTTTATAACCAATTTAAATGAAACCACAGTACTATTGAGATAGCCTGTTAGTGCCGTTTGCACAGTGAGTTGAAACTAAATTTCACTTCAAACTGTATCAATTCCATATGAAGTTTTGATCGTTATCATGTAATTCAATTTGAGTTTATGCCACCAGCGATTAATTTCAGTTTGAGCTTTGACTATACAAACGGCCCGTAGAATAATATTAATGTTGGATAAAAACGTGACTAAGTCAATTGAAAAGTGTTCGAGAATGAAAAAAATGTTATAGAAAACGACAGAGGAATATCCAAGCGCTCAAACTGCGAGTAAATGAATTGGGAATGCAAAGAAAAATAATAGCTAAAACCTGTTTTAAATGCAGTAACTTGATAGAAAGAATTATTATCCAAATCTATATACACAATATACAATAGTACATAATAAGTTAGTGGTTAATAGAACAGTTTTATAATGAGAATCTTTAAAGCACGAGCTAGATGTAGAGTTAAGACACGAGTGAGCGCTTTGTTGAAGGGCGTTGAAAAGCAATATCTCACGAGTGCTTTGAAGACCATATAAAACTGTTGTATACACTATTTTATATACGAACACTCAAGCAAAGTATCACATTGCTGACTTGTTGTAAAAGGTCAAATGTTATAAAATCAACCAACTAGCCTATATGGTGAAAAGATACAATACAAATAACAATAACAATACAATTTCATATCGGTGAAAAGCTAATCAGAGAGAGTAAACAGTAAACTTGAAATAACGATAAATTTGAATAGCTGAACTAATAATAGAATGGTATAGGTGAAAAACCATTCAGAGAGAGTGAACAGTAAACTTGAAATACTGAAAACAAAAAATACTGGAAGCTTGATGAATTGGAAACTTGACAAACTAAGAACATGACTTACTGAAAACTTGACAAATTGAGAACTTGATGAACTGAAAACTTGACAACATGGGAACTTGATAAACTGAAAACTTGAAATCCATTGCGAAAAGCCCCTGTTAAGGCCATTCCACACAGCACGTGGCGTGCGTGGCTGGACGCACGCTAGCTATTTTTCAAAACATCGCTTCCCAGCTAATCAAATGAAGCAATTCACATAGCAGCCACGGCCACGCGGCAACGCTTGCTATACTAGCCACGCGTGGCTACCGTTCGCTCTCTGAGCGATCTTTTCAAACGTGTCCGGCCACGTTTTGGTCCGAGCATGCGCAGAACGTATACTAGACGTATAGTATCGTATAGAACGTATACTATCATTGTCAGCCTCAAGGTCGCGCATTAAATGATGGAATTCGCCATAGGTCTTCCTTTTTTTATGATTGGATGTACCCACTGGTCTTGTGCTGTCACCGAATACAATAAAACCAGCTCATTATCACTACTACTGCTGCTGTTGGAGTCATCAAACCAAGGTAAGCCACAAGAAAATCCAGATTCACACCACGGGACTGTCGGAGTTGACATCTTCCTGCATACTGATGGGAAACGTGGCCAGTATAGCATCGCAACAGTCGTGGCGGTGTGAATTGGCATGTGGCTAGCGTGGCCGGCGTGGCGTGCGTCCAGCCACGCTAGCTACTTTTCAAAACATCGCTTCCCAGCTAATCAAATGAAGCAATTCACATAGCAGCCACGGCCACGCGGCAACGCTTGCTATACTAGCCACGCGTGGCTACCGTTCGCTCTCTGAGCGATCTTTTCAAACGTGTCCGGCCACGTTTTGGTCCGAGCATGCGCAGAACGTATACTAGACGTATACTATCGTATAGAACGTATACTATCATTGTCAGCCTCAAGGTCGCGCATTAAATGATGGAATTCGCCAAAGGTCTTCCTTTTTTTATTGATTGGATGTACCCACTGGTCTTGTGCTGTCACCGAATACAATAAAACCAGCTCATTATCACTACTACTGCTGCTGTTGGAGTCATCAAACCAAGGTAAGCCACAAGAAAATCCAGATTCACACCACGGGACTGTCGGAGTTGACATCTTCCTGCATACTGATGGGAAACGTGGCCAGTATAGCATCGCAACAGTCGTGGCGGTGTGAATTGGCATGTGGCTAGCGTGGCCGGCGTGGCGTGCGTCCAGCCACGCTAGCTACTTTTCAAAACATCGCTTCCCAGCTAATCAAATGAAGCAATTCACATAGCAGCCACGGCCACGCGGCAACGCTTGCTATACTAGCCACGCGTGGCTACCGTTCGCTCTCTGAGCGATCTTTTCAAACGTGTCCGGCCACGTTTTGGTCCGAGCATGCGCAGAACGTATACTAGACGTATACTATCGTATAGAACGTATACTATCATTGTCAGCCTCAAGGTCGCGCATTAAATGATGGAATTCGCCAAAGGTCTTCCTTTTTTTATTGATTGGATGTACCCACTGGTCCCGTGCTGTCACCGGTCCCTACTGCTGCTGTTGGAGTAATCAAACCAAGGTAAGCCACAAGAAAATCCAGATTCACACCACAGGACCGTAGGAGTTGACATCTTCCTGCATACTGACGGGAAACGTGGCCGGTATAGCATCGTAACAGTCATGGCGGTGTGAATTGGCATGTGGCTAGCGTGGCCGGCGTGGCGTGCGTCCAGCCACGCACGCCACGTGCTGTGTGGAATGGCCTTAAGGTGAACGACCTTAAGGCCATTCCACACAGCACGTGGCGTGCGTGGCTGGACGCACGCTAGCTACTTTTCAAAACATCACTTCCCAGCTAATCAAATGAAGCAATTCACATAGCAGCCACGGCCACGCGGCAACGCTTGCTATACTAGCCACGCGTGGCTACCGTTCGCTCTCTGAGCGATCTTTTCAAACGTGTCCGGCCACGTTTTGGTCCGAGCATGCGCAGAACGTATACTAGAGGTATACTATCGTATAGAAGAATAGAACGTATACTATATTTGTCTGCCTCAAGGTCGCGCATTAAATGGTGGAATTCGCCATAGGTCTTCCTTTTTTTATTGATTGGATGTACCCACTGTTCCCGTGCTGTCACCGAATACAATAAAACCAGCTCATTATCACTACTACTGCTGCTGCTGGAGTCATCAAACCAAGGTAAGCCACAAGAAAATCCAGATTGACACCACGGTACCGTCGGAGTTGACATCTTCCTGCATACTGACGGGAAACGTGGCCAGTATAGCATCGCAACAGTCGTGGCGGTGTGAATTGGCATGTGGCTAGCGTGGCCGGCGTGGCCACGGCGTCAAATCGAATCGCAAATACATAACAGTATACATCAATGGATTTGCAATAAGAGTGGCTACATTAATTATTGTCTCATTTTTCTTCAAAACTACTTGCTTCGAAGTTAATCGAAGAAAACAAAAAAATCAAATTGCAAACCCCCTAAATTTTTACATACATATTATTTTATCAAGAAAACTGTTAATTTTATTGAAAAAATGAATGAAACTAATATTGTAGTCCATAATGTAACGAATCGAATGGCATATAATATAGCTGTTTCCGATCAATGGGTACAGAGATAATTGATTTTCCGTGATTACCTGCATTTTTCAACTTTGAGGGGTGCTAGGGGGGAAAGCTCCAAGAAGATTTCTTGGGACTTTTGGGAGAATGACCCTCTGGGAGGGTTCTATCGATGGTAGAAGATTCAGCTTTTATTTAATTTTCGGATCGAAAAAACCTTTATTGACTGGGCTATTATTTTCAAGTTCAAGTACGTATATGGAGTATTATATAAAATCTAACCGCATGTAATATACACTTATTATTAACATTTATAATAATCTCCATCAGAAGTTAAGTAATACTTATTGTCCCAGTGAAATACGTTCCCTTTATGGGATGATTATGATGTTGTAATGTTCATACTATAACATGGTCGTAGATAAAGGTATAACGATATAGTCTCAATAGCTACAACTACTACTACTTCTAGTTCTAAATATCTAACTTAGATTATGCAATCTACTCAAGAGAAACAAATTTTTTAAAATATATTTTTTCTGAGAATTATGTAGATTTTTATCAAGTGAGCAGAGAAAAATTACTTACAACCAGAATAAAGTTATTCATTCTATCATGTTTTTTGTAACAATTAATTTCACATCTTAACTAAAATAATAGGTAACTGAATTCTATAATCATAATATTCATATACATCATGGACTACAGATGGAATGTGAACGATAGGGTTCAAGAATTTTTTTCTACTTTGTGAAATTCAACATGCATCAACCAAGTTATAAATGAAAATAAAAATCTCAATACCCTTTTTAAAAGTATTTATCCACGACATTTTTCGGCTATATAACGCCATTATCAAGCTTAGTATCTTTTTTTATAGCATTATCAAGCTTATTAACTATATTGATAGTGGCATTATATAGGCGAACATGTCGTGACTAAGTAATTTTATAAAGGGTACTCAGATTTATATTTTTTTTATATATTAAAAAGTAACACTAAAGAAAAAAAGAGAATTTACCAAGTTTCCTAACAACATTTCAAGTTCAAGCGGATATAACTACTGAGAACATTCGTGAACATTAGTTCATGGAAACTAAGTCATATACAAATGGACAGTTCATATTCCAAAGCATTAGTTACTTCCACCTTCATTAATTCATACAGGTAGTATAGATGGAGAAACAATTATTTTTCATTGAATGAAACGTTCGAGTTTTCTGAATAGAATAAAAATGAACAAGAATGATTAAAGCAAATTACTACCGTCAAGATGCTTATTATGTAAACATTTGGTAACATGAAGAATCTACATTTTTTATGATAAAATAATTCATAGTCAATATATGAATTATCCGTATTCAGACGTTTGAACTTTTATCGCCGTTAACATTTGCCGTTACCAATTTCAGGATGAATTGAGTGGGTTTCCCTTGAATCGATGAGTCTCCATGAAGAAATATGAACAAGCTCTTGTTAGGAATTGAAAAAGATTATTGAAGCAATTTATTGTCAAAAAATCCCTCTCAATCCAAAACAAGAATGTCGTTATTTTGTTCTGTTTCCAAGGTATGAAGGTCCTTTCCTTGACCAGCAAATCCTTCTCTTGATGTATTCTAATACGAAATGAGCTTTTTGAAATAAAAATAATTTTATTTCCGTTTAATTTTATACAATTCATAAATACAGCAAAAAATGCACATCCGAAAATCGATATATGTGTGTAACTGGCTTTATTGTACAGTAACATCATGCAACTAGATTAAGAAATTAAACTAAAATGACAGTGGTACTTGAGTGAATGATCAATAAATTTTTCTGTTCACTCTGGATTCAATATTTTGAGACTAGGACAAAACATCCGTTTGCCAAATTGACAAATTTTACAACACAGTCAATGCAGATTTGTCTCTTTGAATACCCAGTTGATAAGTTTTCATAAAAAGATTGTAATTTTTCACAATTTGGCAACACGTATACTTTGTCCAAGTCTCAACTTATTTGATTGATGATTATGAAACCAAAATATGAAAATTCGCGTTCAAAATTCGAACCAACTATTTACCGTAAATAGAAATGTGTTATGAACAAAGTGTTTGTCCACTTCTCAGGATAGGCTACTCAATATTGCAATGTTGGCACAACAATTAACAATGCAGCATGCTTATCGCGTAAACACTGTTGCCAACCATTGACAACAAAACTGATCAAACACAATGCTTCATTCCAGAATTTCCGCCTCTATTAATTGGTACAGTGCCACCGTTGGAAAGGTTGAACAAATAACATTGTTAATTGATTTGTAAACATAATTGGTTCAACCTCAAATAATATCATCAAAACACTTCATCCTCCAACCATTACAAATATCAGTTATCATGACTTCAATGACTTAATTGAAAATTGCAACAATTTTAAAAAAGCTATCACTGAATTGTAAAAACGACTATAGTGAGATCCGGCTCTTCACCCTGTCAGTTTCCAAAATCGAAATAGCAACAATAACCATTCTACCAATGCTGGAATTATGAAGTGAACGTCACAATAGGCTGTTCTCACTAACTCGTCAACATGTAGAAACAATATCAAGTATAAGATAGAAGAGCAGATTGTTTTTTTTTAGAATAAACAAAAAATAAGTCATTGTAAGTGATTATTATTAAAGTGGACTGATATATTACTAATGTGAATGAAATTAGCATTAGGTTACGAACAGAACGGTCAAGTCAATGTTTAGCTTTCAGTTTGGGTCGCGTTCGCGATCGACTCCCGTGTAACACAAACATATTTTCAAGCATTGGAGTGAACAGAACAGTTAACGCGATTCAGCACGATGATATCCAATTTTTTTCATTATTGCCATCAAACGAAATGGGAAGCTAAACCACGACCTACTTATACTGTCTATACTTTTTAAAATTCCAATAAAAACTTGTAAAGAAAAGCTGATATAGATTTAGTATCAATACAATGACATATTAATCTTATACAGAATTTGAATCTAACAATTTTTAATTATCCAATCAATCTAAATTTTAGAAAAGTTGTAACCAACATGATGAACTGAATATTTTTGATAGAATACTAGTCTCAACTCACAAGTCAAGGGAATAAATATACTGTAATCTTAAAACGCAAGAGTTAATTATTATCTCAGTACTTCACGGTGTAAGTACAGTAGACTATTTCGGAACAACTTTATTCTTCCTCTATTCCTCATGCATTCCCTTATATCATGAACAAAGCCATCAATTTACATGGAAAAAGGAGTTCAGGAAATTTTCGAAAAATGAATATAGAATGTGCTGGAAACGAATAAGAATTAGTGACAACGAGCCCAGCCGCAGTGAAGCATTACTTTTACCACTTGGAAAACTCCGTTTTTTATTCATAAAGGAACTCAGCCGGCTTCAGCGAGTATGTATGATAATGCTCACGCAGTGCAGAGAGACTGAGGGATTGACAGAGATAGCAAATGCCAAGAGAGAGAGATGGGAAGAGCAAGATATTTCGTATCAGTCGACGCTACCTCAGAGGTAAAATCAAATAGAGAGAGTGAAATTAAATAAACCTCGGAGGAAAGCGAGATGAGTTTGCTCACCTGTTACAACTTATCATCGCTGCTGAACGCCTCAACATCAACGTGAAGCTGCACTTGAATTCTGATACTACTCAACTGGAGTTCGATTTCCAGCTCGGCTGAGAACACGCCTATATAAATATTCGAATAGCACTTTTCAGAGCAGTATAAAGGAGGAGGTGAAGATTGAAGCAATCTCAGTTGTAGGAAAGTGTGCTTAACTGCTTCATGCAACTTGACCTCAGCAAAAAAATAAAGCAGATGGTTTCCATTGTTTGAGTTCTACATGAAAATAGAGTTTATAAATCGTCCGATTTGGAACTCATGTTTACTGATTATAGTTTTTGGGAATCTAGCCAGATTGAAACAGACAGTTTTCATTATTAGATTACAATATTAAAGGGCAGTTTGCACAGTCAAAGCTTAAACTGAATTCAATCAGGTGGTGGCTTAAACTGAAAATGAACCACATTATAACAAACGAGACTTGATATGCATTTAATCCAGTTTAAGATTAAATTTAGTTTGAACTGATACTGTGCAAACGGACCTAAGTCATTTTATAAGTAACAAACGATACATACTTCTCATATCAATACTATAAAAATATTATATTTAGATTATGGAAAGTAGTTTAAATTCGAAAACCAAGGAGCTACCTTGCGATGAGTGTAATCATAAACCAGGGCATCAAAATTATCATACAATACTGTTCATCACTTATCACAATTTGGTACTTGGTAAATCAATACCTTGGCTTGATTTGGTTATAACTGACGACCCGTCTGAATGAAGACCATTCTCCAACAGGGAGAATGCTATGAAGAATGGTTTATTTATTCTCTCATACATTATAAAACGTTATAATCTGCATGAATGAAGGAATCTGATCCAATCTATTTTAAATGTATGAATTCAGAGCTACTTTCTTATATATATCAAATAGAATTATAGTCCCCTTTGAAATTATAAGAATAATATTATTTTATTAATTTCAAAGGGTACTATATAAATCTGATCCAATCTAATACATCGGAGAATTCACAAATTGCATAGAATAGCTCAAAGATAACGAAAAAATTGAAAAAGCAATAGACATTCAAGTAATTGGTTTTTATTGTTACATAATGAACATGAAATTGATTCAAGATCATGAAATGCCCATACAAACGTGAATTAGAAGTGTGCAATCTATTCCTAAAAATCCATTACTGTACCAGTTAGCTAATTACTGGCAGTTTTTGTTTCAATGTGAGGAACAAAGCAGATAAAATGTGGAGGATCGCACTCACACACGTGGATCAGGCCCCGCATCCTGTCTGTTAGCCCAAATTACGCTTCACCGAGCCTGTTGGGTTTTTGACAGGTGACAATAAATTAACACCGGCAGGGATGAATGGAGGCCACCTGATGTCCCTATTACCCCTCGCATCCAGTAGGCTGTTTCAGAGCATTTGTCCAAATTTCACGATAGATTAGAACAGCGACTAACTAATTACAGTGACACAAAGTAATTAGAGATTCAATATTATCGGAATTACCTTCAAAATTTCAAATTCAATTTCCTCATAAATGAATCAAAGTTGAAAACAAAGAATAGGCCTACTTTGAAAGAAAGGGCCGGTTTCCGAGCTCGGGATTTGTCTATGTTCTAGACTTGAAACAGAAGGAGTCAGAAAATTGGCTTTCCAAAACGGGGCGTAGTTGTAGTCATTTTCATAATCACGTTTGAATTAAATTTCTATAAACTAGAAAATTGAACACAAAATAAAATAAAGAGAAAATAGTGTGAAGTTTCAGCTATTTTGAATTATTTAGAAATGTTTAATTTTTGTCAAGAAAAACGTTTCCAATTATAGAAATGAGAAAATAAAAACTGTGACTACTGTCATAAAAACTAGGACTACGCCCTGTTTTGGAAAGCCAATTTTCTGATTAGCTGTTTAAAGTCTAGAGCTTAGCTAAATCCCGAGCTCGGAAACCGGCCCTAAATACTAGAGATAGCCCAGTGTAATCTTAAACAGAAGAGGGTGCGACCTGCACAATACAATTTTCCTGATTTCAAATTTTGTACATAACAACTTTTCGCGGAAAAACGTTTACACGAGAATTCTCACATTCATTCCATGAATATTCTTGTTTGTGATCTTCCTCTCAAGCCTCTCTTATATTGATAATAATAATAATTCAAACTCTCGAAACACATTAATGAATGATAAAACTCCTGATTGATGATCTATGAATAATGGGAAGAAAAATGATAATGATGAATCTGGAAAAAGATAACTGGATTTCTCCTCTAATTCAAGACTTTATGGGGTTGATACATAATGCATTTTGATTTATAGTTTCATTTTCCACTGTATCTTCACATGCGAAAACCATGGTTATAGTGATTATCGAGCATCGATGCTTTTCCGAACAAAATCTCATGGCTTTTAATGTTTTCTATTTCTTTTCAAGCATATGTATTGGCTTTTGTACCCAAACTATGAGCTTGAGTTAACTCTGAAGAAGGTTGATTAAACGCTCACTTCTGGAGCCAGATGCAAAGGAGAAACTCCATGTCGAGCTTCCACAGTGTAGTTGTAAGAATTCAGGCTACCGGCTGCGAGAAAAATACAAGAAGACGATTGATTGAATTTGAATGATGCGAAAGCAGAAGGATTCCATTTAGTGATCTGTGCAGAATACGTGCTCTGACTGTGAATGTCACATCACCAAGCATCAACACAAAATTCCCAGCTCTGATGTTGTTAGTAGTCTGGCTGGGTGCATTTCGACTACAAACCCTTCGATCAATAGAATCCAGCATGGAATACACGCTCAAGCGTATAATCTACACCATCCGAGGATCTGCTACATCTTGTCTGGATGAAAAAATAATACGGCTTTTGTCCCGACATTATTCAACTGATTCATAATTCATCAGACATGACTCAATTACAACTGCGGCTATGAGATTTTGGATATCGATGAGAATCAGCTCTAGTATCAGAGAATCTGGGTAGCATATTGAACATTGAATCATGTAGATGCAGGATGCAGGATATCCTCATGCAGGATTTGTTACGGATATTTTGTTCATATTATCTTTTGGTATTCACAAATCTCCTCGGTACCGTATTAATTAAAATTACAGTCGAATCACCTAGATGTGGAGGATTTGTTACAGATATCTTATTCATATTATTTTTGGTATTCACAGATCTCCTTGGTACCTTATTAATTGAAACTATGACACGCCCTTAACAGAGTCTAGCCTGATAGACATATTATGAGGGCTTGTATAACTGTACATCCCACCAGCATTTACAGTAGCGAATATCCTAATATGAGAACCGAATTTCTGATGTCACATAAGGAGTAACTTTGAGAGAAACCTTGCATCCTTCAATAACATATAATATATTCACTCAAACAGAGTTACAATGAAGGAGATCTACTCCTGATCTTGGCTTGATGAGGATTAGAAGATCTTTGGACTCATTTCAGACTCATAACATAATGTTTTCCTTGGTATTAGATAGATTCAGTGATACTGGACCGGACTCTGCCACTCTTGCTCCCATCTCCAACTGAACTTCCATACTAAGCAGTTCATATTGAACAATCATTTGAAATTTCTGTATTCAGTCAAATGTAGTAGTATAGTATGTATTGTAGTCTCAGATGTGTTTCAATCACACCATATTAAACATCATATATACATCGGAGTAATGTATTTATCACATTTCTTCTAATATGAGTGATCAAATCGAATCAGGATGGATTCAGAAAATCAAATGTTAAAAACGTTAATACATTCAAAGAGGAAAGAGGAGGGAATTGAATCATAGCCTATGTTGACATATGGACTATGTCAGCTCAATCACAACAGCCAGTAAATGGTGTACAAAAGACTCGAGAGATGTGCGGTTTATTTCACGTCTCAGATAGCGACTCGGGAAGAGAACAGGATTCATAACAGATATTCGGATTGAGCCAGCAGCGGCACCAGCTGTCATCTGCTTCACCTGCACCACGAATATGAGGAGGAGGCGGAATAAACAGGAAGAAAGAGTGATTGCACAAAGAAAGGAAGGAGAAAACAATATTACCGTGTTTGCAATTCCGACAAACCTTCCAATAAAAGGGAAAGGAACTTTTCCAATATCAACGTCTTAGTGGAAAAGTCCTCAGCCCAAGAAACATTCTCGGAAGGGTTGTTGTGACTTGTGACTGAACGCCCAAGCCAGGAATTATGAGCTGTTCAACTGTTCCAAACCCAATCAGTACCTACCTTGTAGAAAAAAGCTAATCATCACGGAACACGGATCTTGATGTATTCATGTGAAGAGTTACTTTGGATATAAGAAGTGATTTCATCTCATTTTTCTTACTAGTAAGTGTGATCTGAGTTTTGCAGTAAACAAAAATTTTATTCTTTCTCCTCTTCTATCCTCAGGTCTCTCAGTGTACATTCCTCCATTCACGCTGATCAATCCTTTCTTATGACATCATCAACCTGATTGGAATTACAATAAATTATTTATGTATCTTGGGTTTACTCTGAATTTACTCTCTATGAAATTCCTCATCTTTTCTGTCACTGGGATTTACTTATTAATTCACAACAATATGTGAGCACACAGGAGAATCCCAAACATTGCTCCCCAATCAAGAAAATTACAATAAACACAATACAAAGGAATTGAATTGGTGGAGAGGAAAATGAATTCAGTATAAGAAATAACCTATCCTATATAAGTGGAAAGAGATCCTAGTTATAAACTAGTTTCTCCTAGAGAGAAACTAGTTATACCAAGATACAAGACACACGACACAAGATGAGAATTGAAAGTGGGATATTGACAAATCCTGGAGTAAAACTCAATTCATGCTCCATATTACATTACGCGTTTTCCAGTGTGAGTGTGTGTGTACCTGCGTGTGTGTGGTGGTAGGCTTTGAGCTCGTCAAGCAGACACCAGACGGGGCGCAATTGTCTGTGATGAGAAATCTGGATGCCGCCAACTGAATGCAGACAGGCCATCCAATACATGGATACTGTGTTGATCTTGGGACAGGCTGAGTCCAAGTAATAATAGCCCTGCCAAGCTATAGTATGCAAATGGAGCGAAGCTACAGGGATGTTCTGTGCCATGGCATAACTGGGGGCGTGCGCATGCGTGAATATGTTTATAGTATTAGGTGCGCGTTGAATGCTAATCAAACACTAATCCATTTTACAAGTGCTTCTACATTAGCAAAATACAGAATGCAGTTGGGAAGAAACTTTCTCTCCCTTCACTAGAAGCATCGTCACTTTAACTTGTCTATGGAGCACCTAACTTTCTACCTTCCTCTGTTCCATTTCAATCATTGTGATGATGATGATGATAATAATAATATGGATTGTAGATCTCCATTGTATGTGGATTTCGACCACATCCAGACATAAAATCAACCTTTTACAAGATTTGCCCCATTTTCTTTTTGGAATCAGATAAATTTTTGATCCTTTGAAACAATCATTATGCAGTACTCAACAATCAACATGAACATCATTCTCCAAACTATATTCCTCATTTCTCAATATATTTGGGTTTAATTTTATTGAAAATACACTGTTTTGAGCCACATCTCCCAAAATATTATCAAATAAAATTTGTAAAAACTAGGATGGAAGTCAATCTTTTTGGGTGTCACTAAGATGTTTATCATACGTGATTTCACGTTGATCCCAGTATGATATCAGTAAAAGTTTTTTCAGTCAGTCTTGTCAACCGGTAATAGGGACCTGAAGTAAATGACGAACGTTAGTGGGTGGTCTTGCAAAAGAAAGAATCTCTTTTGGATATTTCCAAGGATAATGATGGATAAAGATCCTTTGTTTTCCTTCATGTGCTTGTTAGAGCCCAGACATCGTTATCACAATTATCTTTGACCTTTCTTTCTTCTCATGTGCTCGTGAACTGTGTAGAAGAGAAGTCAATCTCTCCTGCTCGCTCACCTACCAGGGATTTTAATAATCTTGAGGTCTACTCAATCATGCAACAATTCAGCATCAACTATTTGCAAAAAAGTATAATGGGTAGACCAGATAGAAACAATATACTTCAATCATTATTATATGATCAATGTATTGCAACAGGGATCTATGTAAAACGGTGAATAGAGCAACTATTCAAGTTCATAACTAATAAAATTACTGAAAAAATTTCTCAATTTAATAATCTCTCCACCCTTTCAAGATAATACTTGTTTGTAGGATCCGCCATCCTTTTCCACCTATTGAGACATGATATTGGAGAAGAGACTATCCACCCGACGAACCCACATGACTTGATAGAGAAGATGTGATGAACGGCTCAATAAGTTATGGAAGATATCCACCATTCATTTCAAAGTGATATTTTGCCATATGAATGCTCGCAGAGACCCTGAATCAGCTCCCAATAGATTCTCCTTTGTGCACGTCCGATCCTAGTCATTTCTCGAATAGAAGAAATCCTCTTTTTTCCGGAAGATGTTTGTTCCAAAATAATGAGCCTCTTTCTTACCCTCTGCCTCCCACATCGATCGGTTTGTTGCTTTTCATTTGCTTTATCAAAGGTTGATGATCTGTCTTCCATTGTTGCGAAATGGTCATCCTCCTGGTTCGTGAATGGGATTCTTTTTTCCTGTTTTTCGATTTCGATTCAAAGAGCTCATCTACTCGTGTTTGGTATTACAGATAAAGGGGTCGGGAAAATCAATCTGATCAGACTAAGTTCATCAGTTACAAACAAGTCTATCTACTTATTCCATCTATGTTATCACAGGGTTGGGGTCTGACAAAGTTGTAGTAGAACTCTTGAAGCAAAATATGAGAATTATATAAGATTTAATGGAACTTTTGTCAATGTGGGCATCTTTGAAAGTCAGTATGTGCTTTGTTCGTGCTTTCCATACGATATCCTGTAAGTGGTGAAACGTGGAACATGCTTCGCTTCTAACCCTGCTTCTCTATCAAATAACTTTCAAAAGTATTGTATTTTTTTCAATCCATATTCTTTCAATGCAACACTGAATACAAATACAGAAAAATGAAAAGTGCCGTACACCTAGTTCTTGCATAGATGAGATGCGAGATCACATCTCTCACATTGCCCTTGATATTATTTTCATTAACGAATCAGTAATTTTTCAGTAAAATTAGCATAATATTATTATGCTTTTCAAAGTCAGATATTTTTCAAACTCAATTTTCCTAGTAGACTTGTAGCCCTATGAGAACCAAACTCACTTTGCTAGCAACAGAGCATGTAGTCATTTATTGAAACTAATGTTCTATGTTCCATAATTATAATATACAACAATATCTTAATCTATTTAATCTCGTAGAATTATCATGTGAGGATCTGGGATCATCAACAAGCAGTGTATTGTCTATTCGACTGGAATCGAGCCCAACAGGATTAGCAATCCATAATATTGTTATTGTGGCGTCATTGTTATGTAAGCAAACAATACAATAGCCTCATGGTCAAAGACAGGTTTCTGGAAGCAGCTGTCAGGCATCTTGTACGAATCTACAAAACTACAAATCTAATTAATAATGCATTTCCTATCATGGAATCAGAATATATGAAATTTTCTTTAGAAAAATCTGTATTGAATGATGTGTGAACAGGAAGAATGGTGATGATAATATTAATACAGTCAAACCTCTCTTTAACGAACCTCCATTTAAAGAAATCCTCTACACAAAATTTTTACCTGGTCCTATGACATTTTAGAGTTTTTGCTGCTTATTTACCTCTATTTAACGAATTTCTGACCTCTCAACAACAAAGTTTCCTCTTGACTTCAACATACAAAGTGTAGTGTGTATAGGAAGCAGACGGTCATTTTCTAGGAATTCTTTAGTTTCAGCACAAAGGTCAATAGACAAAAAATGATGGCAATTCAGGTAGGAAGAAGGAAGAAGATAGAGTGGTAGACAGTCAATAGAAGGTGAAACACATGTCGGAAATTGAATGCAAGTTACTGGAAATTGAATTCCAAGAGCTTTCAAGTTGAAATAAAATTAATATTTTATCCAATTCCCTTTAATATGAATTAGTTCTTGAAATGTTTCATCATCATTTTCCCATGTCATTTGGGGTGGGCTCTCCGTATCAATTTGCGCCATTCTTCTCTGTCTTTTGTCTTTTGTCGATGGGTTCATTATTGTAGACCAGGCAGGTGAACGACTGGACTTTTTTCCCATTCTTGCTTTTGTCATACATTTCAATTCTTTGAACTGACTATGATGATGATGATGATGATGACTGTGACGAACCTGAGGAGAAGAATCCGTCAAATCAAGAAGTTCTAGAGGCTTTCAAAATTATCAGGTAAGGATTAAAACTAAAAAATAGTGTACCAGACATGTCCGACTGTTTGAATAAATGTGAGTAGTTTATCAAACATGATGTTTCATTCAAATGCAAAATTCAACCGATATTACTCACTTTTCAAATATAAAACAAAAAATAGGACATTTGGGTTATTATAGTATTTATAGTGAAGATATTGACAAAATAACTGTATTTTGCGTTCCATCTAATATTAGTGTAAAAAGTTGAAAATTATTGCTACAGAATATGAACTTTGATTAAACTCTACTAATAGAACGAATCAAGCATTCTGGAAATGAATTGGCGAGTTTACTTACTTATTACGTTCTACAAATATTCAAAAAAACATGTTTTTTATCGACAGCATGAATTTTCAAATTTCCATATTAATATTGGCCTAATATTATATATATGGTAGGTATCCTACCTACGTTCGCGTTGATATGATTTATGTACCATATTCATTTATTTACCGCCGTGATACGATATTATAAGATCCATAGGATCGTGGCAGTTTTCTTGACAGAACCTCTCAATAACGAATACCTCTCGGCAGTGAATTTTTTCTCGGGATAATCAACTTCGTTATATAGAGGTTCGACTGTAATAATTGTTGTCTATCATTGAAAACTCTACTTTTGATGAGAAAATACCTCACATTGTAACAGAATACATATTTCAAATTTATCTTTGTATGTTTGTTCAAGTGAGTTTGTATTGTATCGCAGCAAGATTTAAAATTTTAATATTTCAATTTCAGGTCCTTTCAAAACTGAACAAGCGTAGTATGATGTCACAGAAAGGTATTTTTTAATCTCGGTTCTCATCCCAACAGTATTGATCCGGAAGGCGATGTTGTAATGAAGGCGTAAATTTTATGTATGTTTGTTAAGCCGTAGATATATTGCATTGTAACTTGGATAATGAAGCTTTCCTCCTATTCCATTGTATATGCTATATTCCTAACAGTATTGATAGCTCTGTTGAATGCAGTCTCACATGGGGATTAGGATAGTAAATTTATTTGGGATAGTCGAGAGAGAATATTCCTTTGAAATATTGAACCCCATGTTGAAGGAGAATTTTCCAACAGGGACTAAACCCAGTTGAGAGTCGATAGAATATTTCTCCGACATATTGATGCCGAAAGAATAAGGTCAGACTCTCATCAATGGATCAAAAAGGATCAGCAGTTGACAAAGGGATTGGGTTGGAGAAAAGGAACGTGAGAAGGATCAATATGGGACAGAGTCGAGTGCTCACAAGAGAGAAAAGCGGAAAAGAGAGATAGTAAATACAATGAAAGCAAAAAGAGATAAGGTGGGAGAAAGATAAGTAGCTTGCACTTGTAATACCCTTCGATATGCTTGCTTACTTTTCATAGGGGATGGATATGAAGGTCACTTCCATTTGAGAGCTAAGTGGTTGGGCCGCCTACCGCCTTATGCAGAGTTGATTCGATTCTGGATGAAAATATGATTTCAAAGCAGCTCTGAACAGAAAGCCTCTTATGAGAAGAACAGGACTCTCAATCAGCCCTGAACAACCTTGCAGCAGTCTGCATAATTTTCACAAAGTAAAATGATATGTTCTCAAATCAAAGAAAATACCGTATCAGGAGAATTTTGTTTCACTGAAGCTTCGTTTGTAAAGGCTTTTTGAATATTGAATACTACTTCTTCACACCTCCTCGATAGAAGGCGTTTCCATATCAAGGAACTCCTGAGACACAAAATTCAAAACTTAGCATTTGATATGAATTCAAAACAAAACTGAGGTATCTTCAATTTTTTAGATTGCAATACTTTCCTTACCTATGGTAGTAAGTAGGGCGAGGAAATTAATACGATACGCATGCTGAAGCTGAATAGATAGTTATTGTTATGATTAATTTTTATATTACCAAACGATAATTAGTTTCATCCTATACTATTAATCGAGCAATTTCTGTTTATATGTTTGTATTTCACCTGATCTCGAAAACGGCTCTAACGATTCTCACGAAATTTGGAACATAGTAGGTTTTATGATATAGAAATTCGATTGCACTAGGTCTCATTCCTAGGAAAACTCACTGAAGAGCATTAAAAGGATAATTCCTCCTTGTAAAAACAGCTGAGACTTTCCTCGTCTGTGGACAATGGAAGTGAGTGAGCGAGTGCATCTGTGGAAAATCAAAATATCTCATCCCCGAAATTCATAAGCTGACGTATAGCCAGCTGTAAAATATAAACACAACCTAAAAGATGAACAAACCTTAAGGGTTTGAAAGGTCAAATTATTCATAATAAATAAAAAATAATAATCATATCCAAAATAAGAACATATTTTCGCGATGATTTCAAATTCATCAGAATTTTCAAAGTTAATAATTATTTTACAGTTTTAAGTGATTAGTGAGTGTTATTTTGTAATTCAATTTGGTCTGTAAACAATCTAAATTACAACTTTTCTGTTTTTATAAGTTTGGACTGAAAATTGGACCTGAATTCAAGTGTATGTAACATAACCTACTTTTTGGAATGTTTATAATAAATTAAAAATAAAAATTCGGGGAAGAAACAGTTTTGGGCTGTGCCTGTTAGTCCTTCCCCAATCATTTTAAAGAATTGTGTTCTGTTTATCAATAAAAAAATAATGACAGAAGCTCGGTGCCCCGATATTAATTATTATTGATTTATTATTAATTAATTATCATTGATTGGAATCAGTATGCTTTTAAAAGATCGAAGAGATAATAGAAAGCGTTACATTGACCGGGATGGTGTTAAAATAAAAGTTTGAATCAATAGAATTTGAAAAAAGCAACATATAATATTATTTTCTGAATGTGCTTATACAAAATACTGAGCGATCTCAATTTCTCATTATGTTAGTGAGGAAACAACTGTTTGCCCAAAATATTATAATTTACTCCCACATGCATATTTAATACTTGTTTTGGAGTTGAGACAAGCTTGGAGTCGAACTTAGCTCTTGGAGTCGAACATGTTATTTACTCTTCTCCAGCGGCTTTCAAAAATCTCATTTGAACAATATCATATTCATCAGATTCAATCTTCTGTACTAGTCACACGATTTTTAGAACACAATGGCAATTGGTCACAATAGGATCCTTTATTGAATATTATAAGACAGCAATATTCTACAGCGAAGAGATTTTAGATTTCAACGATTGCCTGTAGCCTTGACAACTATTCCTATATTTGATAACCTCACAAAAGAAGATATGGAACGTCTAGCTCTCCTGCGATTCAGACATTGTTCAAGAGTATTGAATTTTATTATTAGAGAATGCTTTCAATGCTCAACAATGTTCGACTGAGCTTCATTACTGAAAGTATTTTTCATATCCTCCAAGCGAAGCTGTCAACTACTATCGGAGTTTTTTCATTTTTCACGCGTCAAGTAACATCTATACAGTAGGAACTTCGAGAAAAATCGCTATTGAACAAGAATATTGGCATTATATAGGACATAAAAGAGAATGAATCAAGTCACAAATTTCCAAATTTGTGTTTAGTACATATAGTTATAATAGTAATAATAGTTGATTACAGTAGTTAGTACAGTGTAGTTGTGATGGGAATTGGTATGATGAGACTACCATTCTTAACTCATTATAAAATTTGGAAAATTAAGTCTTTTCCCAAACTCTGAGAGGTTGATTGAAATTCACTAACATAGCAGCCAATAAATAGTGTCTCAACCCGATCAATAACACATTTATCACATTTTTTTCTGAGGGGTTAAGAGAATCAAATTCCTTGATATATAATACTCATATCATTATTATATCAATCACTAGTATTGGCGTCCAATAACTGTTGACAACAATTCATGTAAATTATTTTTTCCACCACTTATTCACAATATGAATATGCGGAAAAATAATTATCTGATGTATCAAGTATCAAGTTGGTTTTGTCATTTCCGTTGAGTACATGGCATCAAAAATTATCAATAACAAATCTAATATTTCATTTTCAATTAATGTTCAAGCATTAAAATTTCCGAATAAAACTATTCCATCTATTTTTATTAGTTGTTTGTGGTTGAGTGCTTGCATACAACTGTGCACTCTGTACTAACAACACTCAAACTAACAATATTAATTTAACTCAGATTACTTTCTTTGAAAATAGACCCTATTGGATTTTCCAGAAGTGGGCCTTCAACTCTGTGCATCATTGACAAGACTTGGTTTAATGTTTTTAATTTCCTGTTCACAAGCCAATCCTCAATCCATGAATCCAATAAGGCAGAAAGCAAATGGCAAAAAAAGAGAGCCAACATTAACTAGCGGATAAATAAGAGGTGATCGTCATCATTAAAATGAACTTGTGAATCCTTTCCTTGGCATCTACCGTTCCCTCCCCCAACCCTACACATCTCCTTCTCAATCAATGAGATCGCATACTTGAACACGAAGAGGGGAGTCTTTTCATTCACCTTTCACCAATTATCATGTCATCTCTTTGCATTGCCGTATTCCGTCTGTCATTTTTCGTACACACCGATTGGATCCATCACATATCCAACTCCATTGTGAATGAATGAATTTTTTATAAGAATGAATAAGGTATTGTTGATATTGGAATATCGGGTTTCAAGTCTGGTTTGAGAAACGGGTGTGAGATCGACACTTATATTCTTGTAGGAAGACTGTATATTAAAGTTGACTAATGATACTTAAACTCTTGATACATGGACTACGACTCAACAGAACGAATAAAGAGATGACCCTGTCAGCTAGCAGCTTGATACAACCTTAAATCAGCAATATTGTTGAGAGATCTACCCTGCAATCGTCACCTATGAAATTGCAAACTGCAACAAGAATCGTCGCTCTGCTCAGTTGTGTCTGACTCCATATCGTATGATAAATAGTTGCCATAGTGATTGTGACGGGACGGGAGACAGTGGCCATTAAACACAACTGCCAGAGCAGACGTCGCTGAGTCTCGAGGGCAATATCGCGCGTATCACGTCTTCTGGTCGAGCAAATCTTCGAACACAGCATACAGGATATAACTTGGCCAACTATTAACATTACGAACCGAAACTTGCCAGTTCTCGAGTGTTGGCTGCGAGGCTCTTGCAACTTGTGTATGGTTTCTGCCTCTGTCGGCCATTATAATGTGACAAACTTTGTGAGAAGATGTGTCACCGGGGACGAGTTGTCAAAAGTCATCACGACATTCAAACTTATCATTTTCTCTGCACGACGGATATCAAAACCACATAAGTTGGAGACGCATTCGCTAAGTGCAAGTAACTAAAATATTTGTATGAGGGTTCTTTTATAATGAGTTTGTACATCATTCAATTTATTTGTTTTGGAATAGAAATTGATGTAACGTAAAATATCAATGGATGTGAAGAATAGTAAGGAATGTAGCTAGTAGTGGAAAAATATAACTAACTTTTTAACGAATTTTACATGGGTGAACTTCAAAACAAATGTTGGCCTTCTAAATCTGAAAGGTCATACATAAGCTGCGTTTACACCAAATTTATTGACAAAATGTTTATTTTTCCATCCTTATAGATTCTATCAGATTAAACGGAGCTTGACAAACACATATTCAAATCATATGTATGATGAGTTAAGTTCAATCGAATAGAATCTATAAGGACGGGAAAATAAAGATTTTGTTAATAACTTTGGAATAAACGCATCTATAGCCTACTTACATAATTCATACAGAATGGCTTGTGCCCCATGAAGCACAAAATTTCCTTAATTGCAATCCCATTCAAATTGAAACGTCGGACAGAGAAAAGTATTTCTGTCTTTCGTTTTACTAGTATAAATTAATATTCCAAGAATGTTGTTTGACTGATCTTTACAATATATAAGAACTCCTGTGCAATAGAACTGTGTCTTGTGCAATATATAAGAACTTCAATAATTTTTCTAGTTTTATTTTATTTATATTTTTGAAGTATACCTATCAACTAGTTTCCTCACAATGAAGGACTAAATTTTCAGATCCCAGGTGTGACGTTCACCTCTTTGTCACTTTGATATCCATTGGGGTTTTCCGCCCCAAATTCCTTTATTTCCCAGAGGGTATACTTCCTGCCCCCTGACATGCTAGAGATGGCTTGTGAGACCATACATGATTCATAATCAGATGACACTCCACTTCTTTGAGAGTGGTTTCACATGACTAGCTTCAAATACGTTACTTAAATTGAAATGCAGCAAAGATTCAACACCTCAAGCTAGTTGGGTCAGGACATTCTCAGAATTATTTACCGTGTGTAATCATGTTTGCGTCAAACTAGAGATTTCACCACTGAAATTATAAGGTTACCACAAGATTATAAGATTATCACCACTGAGATTATCTGATTCATTGAATTATTCTGTAATTCAACTTACTCTCATTTGCTCCAACTTTTTATTGGTGAGTCAATTTATGAAACGTTTATTGAAGTTTGAGATAATTTTCAACTTTCACTGACTGTACATCTCTCTCTCTCTCTATGGCTGCTCTCATAATTTCAATCACGAGTATTTTAAAAATCAACTCTACCCGAACTATGATCAGGTATGATATTCCGAACTAGGAACCCGAACTATGATATTGAAGATTCAATAAGAGCCGTGTTTCCTTTTAGAATTTTTTATTATTACATTGTTTCTTGAGATTCAATTTTCGAGATAGCCTATATGTTTTTTTATGTCAGCAAAAGAACATATTTGTCCAGTCAACGAAAAATTGGAGGGAAAATTTTGGAAAACAATTTTTGACCTTCTAGGATAGTTAGGATAGACAGCTCTTTTAAGGATAATAGGGAGGTAGTTAAACATATCAAAAGTCCTCTCTCCTACCCCCTGTACTAAGTGGGTGGGGGTGATTTGAAAGTACTATATTTTGGTTTTTTTCACATATCTCGAACAATATGCGTCTTTCGGAAACTTTTGTCGAATACGAAATTAAAGCTTACGAATTAGCTTACAAGTTTTATCTTCAACATTGTTCCATAATTATCTCTTTTCGTTCCATAGGTATGAAATCTCGAAAGTGTCACATTCTGAAGAGAACGCCATCCGGCTCCGATTTTTTTTATCTTTTTCTCCTTATAACTTTGCAACGATTTAATTGAAAAAATCCGTGCTAATCATGAGCTCATATAGCATGTATTTTTCATTGTTTTAATTTCATGTATTTTTTTCATTGTTTTACGCATCTCCCTACGATTGTTAAAGCCATTATAGTGTTGAGTGTAAAATCTTCAGTTTAACAGCAATAGATCAATTGACAGGGAAATTTGGAGAGGAAGTTTGGAACGCAATATTTAATTTTGCAGTTTTAACTTGGTTTGGACTAGTTGGAAGGTAAACATAACAAAAGTCCTCATCCCTACCCCTTGTGCTCAAGGGATGAGGGTTTCTCCATTTTATGTTTCCCATCAATTGTTATAGCAGATTTGTATAACAGTGTTGAGTGTGAAATTCTCAATACAGAAACAATTCTCAATACAGTAACAATAGATCATTTGACAATATCATTTGGACACAAAATCTGGAACACAATTTTTAACTCTGCAGCTTAATTAAGACTAGTTAGAAGCTGAACATATTGAAAATCCTCATCCCTAACCAATGTGCTAAATTAGCACAGTGGACTGCTAAAGGTGGAATACCGGCAAGTTGACACTTGTTGCTGTATTGAGAATCTCACTTCGAATTTCGCTGTATTGAGAATTACTGAAGACTTTACACTCAACACTATAACGGCTGCAACAATCGTAGGGAGATGGGTAATATATGAAATTGAAGAAAACATGATGATCTATGAGCTCATGATTAGCACGGATTTTTTCAATCAATGGTAGGAAAGTTTTAGGAAAAAAAAAAGAAAAAATCGGAGCCGGATTTGGTTTTCTTCAAAATGTGACACTTTCGAGAGCTCATATCTAGGAAACTAAAAGAGATATGGAAAAATGTTGTAGCTAGAACTTGTAGGCTAATTCTTAAGCTTCAATTTTGTATTCGAAAAAAATTCCAAAAGACCCATATTGTTCGAGATATGTGCTAAAAACCAAAATATGTACTTTCAAACCACCCCCACCCCCTTAGCACAGTGGGTAGGAGTGAGGACTTTTGATATTTTTACCCCCTTACTATCCTCAAAAGAGTTGCGGGGACAAAAATTGTGTTCCAAATTTTTCCCTCTATACCTTTTTTTTAGCATTTGTTGCCTGGACTATATTCATTTAAAGTCAACAGGAAACTCTTTTCACGAATTCAAACAACATTAACAAATCAGAACTGAAATACAGCAGAACGAATACAAAATAATATATTAAATGTTGTCAATTGGAATTAATAAGAGAGTTTCCTAGGAATCGAATCAATATCTTTTATAAGCAGATTAAAATCCTTTTATGAGCACATGACTTTCTCGAGAATGTACAAGGAACAATGTCAAATGAGCTCGAAACAACACCTTATATATCAAGAAACCTATGTTTCATATTTTATCAAAACTTATATGATGTACAGATGAAAATGAATGAGGAATTGGCGAATTGCATATCTTCAAAAACTAATGAATATGAAATAATTATATTAAAACTCAACTCTGAATAAAATGCTGTCAACTATGAATCACCTTAAAGACTTCTGCTACTGTATATCTTAAACGAATTTGGAATTTCATTCAATCTTTATTTTATATGATTTACTTGAAACAGTCTTCTACAAATACAGTGACTTCTTCAAATGTCGACAAATTTTGGTGCTCAGCTTGAGGCAGGTCAGTGATGGAGCAAAGAATGCAAAGCTTCTAGGTATCACTCTAGATCAGAAACTTACTTGGATCCCTCATATTTGAAAATGTTTGTTCCAAGCTCAGCAGAGTGATTTACCTGCTTCGAAACTTGAAAGATTGTGTACCTAAGCACTACTTGAGAATGTGTTACTTTGCATTCTTTTAGAGTGTCTATAGTTATGGATTGGTCTTTTGGGGTTGTGCTCCAGAGGTTCAAAGGGTGCTACTGTTGCAAAAGAAGGCATTGCGTATTATTACTGTAAGCCACTATTCATAAGTGAAAATATTATGACTATTTATGGGATGGTGGCTTTCAAACTCTTAATGAATGTAAGGAAGAATATTGACAACCATCATTGTAGAGAGGACATTCACAGCTACAACACAAGAAATAGGATCAGAATAGACGTGCCCTATACAAGATTAAGTAAAATATTGACAAGTCCTGGGCACTTATCGCTGAAACTTTTCAATATCCTCCCTATCACTGTTAGGGAACTACCACTTGCTTCATTCAAGAAAAGATTGGAGAATCTCCTTTTAAAGAATCCCATTTATTCCTTTTCTGAGTTCATTCATCTGCCCGTGCTAGATTATTTTTAGACTTAAGAATTGTTATGTTATTTCTCTTGTATTGCTTTTATCGATGCTTTATATCCTCAAATTCATATTTCTATAATGATTGTTATTTTTTTTCTTGTAATAGTTTTATTGATGTTTATTGACCTCTTGTTATATTTATTGACGTTTCCTATTGCATTGTATATTGCCTTAATGGAATAAAAGTATTCTTATTCTTTTCCTATCCCTACACTGTATTAGTTTATTCTGCAATAACATCACTAAGCAATATAATTTGAATCATCTACAAGTCAAATCCCATCGTTATTGTTAAAAATTATGTTTCTGTTGAATGTAGTAGTTTCAAGTGCAGTATTGCGACAATACTGCGAATAGCTTCAGTTGGGCGTACTGTGTTTAGTTTGTAGGAGCTCGTTGAGGTTCGCAAGATTGCTACCAGATGTCAGGAGCAGTTGGATGCGCATATTCGAGGGGATCAATAAAGGGGGTGCAGGGTGGATCAGCTGATCGGGGAGTGAGAGAGACTTTGGGAGAGAGTAAGGAAGTGCTCTCGAGGGCGCTAGGTTACTGTGCCAGAGATAGGCGCTACACTGCGCTATGCTATGCGGCTTACACTTGCCAATTTATCAGTCCTGTCTAGAAACTTATCAATTATTTATCTGTGGATGAACACAACACAATTTTTTCACTGTGCCAATTCATCAGTCCTGTCTACGAAAGTGTCAATTAATTATTTATAGATGGACTGTACACAATAGATTATTGCAAGGAAAAATATTCTTCGTTGCCAAAAAAATAAATAAAAAATAGTAATCGAATTCTAAGCACTCCTGTATATAGATAGAGAATTAGAATAGTGTCTTTATTGAAAAAAAAAACAAAAAATGGATCAATATACAACGTAATTAATATACATTTCTGATATCTTGAAAAATTTCTATGTTTTGAAAGTTCATTTCTTCAAGGTTTTTTGCAGACGAATCACTCTTGTATTGTTCTGTGATAATATCTGGTTAGTTCTGCAATTGTTGAGAAAATTGAATGTAATATTATTGTCATTTTCCCCATCAAACAATAATTCGAATTAAGTGTTTCATTAAGAAAGGAAATTTCTAACTGCGTGATCTTTTTTTGGAAAAATATGCCATGCTCATCCTATACAAGAAATTAAAATAAATTGAATAAAATTGAGATTAATTCATTGGAACAGATGAAATCAGAAAGTTGAGAATATTGATCAGGAACTTTAATAGAGTAATGGAAGCATTTGGCCTAGTAGTCACGCTGACTAGCCAAAACTATTCAAAAGATGAGTGGTTAATAGCCGACTCCAGTCATTATCATTATTTTGTGGGTTGAAAATCGCTTCTCCGTGGTTTGGAACCCACCAAAAGCTGTAGATTACCTCATCATTCATCATCAATCGTTTTGTTACCCACGCATAAGTCTAGAGTTCATGTGGTCATCACCCTCAGCAAAAATATATCAATAGGCTATTGTTTTTTTAGATGAGGAAGATATTCTTAACACCTGAAACTAATGTTATACTGGTCCAATGATACTATATATTCTATTACAGATAAATGAATCTTCAATTATTTATTTCTCAACATAATCTACAAATTTCAAATATCAATGTTATAGTTATGAATCGGAACAAATTGAATAAAATTCCCAGAATATAAAAGATTACAAGAATTGGAAAATATAATATGCTGACACTATATCATGTTGGTGATTTAAATGGGGGATTTTTCTATTTGAAGCCCATCCATCCTCAACGACTCGATGCAATAATTACACCAATGAAAAGAGATAACACGTATTTAAGAATAAAGTGAAAAAGAGACAAATCAAGTTGAATCCTAAATAAAACTTCGAATGGATATTATTATGTACTAGTAAACCTTATATAAACCTTGTAAACCTTTGAACCCCTTATTGTAATACGTTATGTATGATACATCACCAGCAATATAGACGGGGGTGCCCCCTACTAAATATCCCACCATCGTGAGAACACCACTAAAAAAGTGCGAATGAATCTTCAATTCCTGAAAATGGGTCTCCAAATTTAATCTTGCTGAATTCCAAGATAAGATCAAATATTGTTCAACTATATTATTACTCTGCTACCTTTTACTTCAATCTTTATCTTAAATCTTCCATGAGATGATAAATCATTGTGTTGAAATGAACTTTGAGAATGAGATACTAATTTCAAAACAAGTACCCTCAGATAAAAAGGGAGCCATCTCTGATGCTCCTTGATCCTTTCAGAAGCAGAAGACCATCAATTATTCACAAGATTGATTCAACATAAAAATCCACATTTTCTCTCTGAATATCATTATAATTTTGGAGAATCAATCAGGAGGAGATCTAATTTCAGATGGCTGAGAGAAGCTGTGGGCTGAGAAGGAGCGTGCTGAATTTAAGAAATTATAACGATCAAGAAAACGAGAGAACGTTGAAGTTGGTTGGCTGGCTGAGCCTGATGAGGTTTTCCTTATAAATAATTCGTTAGCCAGCCGCAGTAATGGTTATGGCAAGAACGTTCGTTGTCTTCTAGGATTTCTTTGGGGGTTCAAGGGTCGTGGTCGCCCTTTGCTTGGCATGGTAAGACGAGGCAAGCAGCCCACACTCCTTTTATATTGGAGAGCAACTCAGACCCCAGACATGACCGACAAAGCGGGTTAGTCTACATATTTGATTCAAGATTAAATTTTCAGACGACCAACCAATTATTGAACCCGCAAGAAGACGTTGATGTTGATGCCAAGTTTAAGGAGCGATAACCATAATGGTATAGCTATTTGAAATCCTATTTTTCATCAGCATGGGGATACTCTTTATTAAGCTACATTTTGAAAGAGGTTATTCATATTTCTTAAATGAATTGTCGACGGCTCTTTACAAAATATCTCTCGCTGAGTTGTTCTTATGTTCAATGGAAAATCATATATATTGCATTTTCTGTGTTCTCATCAAAGAAAGAACTGGATCTGTTTGTGATTTCTTCTCGGACTGATGTCCAATTTATTGACCAGAAGATCTTTTGAACCAAATAATAGTATCATTATTTTGAACGGGAAAAAAATTTGATTCAATTTGCATAATGGACATCCTATTTTTGTAGTACGAATACACTCGTATTAATTCTCATAACTTAAAGAAGTTAAGGGAGTTGGAGCATAGAGAAATAATAGATAGCAAAAGGAGCGATCTTATTCGATCAGATCATAGCCAATTATGCTATTTTTTTTCCTATGGTAGCAGAGACATTGAATGTTGAGGGTTAAAATCTCTTGTTAATACCACAAATCATTGTGTTCATTATAATATGATGCACCCTACCAAAACTCATAACCAAAATCAATATTGAGAATGAATTAAGCGTCTTGAGAATAGTGTCACTCTATCAACTACAATTGAGATTATTTTCCAAACTTTGCAATATGAATATTTTTATTATTGATTGAATAGAAATGTTCAATGACTGGATTACTCAAGCTCAGATGCACACAAGTCCCAACTATGTATTATCCTAAAGTGGGGAGCCGTAGTCAAAACGTCGTTATGTTTATCAAGTCAGTTGAATATTGTTTAAGGTACGGAGTGTACCCTTGCAGGCATCCAAAACTTGATGTCTCGCTGATTATCAACAACGAATCCCCTGTTCGATGCACAGAATCAACAGCTGGACGTGCCAGCAGTTGAGATCAGAGCCGCAGGTCACATAGTTCGCATGATCAGGGTAGCAAAATGCCGAGAGGGAATCGCGTTGGCACATTCGGTAGATTCCTAGCCGTGTAGTGAGCTGATCACGCACCCATCGCGGCTTTCTATGATGATCCTCTACCTTCTGAATATCCTTCTCCCTCCTTCTCCTTCTGTTCCTCTCATCCATACTCTGTACCCCTCCCAAAACATTTGGCACACGATTTTGGCTCCAAGGCTTTGTTGTTGTGTGACATAGACACTGACGATGTTCTGATCTCAATGTTGCGGTAAACGGTGTGTTACTAGGGGATGTTTGATGAATGGAGGGGCTTCAGAAATCCCCCATCAGATCATACCCCCTTGCAACCGATCCCCCCAACCAACCCCCCCCCACATGTGCGCTATATTATCATCCTTGCTGCCACCAAGTTACTCGCTCAACTAAACCAATGCAACTACAGTGCTTCGCGCATTCAATGGGTTCCGGCGGCGCTTTACAAGACAATAAATTATTGAACAATACGCCGCGGCATTCATTTGCATTGTTCAATACATAGGCACAGCTCTCGTTTATACTTGTCGGTGTCAGATCGGTCATTGAAACGTTATTCCTCGCCGTTCATTATGTAACTGAGAATCAACAATGAGCTTGATTGCACAGTATCGTTCGTTTGATATCAAACTGAGCCACTTTCAAAGTGATATCAAATAAAGACCAATTCAAACTCCAGTAACAGTTCGAATGCTATGTTCTCATGAAACGTAAGACTAAGATCTTTTGGAATAATACTTAGCGTTCAGTATTAGCTAATAACATTTACATGATTTCTCCACAATGAATCAGTTATGATCATGAATCAAAGTTTGATTAAGATGGAGATCTGAACTTATAAGATTGGTGTGTGAAAGCCCACGTTCATCCTGTTGAGTTGTGTGCTTTTATATTATATGAATATGCATACACATATTTTCTGGACTATTGTTTCACTTTTGACGATTTCATATACTCTCAAAGATTCGCCAGGAAGAAAATTCAAACAGACAAACCCTTGAATTACTTCCTTCAGACCAATAATTATTCTTCATTCTACAAGTTCGATATGGAAGCGTTCAGTTACTTTTCCCCTTTCAAATTATTCCCTTGGTATAAACATAATATCTTCCATATCAATATGATATTATGATATCTTCTTAGTATGAATATCTTCCATATTATCTTGTTACAAAGATTTCTCTAAAAATTAGTTGTGCAGCAAACATATATTTTATATTATGTATAATAATGATCATTGTGACTGATGAATTGAAAAAACTGAATTCCATCTCCACGATCACTTATCATAATATTACTTTTACCACACAACACACTACTCATCTTGATGAGTTTGAGAATACTCTGACTCGAAAGATTCTCCATCCATGAATATTCCAGTACTACTATTGTCAATATCCGGTTGAATACATGCATTAGTGAATGTTTTGCATCGAGAAGAGGTTGCAGGTTGGCCCAAGACCAACGCATATTATGTGGAGCCTCTATGGAAATGTCGAGAGACAAGCATTCGGTTGTAGTTAATGGCCAACATGAAGTAGTTCCAGTTGAGCAGGTTGTCCCCAGGGAGCGCCACCTTCCACCTCCTCCACAATGTCACTTGTGTGTGAGCTTGCACAGAGAGAGTCAGTGCTCTATTGCTCTAGTGCTCTTCCTCATCCCTCATCCTCAGAGCTCACATCGAGCAGGAGACAACCGTTTCTCCTGAGACACATTCTTCTTGGCCTCTCTTTATTGAGCAGTTTGTCTTTGCACGCACTGAGCATATTTCTCTGCGCCTTCCCTTACCCGGTAGTACCCGGCCACTGCCACTCTAGCTAATCAATTTTTTAAATGCACCCACCCAAAATTCAAAATTTACGGAAGATTCCTAGATACGATAAAGTTGATACTATGTACTGCGTCTTTAAGTTTCGCTCATATTGGAAAACATGCTAATAATGGATTTTCATGGGTTAATGATGAATTTTTGTAATTATTCATCAAGTACCTGCAAATTAATCCATTGCAATTTCAACAGTGATTAAAAAATGGAACTAATTTATATTTATGAGTTGAGGATGATTTCTTGTGATTCATCAAGAACCTGGCAAATCAATGACTTGAGTATTCAACAGACTCCACGGTTGAGCGGAACGTGCTGAATTATCACTAATAATTTCTAGGATTGAGAATCAGTTAAATCATCCCATGAGGTAATGAAGCCTCCAACTACTCCTTTCACAATATTTTTTTGACAATATTAGGACAGCCTTGAAAACTTATAGGTGCTTGGATAGCAACGGTTGATCAGTTCCAGTGGAATAATCTTAAAAAAATTGTAGTGAATTGTGAGTCCATTTCATTCTAAGTCAAGTAGTAATTATTTCACCACATATACAGTGTCTCATAAGAGAGGCTTTTGGTCTCTTAGGAATGTAAATGAAGATATTTTAAGATGAAGCACAACATACATATTGATCATCACTCGAAGTCAGTGATTGAGTGAATGAAATGAGTATATGAATGAGTAAAATTACTACTGAGAAATGAGAGACTAAGTAAATTATTGAGCATAATTCACTAAATGGAGCTCTACTTTTAAGAGCTACAGCAATTTCCCTACTACATAGAATTGAAAACTTGATGAGTTCACGACATTAGAGAAGTGATCAAGATCTTTCAATTCCACCTCCATTTGTCATAGTCCCACTTAACTGACCAATCCCTTGTCAAGAATATAATTCTATGTCGCACATATCAGGGCAGAAAGAAACCTGACCAAATCTTATCGAATAAGTCGAGCAAATGAAGAAATCTTATCGAATAAGACGAGCAAATGAAGAAATAAGTGAGGTGTTGCGGCAGAGCGACCAAATCGCGTTGATCAAGTTGTCACAACAGTTGGACTCTTCCAGTAGGGCGCCTTAAACCCAGATAAACCGTCTGTCAAAGTTAGAGCTATTCGGCAATCGCAATCATGAGCGAGGCTTCCACTGAAAGTTGTCGTCGTCTCTAATCCGGTTAGAACGACGAGTGACGAGCGTCAAGCAGAGACGGCGACAACTTTCTAAACGGATGGCAAAACTCGGATGTGCAAGTTGGCGATCATCGAAATTACAGCTCAAGATGGAGCATGACTAACAATTTGAACTATGTTGGGCAACAAGCAAATACTCACATATCAGATCAGACCATTCATAGATGAAGCAGCTTCCTGTACATACCTGCAACAAAACACAAACATTTTTAGATACCATGGATATAAAGTCTTAAGTTAAACAAAGTTAAACAAAGTTATGCTACGTTTACACCAAAGTTATTAACATTTTGTTTATAACTTTGGTGTAAACGCAGCTTAATTTACCGAACGAAGTGAGGTCTAAGATTCAAGTCAACGATTTGGCATTTCTCTTGATGTTTAAATGTTTAAAAGTTTAAATGTTTGGATGTTTATATGTTGCGTATTTACGGCGAAACGCGGTAATAGATTTTCATGAAATTTGACAGGTATGTTCCTTTTTTAATTGCGCGTCGACGTATACACAAGGTTTTTGGAAATTTTGCATTTCAAGGATAATATAAAAGGAAAGGAGCCTCCTTCATACGCCAATATTAGAGTAAAAATCAGACTATAGAATTATTCATCATAAATCAGCTGACAAGTGATTACACAGATGTGTGGAGAATCCAGTCTATTGCTGTATTTCCATAAGGTCTATAGTTTCAATCAGGTACAGGATGAGAATACTGCGTGAGGTCTACTGTTCACAGAACTACTAGTATAATTTTATTATCACTGCCGGCGCACAAGTTGTTCTTTGCCGCTAGTGCCATATTGTAATTGAGAATATTTATTTTAATAATTTGTATGAAGATGAAATAGATGAATTTAAATTTGGAAGTTTTCTTCACATGATGTACTAGAACACTGGATCATTCGATTTTCACTAGGTTGAGTAGTACAGAGGACCTGAGAGTCAATCGCGAGTAAAGAATTTTTTCATTCCATTTCATCTACTGAAAAATTCACAACCGAATTTCCCATTGAAAATCGGAGAGTGACCATTAACTGGAAGGTTGAGTCCGTAACACAAATCGATTATCACAACAAGTACATCATTCACATCCCCGTGACCATTAGCTGGAAGGTTGAGTTAGTAACATAACTCGATTATCAATAAGTACGTGATTCCCATGCCATGTTGGTGAGTTCACTGAATTCCATCACACGACTCCCAAATTAGGGTTTATTTGGTTAGTTTCCATGAAACGTCAATACTCACTAGAGTGAGGAAGTTAATCACCCAGAGTTGGAGTGAAAAGTTCACTCTCACCTGTTACGTAAAGTTACTAATAGTCATATTAGTGAAGTGGTGTAAACGCTCCGTGGATACGAGTTCTTGACTGACTACACTACAGTATATTAGTGACAACAGAATAGGGAGGTGATGGCAATCTGAATACTACATGTTTCATTCATTCATTTATCCAATTATGTACAGTCATTATACTTGAATAAAAAGGCTGATACCCATAACTGTTCCTTTTAAAATTAGTTTTACTACAGTCCAAATCAAAATGTAGGTTATGTCACTATCACTAATTGAACGAACAATTTACACTTCAAAACACACCAAATTATGAATAGGAGGTTAACATAGTTAAAAACAATCCCATGAGAAAAGTCTAAATTTGTAATGAAACTAAAAAATTTAGAACCAAAGAACTTCATGCACTGAATAGAACTTTGATTTATCATTATGATCGTATGTCAATAAATTCTGAAATATATTACTATTCGATCGATTCATGGAATTTAGGATTAATAATGCTTTAAATGCTTTAAGTGACAATCTTCAAATCGAAGAGACTATCTTGTTGATTGCTGATCATATCATATCAATGAGGTAGAAGAGTCATCCACTATGATACCAAGAATGAAATTATAACTCATGTGTGACTTACTTTTCCACTAGTGGAGTTTAATTTAGGTTACTGACTGATTCACAAATGATCGAACATTTATGGACATGTTTACTGGAAATGCTTTAAGGCTGTGCAAAGGCTAAAAATAAACTTTCTACTCGTGATATTTTTCAAAGTTTTTCGATTTGTATATCATCAAGCTATCAAAATGAAAAAGTTTTCTCAGGAAAACATTTTTTTCCGATCATTACTTTTTGAGATATGAGCGCATAAAGTTTGAATTTTTGGGACAGAACATTTAAAATTCGGTGAGAGATAAATCCATGAGATTTTGAGGATGGATTCTTCATGGTATGGTTGATCTAGTAAAAAAAAAATTTCTGAAAATATCAATTTTTGAAAAAGTTATTCAATTAACTAAAAATAACTGAACTAAAAGTTATCTTAAAAATTTATATTTTTCCAGATTTTTTTGTTTTACTAGATCAACAATATCATGAAAAATCTATCCTCTAAATCTCATGGATTTATCTCTTACCGAATTTGAAATGTTCTGTCCCAAAAATTTAGACTTTGGGCGCACATATCTCAAAAAGTAATGATCAGAAAAAAAATGGTTTCCTGAGAAAACTTTTTCATTTTGATAGCTTGATGATATACAAATCGAAAAACTTCGAAAAATATCACGAGTAGGAAGTTTATTTTTAGCCATTGCACAGCCTTAAATATTCTATCAAAATTAATATCAAATAAATAAGATCATTCAGTAAAGCTGCGCATGCTATCTTAAGACTAGACTTTCATCAAATTAAGCAAACTATGGCGAGGAAGGCCAAAAGGCCACAGTACGGGTGCAATCTGAGTTGAGTGAAGAGCTGGAAATCAAACGAGGGGTTCGTCAGGGCTGTGTGCTTTCACCACTCCTATTCAACATTTATTCCGAAAGAATTATTAGCAAGGCCCTAGAAGATGAGACTGGAGGTATAAGAGTTAATGGCACACCTATGAACAACCTAAGGTATGCGGATGACACTGTACTGCTGGCAGAAAATATGGAAGATCTCCAGAGGATGCTGAACAGTGTCATTACTGCGAGCAAAGAAGGTGGTTTGAGTCTGAATTCTAAAAAGACAAAGTACATGATAATCACCAAAGACCAACCTCCTATTGGGGATCTATTCGCTGAAGGAATCCGTTTGGAGCGGTGGATTCCTACACATGGCTTGGGACTCGGGTAACTTCCAATGCTGATAACTGCTCAGAACTCAGAATTAGAATAGAGAAAGCACGTTCCACATTTATCAGGATCAAGAATTTACTGCCTTCAAGAGACATCAAGCTTTAACTACGAATGCGTCTTCTTAAATGTTTCGTGTTTCCTGTACTATTATATGATGTGGAAGCATGGACATTGAATAGATGGGGTGAGAATGGGAAAGAAACTGCAACTCATTGGTGAAATCAAGGAGCGCGAATTAAGGTACCTCGGTCACATACTGAGAGGACACAAGTATGGAATATTGCACCTCATTATGCAAGGCAAAATAACAGGTAGGAAGTTAGTGGGGCTATCTTGGTTGCGCAATTTAAAGGATTGGTCCAAGTGCACCTCAAATGAACTTTTCAAGTCAGCTGTAAGCAGGGTGAAGATTGCCGTCATGATAGCCAACCTCCGCCATGGAGACGGCACAAGAAGAAGAAGAAGGTGACGAGGAACAACCTAAGAACGCCTCAAGATGTCTCATACGTGTTGTATTGATTTGGAAATGATTACCATCATTGAAGAGGATACATCGCAGACAACAAATATAGAACAGAAACTTATGATCACCTCACCTGGGAAATGTAAGTATAATGCTACTGGAATTTATTTAAACGATATATATAATTGTGAGCTCATATACAATTTATTTATAAGATTATTTCTCTGTAGAAACTACTGAATGAGGAAGAGATTAGAAGATGATTTTGAGTGGTAAATAGAATTCAACAGCATACTTCGATTTAAGTACATAAGGAAACTTGAAGAAAATAAGAAATCACAATATTCAACAGTTCAATATTGAATCAGTTATTACTTTCTCTAGTCCTAGTAGAGCGATAGTAAGGCAAAACATGCAAACTTTCGTGCTCTTAATTGATAGCCACAAGTTGTTGAAACTACTTAGGGTACTTGATACTTCGCAGCGAAAAAACACTGGTTGAGTAGTGAACAGATAATCTATGTAAACCACTAGAGACACAACTACAGTCTCTCAAAGCTGAAACGTACACTACATGACAAGTAGTTAATACACCTGCATTTTTCTGTCCACATGAAACCGTCTATAGAGTAAATTAGCATTTTTTGTGAAATTATAAAAATAATACATCCTTTAATATTGTGACTAACCACGTTCAGGTGCTGTACAATTACTGATAATCTATGTGTATTCGTGGATACTCTCCAGTATCGATCATAATATATTAAAAAATTGAATGTAGTGATACAGAATACCAAATCCACTTATTGAACTTTTCCTCCCTGCATAGCTACTCTATATCATCAACAATTTCCAAATTTTTGTACTCAGAACAAAATTTCATATGCAATATGTCAATGTCAAATGTCTCTTTATTAATAACGACGATTAAGTGATTCATTTATTATATTCACATCCAAATAATCAATATTTAGTCTACATCAATCAATTGTTAGTTTATGAAGAATTGAGCTACAATGTAATCTCGACATAACTAACTTCTTATCGAGGGGTTTCAATAGTCTTTATTCTCTACTTACATTACTCTATAAACTATATTGCTTATATACTATGTCTCTGATAGTTCTCCTCATTACAACATTTACCAGCATGCAAACATTTACCACCTTTCTTAGGGCCATATTATTATGTTTAGGACCAACATTACGTTAAACGCTAAACCACGTTTACTAGCAGATATTGTTGCATTTATCATTATGTGTTTCATACGGGGTTTAAACGGACAGCTGACATTCCCCTGTTTAAGCCAAGTTTCTGCATACGGGCCTTCTAATTATAAGAATAACTAGTAGTTCTGTGAACAGTAACCTCACGCAGTATTCTCATCCACAAGTACCTGATTGGAACTATAGACCTTATGGAAATACAGCAATAGACTGGCTTCTCCACACATCTGTGTAATCACTTGTCAGCTGATTTATGATGAATAATTCTATAGTCTGATTTTTACTCTAATATTGGCGTATATGAAGGAGGCTCATTTTTCCTTTTATATTATCCTTGAAATGCAAAATTTCCAAAAACCTTGTATATACGACGACGCGCAATTAAAAAAGGAACATACCTGTCAAATTTCATGAAAATATATTACCACGTTTCGCCGTAAATGCGCAACATATAAACATTTAAACATTAAGAGAAATGCCAAACCGTCGATTTGATTCTTAGACCTCACTTCGCTCGGTTAACAGAAGATTGAAATAACAGATAACAAATTAAAAAAACATATGCAATGGTAAGCTCGTAGTCCCACGTGACGCGTTCAATAAATGGCCCGGGTTGCATAATCTCACCTCCCAGATTAAGTGTGAAAGCATATGTATGTTATGTTTCGATCAACAAGTGAGTCACAGACACATATCAATAGAGATTGTCAACTCAGACTAGATAAAACAATACTTGTTGGGAACATCCTGTGCATCATCATGTAAATATTGTTGTGGACGGAAGATCTTTCTCAGCTCACTTCCACTTTGCGGTACTCCATAATACATGGGGCTTCCATCACAAGCGCAGACAGACTTCAAGAAATCATAAGCTACCAGACTTGCGACAGCATATTTTTTATATATCTCTACAAATTGGGATCTATTTGTAGAGATCAATTCAAATAGATTTTATTCCTGTCAATAATTTGAACCCATTCAAATGCTCCTCAATCTATTTTTTAGGATGCAACTGTTGACTAATGACATGAAGTTGTTGATGGGAGTTGATCAACAAGTGGTTGTGCCGCGGCTGCATTATCTATTAGTCAACTGGTAGTACGTAGTCCCACGTGACGCGTTCAATAAATGGCCCGGGTTGCATAATCTCACTTCCCAGATTAAGTGTGCATAACATGAGTTGTTATCGTTGATTAAGGGCACCAGAGCAGACTCTTGCTATAGACTTACTTAGCATCCGCCTCTTAAAACATGGGCCTAGTAATTTTCATCATTTTCTGTGCTTTTTCTTGAAGAGGGTTAAAGGGGGTTTGAGGGGGTTAAAAGTGTTTTCTCATTGAGGGGGTTTTGTTTGAGAATAACAGAATCGAGTTAGACAGTGCTAAAAATATTGAATTTGTACAGTATTGGAAGTTGAAAAATAATCAAATGGAAAATAATGTTTATGATCAAAGGTAATGGATGATGCACTCATGGGAAGCAGGTTGCCTACCTTCCTCCTGCACGAGCATTATAATCTTCAGCTTGCTATTCATTCACGTGACTGATAATACTTTATCTATTATTATTATTATTGGATTGTTTTTCCTACCAATGTTTCCATTTCTTATTGATGATTTTTACTACTTTCAATTGGACTTCCATGTTTCCTTAGATGCCCTGTGATGTGAGGTTTTAAACAAGTCTTGTCAGTTAGAATATGAATTATTATTGGAATTGATTATAATCAGATCAAATAATCAGAAACATTATGTCATTTGACCAAAATTTTTCAATAGGATGTGGTGCTGAAAGAGGAAATAAAATACTTGTATTAAATAATAAATTAATGTGATTAATTATTATTAATTATTTACCAAATTGATTGGTAAGTAGAGTTCGACTAAAAAAATAATTTGATTACTCAACTTCTCTACAAACAAATCTATTTTTTTAAACTATATTATATACCTTTCAAACGACTTTTGAATTTGAAAAATCTATCAGGATCAGGATTACTCTGAGTTGCAACTTTTATTCCATTTAAAAACTCCTTATGGTATACTTTTCATATATTTCTGGAAAGATGGGATCAATGTGTATTTTAAATAATCAAAGTTATTCAATTGATGAATTAGTTGAATCAATTTGGTCTACCAACACTCTTGAACGAAATACTCATTTTATTTATTGTCGAAACCAGTTGAAGAGTTGAGTAATCATATTGATTGAGAGTTGATCATATTACTGCCTGAGTTCAAAATATACCCGTATTAAATAACATCCTTATTTGTAAGTGAACACCAATTTGGATCATTAGAAGATCAAGGGAGCTTGTTATACTGTAACGTCTAACAAGACCCTCACATCTGGATCAATGAGCAGGGTATTAAAGAATTTTCAAATGAAATATTATGATTTTACAATATCTCCTTTCAAGAACATCATGGTAGAACAAGTTAATGACAAGCTACAGTATCCCTCTATTATCCAGTAATTCAATGCAATAATAATTACATAAGCATAAGTACATTATCTTGTAATTTTCTAGTTAATTAACACACCATATCTCCAACCCAACAAGCACCTTCTAGTTTACCAACCTCAATACCTTTTGAATCTTAACATTATTACATTTTGAATGAAGAAAAAGAAGGTTTTAATAAAATATATATGAATCACCTACAAGTGGAATAAAAACATAGGAATAGGGGTATCTTTGAAATTGTTGAAAAATAATAATGTATATTATGTTGTAGCAACTGCATTTTCATATAATATGGAGAAAAAAAACAGTTTAGGATTATCAGCGGATTGATTGTCCAACATTAACTAACGCACAGCTTTCCTACAGTGATCATGATATATTATGTTGAATCCAACCACAGATACCCTGGACTAACTTAATACTCCAACTTCAAGCTTTCAGCACTTTTGACACTTCAATCCGTCTCAATCAACATCTCACTTTGGAATCGCATCAAGCGAAGTGCTGTGGGAGCAGCTACATCAATGCGTTGCGCAGGAATCATTTATCATAATATCTCTCAATCTCTCAAAGTGAAGAAGTATCGAGTATTTCTCTTGACATATTGATAACTTGCGCATCCAATATGGGATACTCTCATGATGGTTTCACGGGACTTAGCTGAGCAATGTTCAATGAACAACGCAGCTAGATCTGAAATATACGCTTATTTTTGGGATAACCTCATACGAAGTTGGTTTACACAATGATATTCGTCAATTACCATTGATGTAAACTAGGTAGTAAGCGACTGATGAAATAAATAAAATTGGTCTATAGATTAATTCAAGATAATCCTCACATATTTCCGATTCAAATTTTCACAGAATTTCTTCAACATCCTATGTCAATGAATTCAAATTGGCATGTAATGGGTTCTGAAAATGGCTTCGTGTAATGGCTACTTTGAAAGATCAACTCAGGTACAAAGCTTTACATATATATCTCCAAAAATCAAAAAGACAAGTAAATCATGTGATTATATAAATAGAAAAAACTAAAAAGGATAATAATCTTGTCTACTTCTCTTAGTAATACAAGAATGTGCTTGAATCTTCCTTACTATTCTTTATTCTTTCTTAGAATAGGTACATCATTAAAATGATTATGTACTAAAATATTATGAGGAATAGTGGTGTAAGTCAAAAATTTGAAGTAAATTTTTGATTGACTTGAATTGAATCCTGAAGGGTCATTCTGTGACATGGAAAAGTGAAGTAACTCATAACCGTTTATATATGGTATCTAGGTGGCAGTGGAAAAATCTATGTAACAGATCAGCTCATAAGTATAAAGGCATAGTGGATAATATAAACGCATGTCTATTTTTAAACAGCATTGACTCACACCACTTTTCCTCTCACCGACTCAATAGGTACATCATTAAAATGATTATGTACTTGATGAAGAATGAGGTAACCTTGTGCTATTCCTCTCTCAGATTCAGAAAAGATTAAAAATAGTCTTGTAGTTCTTCACTTCACAAAATTTTCAGTCTTTAATATTTCCAAAAAGCAGATTTTCAAATTCAGATGCTTCAAAACCAAACATAGAAGGAATATTAGACATCATAATAAACATTATATATATGAATTGTCTTACAGGACTACATCATGTACTTCAAAAATAATTGGTTGAGTATAATACAATTCCAACTCAATGAGCCAAAACATTTTGTCGGTTTACAGTTTACAGATTCCCATGTAGTATGCTTCAACTTGGTGATATAACCCAATCATTATTCAATTCACTTGCAAACGCATACCGAGATTCGCTCATTCAGAAAAGCCCCTTACAGCCGATATTCAAATTTGTAAGTTTTATCAGCCAGGGCATTATAGTTCCAACAAGAGAAGTGAAGTGTGGATGAAGGGGAGGAGTTGCAACTTGCAACGCAAAGGAAGTTGAACATTGAACATTCCAATAATCTGGCTTACAATGAGTTTGCCTCTAAATGTTCGTCTAGAATTCAGCTGTGAACTAATTTGTTGAATGAAAAGTGACGGAGAGAGGCTTTGTGATATTGTTGAACAGAGACGGATCGAAAGAGAGGCTTTTCGTTCGCAACTGACAGGCTTCAAATACCTTCGATTTCCTGAGCTGCCAGTCAGCATCACATAACCGCCAACTCAGCCAACAAAATAGGTATAGCAAATCGGGCCAGCCTCTCTCCACTAGCGCCAGTCACTCTCCAACAATTATTTTCTATCGGCAACAGCAGCCGAGTGCTTGAATGCTTGCACAACTATTTGCTCATTTCTCTCGGCTTTACACAGCTTCACTGCTGATGAGCATTCAGCCACTACCGGTCAAACCGAAATGAACAGCAGCTATGAAATCTAGACAACTTGACTGGTGGGGAAGTGTTGTATTCTCTCCAATGAAATTACCATCAGGAAATTGAAATATTCCGTCGAGTATTAAAATAAAATAATTTATTCATTTATTTGGATAATAATACTTTCCTGCCATGATAGAGGTGCTAGTGTATCTAGTAAATATGTAGTATAAGCTGCTTCTTGAAGGCTGGAGGATCTATTGCTGTTGATCAATTAGAAAGCTGAGGGTTGGAATTTGAAAGATACTAAATAGTATAACAGAAATAGTACATGAATATAAAAGCTCTTGAAATTTCAGCACAAACGAGAAAAATAATCAGAATACTATATCAATGGAATAAAAGTGCTACTCTAATGAACCTTGTGATTGATAGTACACTGCTTTCTATACTCATACTGGTGCTGAGGCTTGAGAGCTATTTCACTTCAAACATGTTTTCCATACTCATTTTAGAGCTGAGACTTCAGAGCTACTTCATCTGAAAACATTACCGATCTGACCTATTGACATTTAAAACCTTATCTAAAAAGGTATCACGTATGGTCGGTGTGAGAAAAACAATGGAAGTAATTCCCTAATAGCAACATTGCTCTCCGGACAGATTCTATTCTGTCCCGGCCAAATCGTCTGGGATTTTTCATTTCAAGGAAGTACGTCTCGACAATATAGGGATTGGAGAAGCTCTGCTGAGAAAATAGAGTGAAAGCAGTGAGTGAGAGAGAAAGTGTGCAACTGTCAGGACGGCAGCATGCGTGACGATGCAGGGCATGATCAGGAGGGAAGTGTCAAGACGGAGGAGGGGATCAATAAGAGAGAAGAAGCAATGAGAAAAGGAAGCGGAAGAGCGAGAGGCAAGGGGACAAACATTTAGGAGGTTCGTTCGTCACGCCGTAAATTATTTTCCCCAAGAAACAAATACGGAGCAGAACTGCGGCACTGAATAATGCAGGAGGCTTGCGATGCGAAATGCCTGTCAAGGTTTTATGATACAAGGGCAACATGGAGCACTGTCAACTGAATTGAGTCTGTGCAATTATTGGATTACTTCAAATTTTATCGGACATTTCTCGTGTAGTCAACTCATACTCTCAGCTGAAAATGCTGTTTTGTCTGCTGGCTGAGAAATACACTGTCACTGACAAACCGGCTTTTGAAACTTCTGCTCCGAATGTTTTCTCCAATTTCTGTGGAATGGAATTGTTTTTGAATTGTTGAGACGAAGAAGCTAAATCAGAAATTTTAGTTTTCTGCTTTTCCAGTTTTTAGTTGCTGCATAACCAGACCTTCATTTCATTAACGATGGGATGGAATCAAACGGATTTTAACATATTCTATCATCAAACACACGGTTATGAAAAGTCATTCAATTCAAAAGAATACTTGCTGTACTTTGGGTTGTTGTGAGTGGAATAGGTAAGCGAAAAACTAGCCTACAGAAACTTAGAATATTACTGAAATACGTACTAACTATATGAATTCGTACATTTTAAAAAATTATATTAACATGAAATATCAACTTGAGAGAGAGATTGGTAGAGTTGAAAAACTTCATCCTCATCAACTTTGATTTGAACAAAAATGGAAAAAACATTGGAGAGGCTGAGAGCCTTGGAAAGTTCAAGACACGTAATGTTTAATATCCTATCTAAGCCAAAATTTCAAGCAAAGCGAGAATCTAATAACCGAAGTACCAGAAAGGGTACATAGAAAACCAAATGTCAAGGTGAGAGACTATAATTATGATAATAATTCTTTAAAAGATATAATAATAATAAATTAAAAAGACTATAATAATTCTTTTCAATCCTCCCCTCACATACCTTATAGCGAAATAATCAGAGAAGGATATTTATTTTCTTGAACTGTTGATCCTTCAATGGAAGCAGTCAGCTACGGAAATGGGAAATTGATAAGAATCTTTTGTCAAGCTTTCCTCTTCAGGAGCCGACTGTAAACTCCAACAATCTCATCTTCCACTGAAGAAATGTCCAAGGTGTAATAGAAATACTAAATTTCACTTAGAATCAAACCCATCGACAAAGTCTCCTTTGAACAAAAAGTATCAACATCATAATATATGATTTGAAGTTGGTACTTTGTATCAGCAGATGAAGTAGCTATTATGCTGAATATCTGAGAAAATTTCAAGTTCATGGTGGAAAAATAAATCTAGAGCCAGGGGCAATAAAATGAGGGTGATCTTGATTATGCGTCGTGCCATATTCACACCATTCGTGGCAGGCGCGAATATTAGGCAATTTCCTCCATACTAGGCCGGGCTGGCATTTAATAGCCCGGAAGATAAATTCGAAAACAGGCACTGGATTGGAATGTGGCCTGGGTATGTGGGTGTGTACATGTGGAGGTCATGGAGTCTTTTTCTGAGGGAAAAACAGCCGCAAAAATGCTTCCCAGCCGTAATTTATTGTTTCCGCGCCTTGCTCTCTCATCATTATGATTTCACGCTTGGACCGCCTGACCAAACATACAGCACTCAGCATCTCGTCAGACAAACCCCCTGAAACCATCATCCCAACATTCTAAATGTTCATGGAAAACTGAATTTGGAAAATATCAGCTAAACAATTTACTAAGACCATAACCAAAATTGGAAGGGTAGATTTTCATAATTACGAAAGTATTGGGACATGTGGAGTGGAAATTACAGGAGGCACAACCAAAACATATATACTATGTTTGAACTGGAGTCTAAAGAGTATAGAGTAAATGTAACTGTCGAATCTTTCCATTCGACAAATCTCAAAGAGATCTTGAGATTTTTTTAATGGATCAACATTCAATAGAAATTGTGGTAGGTAGTCATGATCGTTATGGATTCAATAAGAATGGATTCACTTGGAATTGGGAAACCTTACCTATCGGTACCATGTTTGTTCATTTATTGTTTTTTTTCTGAGGATGATGCTCACATGACTTCTAGGTTTGTACGAATGGATTGCAAGAGTTTTGGTAAATGGCAAGACTTCGATGACGAAACGTCAGATATTGGATAATAATATCAGTTGGAGTGGTTTCCGATTTGACTTCTACACTATCAATTATATCCCCATATTCATCTTGAAGTTGTATAGTTTAGTCAGAGGTAAGAGTTTTTTATGTAATCGCTTAGAATTGTCAATTCAGGTACTTTATGTACTTCCAGTGATCCCTTGAAGGAAGCACTGTATGAGAATAAAAATTACTTCCAGATGGCTCGAAACCCAGAACTCTTGCAATACCTTCGTACAAGCCTAGAGGTCATGTGAGCATCATCCTCAGAAAAACAGTACATGAACAAAAATGGTTCCGATAGGTGAGATTTCCAAATTTCAAGTAATGCCTTTCCGTCATTCCCTAGTCAGTACTGAAGTAGTACCCACATGCTCTTCTAAATGTTACTTGGGTCAGTTAGCAAGTTAGTAAGAGCAATACCATTAACTTGTAAGAGAAGAAAACATTTAGGGCCGGTTTCCGAGCTCGGGATTCAGCTAAGTCCTAGACTTTAAACAACTGGAGTCAGAAAATTAGCTTTCCAAAACGGGTCGTAGTCGCAGTTTTTATAACAGTAGTCGCACTTTTTATTTTCTCATTTCTATAATTAGACACGTTTTTCCTTGACGAAATTTAACAATTCTAAATAATTCAAAATAGCTGAAACTTTACACTATTTTCTCTTCATTTTATTTTGTGTTTAGTTTTCTAGTTTTTTGAAATTTAATTCTAGCGTGACTATGACAATGACTGCGACTACGCCCCATTTCGGAAAGCCAATTTTCTGACTCCAGCTGTTTAAAGTCTAGGACTTGGCCAAATCCCGAGCTCGGAATCCGGCCCTTAGAGACTATATAATAGAAAATTATCTAATTTGAGGGTGATATTCGAAGCAATTTCATCTATTGACTTTTTAGTGGCCTCTAATATAGTTTGAGAAGATTAATGAAGCGATACTGAACTCAGAAAACGTTGTTCTATATCAAGCTAAGTTGAGATCCGGGAGCTCTCCTACACTACAAGCAATCCTCAAAACAGTTTTAAGGCGCTTTTTATTGCTCAACGTTGGAGCAGAGACAGTAAAATAATGTTTTGAGGGAACAGAGAACCCATACAAACCAACCCTATTACTGCTAACAGCTATCAAAAGCTTCATACAATTACTACTTATTCAATGGATGGTTTCTAAAATCTTAAATTACACAAGGAATTAGGCTTGGTTTAAATTTTTCCCACTTCCCTAATTCCAATAGGCCTACATAATACTTCATGTGCAAATTTGATATACTTCAATAATCACTCCTAAAGCAAACGAGAATCTGTCATACAATACACCCTATATATCAGGCTTGAATTTATCTCATATCGTAGTGAAGAAATAGTGATAGATATCTTACCTATCCTTACCTATATGGAGTGAAAATAATTAAAATTGCCAGTACGATAATATCATTGTGATTGATACCCTCCTTACCTAAATCGAGTAATAATACTTGATACTTGTCACAACGTCTAAATTATTCCGAAATTGATGTACTATAAATCTGGTTGTTTCATCATAAAACTCTGCATAACAACTGAACTACTCACATAGTAACGGATACCGTACTACTTAAAAATTTTGTTCACTTTTTCATACTGTTCTTGCATGGTTGCAACAATCTCAGGTAGGCTACCTATTTTGTCAACTGAAGGCTGTTCGTTACACTTTTTTTATTTAAATTGGATAATCTTTTTCAATATAATTGTTAAGATCATTATAAGAGTGAGAAGAAGAGGCAACTGAAATTTTTAAGTGGTCTAATAAGCGAGTTATGGGTTGTTGAAGTGCTAAACTCCGTTTCTTTCTAGATCATAAACAGTTTCGAATTTTCCATTGGATTTTTTTTCCAATACATTCCATATATCATTGGCTTTGTTCTAATACGGTATGTTTTTCCGCGATTTATGCAAAAATAACCAAGTTATCGAATTTACGAAAAACGTTACTTTTTTATTTATGAACGATATTGAGAATAAAATGTTTAGTTTTGAAAGATACATTTTTTGAATTTTTAAGAGAAGTTTTGTTAATGTAGTCGAAATCGTTTATGATCTGAAAAGAAAACGGATTTAGCACTTCAACGACCCATAACACGCTTATTAGACCACTTAAAAATTTCAGTTGTCACTTTTTCTCATTCTTATAATGATCTTAACAATTATATTGAAAAAAATTATCCAATTTAAATAAAAAAGTGCACCGAACAACCTTAATGCAGCTTTTCAATCTATTCATACTTCGATAAAACCTTGACATCATCAATCTATGGAATCTATAATACAGTACCAAAGTACCAACGTCCAACTTATTTTAATTTTCGAGATTACATAAAATAATAGATTTAATTTGATGAGATCAACACAATTGAGGTGATCAATACATAATTGAGGCAGATGTTATTCTAGGTAAATTATTTGGAATGAGTGTAATCCATACTAGGAGAATATTTGAATAGATGGAAGAGTTTGGCGAAAAACAGTGGTCTTAAGAGAGGTTCAACTCACCTAATAATGCCTGGAAGAGCCTTGATTTGAAGATCCTGATAACTCGTTCGATAGCTAATCTCAGCTGCTTGTCCTGTGGCTTTATCAGCTTTGAATGGTAGTCCTCCAACAGTTCCAGAGCCCTGTGTGCTTCTGTAAGCAAACACATTACAAAATTTATCAATAAAATATCCATGTTCTCAATGATCGGATGAAAATTCCAAATTAATCATAAATATTTGTGTCTATTAAGAGCAGCGTTATAACATTCACAGTTTAACCACTATCTTATCAAAGACATTATTCTCTCTCAAATAATTAGTGTCTATAGAATAATCACCATGGATAATAGGAAATTCTCAAGTTTATAATTCTGGAGAATTATCTTTGTACAGTGGCGGAGGCAAAAATCGAAACCTGGAAAACTATTCTATGCCATCATGTAAGTAGGTCTATGTTACTATCCAAAATTAAAAGTGAATGGAACTTTCTTGAAGAATAAAAGGAGTTTAAAAAATGTAGAATGTAATGGAATTAAAACTATTCAATTATCTTGTTTGAAGCGCCATAATATTTCAATTATTTAGAAATGTAATTTTTGTTATACACTATAATCTTTTTCTCGAAATAAGTTGATTGAAGAAAAATATTTATTGGAATTATGCAAAACATGGGCACTTTTCACAAGTGAGGAGAGATGAAAAACTCATTTACCAAGGACATCATTATTTTGAAAACATTACAACACAGTAACAAGCAAAGAAAATTCTTCACACTCATTATTATCATTTATTCAAACAAAAGACAGACCCGTGAATTATAGTAACTTGGGAACAAATAATTATAAACAAAATGTAATAGAGTCCTTAGACTAAGTAAGGGCCGATTCCCGAGCTCGGGATTTAGCTAAGTTCGACTTTTAACATCTGGAATCAGAAAATTGACTTCAATTGCAAACGGGGCGTAGTCGCAGTTTTTATGATAATCTTCATTTTCTCATTTATATGATTGGAAACGTTTTTCCTTGACGAAATGAAACATTCCCAAATCATTCATAATAACTGAAACTTTACACTATTTTCTCTTTATTTAATTTTGTGTTCAATTTTCTAGTTTTTCGAAATTTAATTTAAACGTGGACTGCGACTACGCCCCGTTTCGGAAAGCCAATTTTCTGACTCCAGCTGTTAGCTAGAGCTAAAGTCTAGAACTTAGCTCGATCCCGAGCTCGGAAACCGGCCCTAACAGCTAAGAGTTTTGAATCCTTGTTACCCTTCATAAACTTGATGGATATGAAAATTGCAATCATCCCCCTCAATCAAATAATTAGTCTCCACTATACAATCTCTCTTTTTATTGATTCAGAATTTTCCAAAATTTCACTCAACCAACGTCAGTGTTATATTCAAATACGCAGAACACAAAGAAATAGAGGATGAGTGGATCCTATTCAAGATGACACAAATCTGCAATCATTTCCATGTGATTTGCACTGACGGCAAAGTGTGTGAAACAGTGTAACGTTTAGGACCGAAATGATGTTGAGATTACTTCGAGATGGGCTTCTTTTGAAAATGAAATGGTCGGTTGGCAGAAATGGCTGGTCGGACGCAGTTGGCAGCGATTGGGTACATCCGGCCCACCAAGATTCACTACCAGCTGTCAGCATTGGGTGAATCCGAATCGGTATTGCTTATTTGGAAGTAGTACTGACAATTTAAAATGAATGTAAGTCTGCACCTACAACCGGAGACCGTCTTCGAGTCTTGCAAAACGAAATACGACGCCAGCCGAGGGTAGGCAGGGGGCAGAAAGGCAGGGTGGCAGGGCAGACCAATTTCCATAAGCACGCGTCACGGCGCAATAATCTCAGATTTGGGCGACCAGGCAAAGCTCCAAAATGACATTTTACCACCTCTTCCTTCTCATTTATAGCACACACCCACCCCAACTGGATGGAAGGACAACGGAAGCTTGTGGTGGAAATGTGAGCCCAGAATGAATAAACAGGGCTGAAGAATGATGGAATGTGACAATACAATACAGTAGAGGATGCGATTAGCATCCTCTATTAATTTGAAGTGGAAATTGTTCCAGAAGCAGAAATATATAATAATTGAAATTTATTCGATTCTTTTCACAAAATATTATTATAGCATCACACATTATTCTATTTGATATGTTGAGACAGAATTCATTCAATATTCAAGCGACATTTTCGCTGAAATATTATTGGTTTTGTGAGTAGTATAGTTTGATACATCCTAAGTAGTATTAGTTTGTCCACAGAATATAGTCTACAAAATAACATATAGATATGAGAGTCTACAAAATTGGTTGAAAATAATATTCTTGCATTCAGCTAAATAAAACTGATTGATCTCTGGTACGATCATTATTGAACTCTCAAGGATGGTGGATCAATACTTTTTCATTGTTTGATTTGCCTGTTGATGAAATCCATCGATTGAAGAGGAGATAACATTACACAAATGAAACAATTCATAAAAATTTATGGGTTTTCTTGGCCGGAAATAGAAACCTACATATGTAAGTTATATCCATGACTGAGGTCATCCATTATATTAGATACTGTCGGACTAACTTGTAAGTGCGACAAGGCACCGGACGCCTTATGCCCTGTGCCTGGCATCCACTGGAACGGGGGTCGGTCATGTCCTACCCTTGTCTCGCTTATCGACAGGTCCCTATCGATTGTCGTCCACTAACACACACACACACACACACACACACACACACACACACACACACACACACACACACACACACACAAACGCTAGCGAGTCCCTTCTTTCTGTCCCGAGAGATTCGGATACTCTCTATAAAATGTTCACGTCATCACATCGCCAATGTTTCGGCAAAACGGTGCTGGATGATACGCGCAGAGGCCATCTTGCCATGTGGGAGACCGTGGGAAGAGGCAGCCCAAAGCAACTCACTCACTCATCCCTCCAGTCAACTTGCCGTTGTTTTGCTCTTCAAAGCGGCTTCGAGCATGTTGACACAAACACTGTTGACGTCTTTTGTGCTCATGACAAAGCCATCATCTACTACATATTGCACAATCGTTATCGGAATTTCACAGTGATCAAAAATTTCGGCTCAACTTTTAGCTGGGAAACGGACGATGTGCTCTTCCAGCCGACCAAAACAAGCTGTCAAACAAACGTTGTCGAAAATTATCTTAGAACTTGGGAGCTTTCAGTTCAGTTTGAACAATATATTGCGACATGACTTTCTTGATTGGGTAGGGTAAAGTTTTAGAGGGGAGTGAAGTACATCAAAAATAATTTTTAATTATGTAAATGATCATCTAGCCTCGATTTTCATATCCGTGGGTACCGCGAACGCTTATGTGGGCATCTTCCAATAGGAAAATCTTCACTGTATTGAAGCTTTTTGATGATAGCTGGCTATTGTATGTATAGATGATGTATGTATGGATGATGTATAATAGCGATATAATTACTATTGAATAGAACCTTATTTGTCATCTCATCTTAAATCAAAATGAATTATTGTTGTAAATAATTCGTCATTATTGCAAATCATAACAAAAATTCATGAATACATTATAACAGCTTCAACTATTATAATAATTGTGATTTTGTCACAAGAAATGTGGTTTGTGGGTTTCAGAAACATGAAAAAAATAATAAAATAAAATCAATTCAGAATTCTTGTGGTAATCAATACAGTTCGATTTTCTTCATTGAATCCAATAAACTAGACTACATTGAATGAGTGACTGATGAGATTGATAATTAATCAATGCCAGAAGTAAAAAAGGGTTTGAAAGGAGCATTGAGAACAATTCAGCATAATATTCGTAATATCCAATAGGTGAAAAGTTTTTTTAAATGGATGCCAGGATTGCAAACTACATGAATGAAACGGATTTTGTATTACCTTTAGGTAGATCCCCGAGAAAGCGGTTTTTCCTCATTTCGAAAGCCGTTCTCACAATTACAGAAAGGACTCATCTAATAAATTAAAAACGCCCTTCAATGGTGAGCTTAATGGAGCTCGAGAAGAGAAGAGACTAAGGACAGCAGATTTACAGTTTCGTTTGTTTTGCCAGTTTATCACTCGTTTCTAGCTAAGTAGAGCAAGTCTCATAACATTTGATTTGGATACCGTATAAATGCTACATACTGAGAAATGATAATGATATACGAGTTATTCCATACGAGGCCTCCAGAATTACATATAAATTTGTGGTTAAGAAGTAGAGTGGACATTTCTGTGTAAACTTCGCACGTCAACAAATAAAAAAGTCACCCATCCGATTCAATCTTCATAGGTTTTATTAGGAAAAATATAGTTTGGCCTTGGAAAAAAGGGTTACAATTACATCAGAGTGTGTTAATGGAATTACAAAAGTTAAGAAAAACTAATGGAAACTGAGTAACTCTACAGAGAAAATCCCTCATAACCGACAAAAGCCATCTTAAACCAAATAAAGGAAGGTTTAATGTTGGATAGGACACTTTATTTGTTTATTTACGCATTTGCTCTTATAAATTCCTTGAATGGAAACAAATCAATCGTTTAGTTAGATAGATAGATAATTTAGCAGCCACTGACTTCCTCTCAAAGAGATATATGGACTCGTCAATCATTCAAATTATATAATTTAATTGTGTATTTAAAAAAAGATTGCTAAATATACTCTCGAAGGTCAACGAAAAATCACCGTAAACTAAAGCAACTGAAAAACTCCTGAATCGGATAAAAACACTATCCTTCCAGTTCTGTCTTCAACTGAGCTCTCAGTTTTTCAAGCGTTTGACAGTTTGAATGTGTTTAGTACTGTACATTTGGATCTCAAATGTATTGACGCTTGAGGGTCACAACTACGCATTCGAATGTAGTATTAATCAAATAAGAATATCAATAATTCTAGTTACAAACATCTTGGAAAAGACTAGCCAACTAGCTGGCATACAATCATTTCTACACATGATCAAAATTCATGCAAAGCCTTGATGGAATATTCAAGTATGTTGATACATCTAGGACGCTCGCTTACTTGCTATCACAAAAAACAGGCGCAGCAGAAGTTGTAGATGTGGAGGGGAAGGGAGTGTGTTAGTTGTTGAGGAGTGTGTGTTAAGAGGAGAGATATGTTGCAGATACAGGGGTTCCAAGCGTTGGAGAGAGAGCGATGAGGATGGTAGAGAGAGTCATTTATGGTGGCGAAGTTAGGAAAGTGCCTAGCGTGCGAATCGGCACTGCATGGGCCAAGTCGCAGTCACATTAAATTGCCAAACTCTGCCCGTGTGCCTGCGCCATCTGAGAAGTAAGGCAAGCGCCACCGAATTTACACAGATCGTCCCTATATACACTCTTGCTTCTAATTGAAAATTGCTCACCAAATACTGAACAGTATTTGCTGAGAGTGCATGAACGGAATTCGAGCTTGATCTTTCGATATCACATAACGAATAGAATTACATACATGCATTTCATTCATGATATAGAATTCATATTAAAATGCTACTCATTGAGAATGACGACTTTGTTCGATCATTACAGAACATCATTGAGGCATAGCCATACTACATTAAAAATACGTTTCTCATATTTTTCTTCGCAGTCGTGGTGTATCAACTTATAGGATGTCAAACATATTTGAACATTAAGGACCGGTTTCCGAGCTCGGGATTTAGCCAAGTCCTAGACTTTAAACAGCTGGAGACAGAAAATTGGCTTTCCGAAATGAGGCGTAGCACTACCTCCGTAAACAAAGCCATAGCGCATTCGTGTGACGTCAGCACAGGTAGGGCTCCTACACCAATAAAAACACTAGCTGATATAGATCAACTGAAATCAACGAATTTTTATTGGTGTAGGAGCCCTACCTGTGCTGACGTCACACGAATGCGCTATGGCTTTCTTTACGTAGGTAGTGGGCGTAGTCGCAGTCAACGTTTAAATTCGAAAAACTAGAAAATTGAACACAAAAAATAGTGTAGTTTTAGTTATTTTGGAATGCTTCATTTCGTCAAGGAAAAACGCTACCAATATTACTGAATGATAAAATACAGACCATCATAAAAACTGCGACTATGCCCTGTTTTGGAAAGCCAATTTTCTAACTCCAGCTGTTCAAAGTCTAGAACTCAGCTAAGTCCTGAGCTCGAAAACCGGCCCTTAATGTGAAATTGTATCAACTCTGGTGCACATTACCAACTGAATTATCATGGGTTATATGTGATAACGTAAATAATCATAACTATTATTTTATTTAATAAATTTCAAACTTCAAAAACGCCTTTCCCATCCTTGAATAATTGTAGACAATCAATTGAAGTTATTGATATGGGTTTGAATACTACTGAACGTATTGCGAAACAGATCAGTGGAAATTTATAAATATTGAAAACATTTGATTCATTGTACGAAATCTAACACTAAACCTTGTTTACTTGTAGATATAGTTGCATTATCATAATGTGTTTCATACGGGGTTTAAGCGAACATCCGACATTTCTCCTTTTTAAGGGCCTAAGAACTGATTATGTCCTATAGACAATCATACCACATCACCATTATACGCATCTAGAATGTTATTGAAGCAGATAATATATTGAAGATAAAGTTTGTTGGAGTTTTAATATATTACACAAAAATACTGAGGAAAAGTAAAATGTATTTTATGATTTGCGATTGATTATCGGGGAGTAGAAATAGGCTTGCCCTTTCCACCTTTCTGAACCTTTTGAGAGTCGGCTACCCTAAAAAGAGGATTCTAGGCAGACAGTCATAGTGAATGGAGTGAGTGTGTCACCAATATGAAGTTTGATGCATGGTGGGTTGGTGCATGCACTGTGTCAACCACGTGTGCTTCGTGGTTTCGTTTCATCTTCAAACACATATGGTACTGAACTGTTCAAAGATCCAAAGTAACAGCGAGAAAACAAACCGCAGACAAAATTATTAGTACTGTTCAAACGAAAGTCGAGTATTTTCTCAGGAATGTCAAGTGTGAGATGACAAGAGTACTCTTGCACGAGTAAATGCTCTCAACGTGGATGCACGACGCATGGTAGAATATTGTGTTTGGTTTTACTGTGTTTAAATTGAATACAGCCGAGTACGTACGTATTAAACGAAAGCAACGTTCAACACTGAAATTCCAATTATGGTCCGACGAGTCAAGTTGACAGAAGTTTAACTGACTTCTGAAAGGAAGAACACTTCACAACGCATCGTTTGTGTTACTTGTATCTTGAAGTTCATCCTTCTTGCTACATAATATAAAATATTTGGAGCTTACTTTGACGGTTGTATCAGTCAAATTCACGTGTTTCTAAATTCTGAACTCATTGTAGGTATTCTGCCAGCATCACTTCCAGAACAATTTCATATAACTTTCAAAGCTGTAACTTTTAGAAAGCCTATCCGGGGTGAGTCTCGCAGTGTTCTCCATGTCTATTGAAACTGAAGGAATATATCTATATAATCAAAGCTACATGTATTAAAAACTCACCAATTCACATTCCAACTGAGGGCTCGGAAGAAATCTCGGATACCAATAAAATATAATATGATATCGAATTCATGAGATGGATTTCTAACTTCAAAATGGAAATAATTATTGTTTTCGAAATCTTTGAGATTTTCATATTGTGGTGCGTTTTTTAACGGCTTCACACATGTAGGGTGAATCTTGCACTGAGTCAGTGGTGTAGTGGCTATAAATTTTGCAATGGCGTGTGAGGACGCTGAGTGAACACCAGACTGATTGACTCACTACAAGACTCAATACAATTGTCGGAATCGCGGGAGGCCTAAACGCTCGCTCACCCTTGATTCTTCTAATGACAAATTGTATTGTGATGAAATTTTTATAAGTAGTGTAGCGGACGCTAAACACTGAATACGGATACCTTAAAATTATTACCTGTGAAGAATGAACATACAAAATCATACAGGTCGAGCAAAAATCCCGATGTAGATAATTTACGGGACTGCGTCTCTAATAAGTTCTGAAGGATTAAAATACGGTATTTGAACCAATATCGTTCAGAATATATTTCGAGAACAGAGTCTTGTCGGTTTTAAGCTCTATTGTAGGAATTTATATGATCTATGGCTGCCTCTGCTGTACAATTGATGCATTCGCTCCTAAGTCGAGGTAGGTAACAGATAAAAGCTGATATATGAGCAGGTAAGGACAAAGAATAAATATCTCGATCTGACCCCACTCGCTACATCCACTTAGACCTGTTCCAATATCCAGCTTGATTCAATTATTCCAATGATCGTATTCGATCGGTTCTTGATGATATAGAACGTATCAGACACAATAATTGACAGGCTTAAGAAATAATCGAACTCAGAAAGCGAATTAACAAAACTGAAATATATTACAATAAAATATGCAATCATACAGTGCAGGTTCAGAATTTGATTTACAGGTTGATAATAATTTGGCATTAACAGAATAGTTAAAAATTTTCTTGTGCTTGCATGATACCATGCGTGATTCAACAGAATTTTACAATTGATAAAATTTAACAGTTTTGAAAAAATAGTGAAAAATGAATTATAAAATATTTTTAAAAAAAAATGCTCGGGGTCGTGGTTCAGGCAGCGGAGGATAGTTAATCAACTACAAATTCTTATAAATTAAATGTGAATAAATTCTAGGCTCTTAAATGCTAAAGCGCTTGTCGGCGTGGCCAATAATTTAACGAAGAAAAATTTATGTTTTTCTGCACTGAAATATTTTCGAAGCGTAGATTGGGGCCCCTTTAAAACTTATAACTCACGTGAATTCCTTGGCGGTCGTGGTTTTCTTCTTTAGATCAAAAATCGTTTGATCGGCGGCAATCCAGGCTTCAATTTCAGCACGTGGGGAATTTTAATTTAAATATCTCCTTCACCGAATTAATTAAGGGATAGTTTACTTAAGCTTTTAAATTTATCGATTGATGAAAACAGAAATTTATAAATAACAAATAGATTGGCCTAAAATATCGGCTCACAAATAGAACATTTAAAAATCGAACAAGAAGTTTTCACAAATAGGTCTTTGGTAACTATAAAAAGAGATCTACACGGTAAGGATTTCAAAAGGGAAGTGCTCGTTTCTCTAAGCTTTTAGGCTAGACTTCGCTTCTCAGAATCTCAAAGTAATAATTTGCATAAAAATTTGCCATTGGTAGAACGCTTGTGACGTAAACATGACGTCAGTGGCAAGTAGTAGGATACAATTCCTTTAATTACAATAATAATTTAATTTATGTAATTCTTAAAACTGCTTAATCTTCTAGATATAGTTCCTATCATACAATGTACACGTGCTAGTGTAACTGATAAGGCAGGTTGTTGTCTGATAATAGATTAACATGTGTTGCTTTCAAACGATCACCGTCTTGGTGCTATTTCTATGCACTGTGATTGGTTTAGACCTACCAAAGAGATTTAATTACCATGTGGTTCAGTTGAATTAATTATTAATAAATTAATATTCTTGTACAATTTTTATTAGGTTTGAGATTATTATAATTAATTTCTGCCATTTTATCAATAATAGAATTTCATGCTATGACCTATTTAGTTACAATAAGACCTGACGCATAATACAATTTCTTAAATAATAAATAATTTCAACAATAATACATACATTTTATTTTTTATTTTGAAATTCTTGATCCTTTATTGATAGTTTTATAATTTTTAGGAATGATATTTTACCTTGCATGAGAACCGGTATGATATTTGACAATGCTTTGAATCAGTCAGCTGCGTTCGAACTGTTTTTAAAAACATCTGATCGATAGTAAACAAGTGTAACCTCAAAATCAGTGAGCAATTCGTAAATAATTTGTGCTTTATTCGCAAAATAATTATAATTTTATTGAATAATTTTCCTAGAAAATATTCAGTACAGAACGGTACTCTTATCTAATATACAGTTATTGATAAGTAAGCTTTATCGCTCGGTCGCTAACTATTCCTTTAGCAAATTCTTTCATTTTAAAAGGTAATCACAATTTTTCTCTCTTCTCATGAGATCTATTTGAAAATTCATCACACAAAAGCCCCCAGGATATTTTAAATAGGTAATTGGGAGACGAGTCGAAACAATGACTATTTGAAAAATCCGATATTGTGATGAATACACTATTTCATCTCCTTACTTCTACGAAAACTCAACACTTAACACTAAAAACAATATATCGTGCACTTTTGGCTACGAAAAATAAATAATTGATTGTTCCTTTCATTGGATACAATCGAAATACAATAATTAATGAGGTCTCTTTGGATCCTTCATTAAAACAACTCCATAACTTCCATTCACGGGTGGCTTATGAGCAGACCCATAACTATAACAAATATACAAAATTTCACATATTATCCTCTTAGATTTGAATAGTATTTGCAACAAATATAGACTTTCATCATTTTTTCATATTTATTAAAGGTTTCGACTCTTTGGTTTGGCTTTTACATAAATTGGGTGAGAGTGTGATTTTACTTCGGTGACTTGACAATCGTCTACCGTTTGACTCGAGCAATTTCTTATTTGCGCTTAGTACGTTGCGTACAAACAGGATTACACTTGAAATGGCTTTCTTGATTTTTATCAATGTTGGTTACAAATATTAAGTCCTTAAGATTACATTTATCAATTTGAATTACAATTCATGATCTTTTGATGCAACAGTAATAAATTTCACATTTGAAGGTAAGAATTTCATTTTCTTTGGAGTTTTTTAGAGATACATTCATATATGACATAGAACATGCGCATTTCGTGCAAATTAACATAAATATATATTTTTGGTTGCGTTTTTGCTTATGATTTCACATTAAATAATATGTTACATTAATAATTGAATAACGATATTGCTTGGATTCTATTAACATTGACTCTAGGATTTCGCACACATTGGTTGGTGGGACGAAGAAAATTATCGAACAGGCGTTGGTTCTGAATAGATTTTTTCTATCGATTCTGTATTTCAAGGTTAGATTTACACATTTTTTCAAATAAACTTTGTTTATTTTCTTTCCTCCTATTCACTACTAACTTCATCTGATTTATAATTTATAATTATTTTCTGTGGATAATACAATTTTTGTTTTTGTTTTCCAGTTGGGCGGATATAACCAGGCGATTGTTTCTGTGATGATTGTAGCATGAGGCGGATGGCTTGATTAGGTTGGTAAATTTTTAAGGTTGTTTCGTAGTTTTAATCTCTTCTGTTATTAAAGTTGATAATAATTTCTTCATTTGAAGTGGATTGTTGTTTATTAGATGAGATGCGGCGAAGTTAGGTTATGTTGTTGTTTAGGCAGCAGTAGAAATATGCTAGTTTGCAAAGTAATGATTCACAACTTTGTTTTATTGCTTCATTTGTTTGTTTGTTTCCTTTCTCTATCTTACTGGTTATTGCTTCCAGGAAGGCGTCCATATCCAGTGCGGGAGCGGGCATACATCTAACGGTCACCTGCTGGTTTTTTATCCGAGCAACGGTACGAGAGATGGGGGTTCCTGTTTCTGGGGCGTCGTCGTACGTATGCTCTCCCGATGTTTCGTCCTCCGGCTCTTGGGCTGCCGACGGATCTTCCACTAGGATGCAGCTCTCCTCCACCTGTGTCGAAGATAAATCATCCAGTACATTTGGATGGAAATCGGCAGATGCGGTGGCAGATGCGGATGGCGGCGAACAATCGGGTGAGATGTCCTCGGTGTCCGACAGACTTGGATTGACCTGGTCGTTTCCTGCCATGGTTTGTGAGAAAATAATGCGACGAACGTGTGCGGTGAATAAAAAGCGTGAAAGTGTTGACGTGATATATAAAATAATTAATAAGAAATCCAATAGAAATTGTTATAGCTTCGTAGTGAGTGAAATACAGAAAAAGTGGTTTAGCAATGTGTTCAGTGATAAAATGAGTCAAGTTAGCAATATCGTTAACATAAAAATGACACGAACATACAGGATACACAGTGAACACTTATGCGGTAATACAGGTACGCCTCTTATAATTTATTATTACTATTATTATAAATATTTTATTCTTATAATTTCTTGCCGCAATTATATATAGGGCTAGTATTCTTCGCAAAATTTTATATAAAAGCAGTGATACTCTGCTTAAATTATTCCGCAATATATCCGTGATTTAATTTTACTTCCCTCTTTATGTTTTAAAAACTTTTAAAACTGTAAATAACTTCAATCCTCTTTTCTGTAAATATTTATAAATTGTTTCAATATAGACCTAATATTCTTCAAATAATATGACCTTTCTTATGATATCTCTTATACCTATGACTTATAGTACGACCAATTTTCGAATAACACGATAATAAAATTCTGAGTTCGATTTTTTCTCTAAAAATTCATCAATCGATAAATTTCTTTTCTGTTCAAAAATTGGGTATGGTACTTCTTGTTATTTTATATAATAGTGAACAGTTAATATTAAAATTGAAGAAATTCACAACCATGAATTTTTCAAAAAAAAATTTTCCCGTTGTCAGCGCTATAGTATACTGAGCAACTAAATAATCCTCGCAGTCGATTATCCGCCTCTTCAATGCCTATCACTGTTGGGCGCCAAATCATGTGGAGCTCTTCCTGGGGGAGTCACTCTCACCTCCAAGGATAGGACAACACACGTAGGGTGATGTAATGCTGTATTTAAATGCCTCACGTTGGGCCAAAATCATGTGGTGCTCTTCCTGGGGGAGTCACTCTCACCTCCAAGGATAGGACAACACACTTAGGGTGATGTAATGCTGTATTTAAATGCCTCACGTTGGGCCGGCAAATCATGTGGTGCGTTTTTTAACGGCTTCACACATGTAGGGTGAATCTTGCACTGAGTCAGTGGTGTAGTGGCTATAAATTTTGCAATGGCGTGTGAGGACGCTGAGTGAACACCAGACTGATTGACTCACTACAAGACTCAATACAATTGTCGGAATCGCGGGAGGCCTAAACGCTCGCTCACCCTTGATTCTTCTAATGACAAATTGTATTGTGATGAAATTTTTATAAGTAGTGTAGCGGACGCTAAACACTGAATACGGATACCTTAAAATTATTACCTGTGAAGAATGAACATACAAAATCATACAGGTCGAGCAAAAATCCCGATGTAGCTAATTTACGGGACTGCGTCTCTAATAAGTTCTGAAGGATTAAAAATACGGTATTTGAACCAAATATCGTTCAGAATATATTTCGAGAACAGAGTCTTGTCGGGTTTTAAGCTCTATTGTAGGAATTTATATGATCTATGGCTGCCTCTGCTGTACAATTGATGCATTCGCTCCTAAGTCGAGGTAGGTAACAGATAAAAGCTGATATATGAGCAGGTAAGGACAAAGAATAAATATCTCGATCTGACCCCACTCGCTACATCCACTTAGACCTGTTCCAATATCCAGCTTGATTCAATTATTCCAATGATCGTATTCGATCGGTTCTTGATGATATAGAACGTATCAGACACAATAATGACAGGCTTAAGAAATAATCGAACTCAGAAAGCGAATTAACAAAACTGAAATATATTACAATAAAATATGCAATCATACAGTGCAGGTTCAGAATTTGATTTACAGGTTGATAATAATTTGGCATTAACAGAATAGTTAAAAATTTTCTTGTGCTTGCATGATACCATGCGTGATTCAACAGAATTTTACAATTGATAAAATTTAACAGTTTTGAAAAAATAGTGAAAAAATGAATTATAAAATATTTTTAAAAAAAAATGCTCGGGGTCGCGGTTCAGGCAGCGGAGGATAGTTAATCAACTACAAATTCTTATAAATTAAATGTGAATAAATTCTAGGCTCTTAAATGCTAAAGCGCTTGTCGGCGTGGCCAATAATTTAACGAAGAAAAATTTATGTTTTTCTGCACTGAAATATTTTCGAAGCGTAGATTGGGGCCCCTTAAAACTTATAACTCACGTGAATTTCCTTGGCGGTCGTGGTTTTCTTCTTTAGATCAAAAATCGTTTGATCGGCGGCAATCCAGGCTTCAATTTCAGCACGTGGGGAATTTTAATTTAAATATCTCCTTCACCGAATTAATTAAGGGATAGTTTACTTTAAGCTTTTAAATTTATCGATTGATGAAAACAGAAATTTATAAATAACAAATAGATTGGCCTAAAATATCGGCTCACAAATAGAACATTTAAAAATCGAACAAGAAGTTTTCACAAATAGGTCTTTGGTAACTATAAAAAGAGATCTACACGGTAAGGATTTCAAAAGGGAAGTGCTCGTTTCTCTAAGCTTTTAGGCTAGACTTCGCTTCTCAGAATCTCAAAGTAATAATTTGCATAAAAATTTGCCATTGGTAGAACGCTTGTGACGTAAACATGACGTCAGTGGCAAGTAGTAGGATACAATTCCTTTAATTACAATAATAATTTAATTTATGTAATTCTTAAAACTGCTTAATCTTCTAGATATAGTTCCTATCATACAATGTACACGTGCTAGTGTAACTGATAAGGCAGGGTTGTTGTCTGATAATAGATTAACATGTGTTGCTTTCAAACGATCACCGTCTTGGTGCTATTTCTATGCACTGTGATTGGTTTAGACCTACCAAAGAGATTTAATTACCATGTGGTTCAGTTGAATTAAATTATTAATAAATTAATATTCTTGTACAATTTTTATTAGGTTTGAGATTATTATAATTAATTTCTGCCATTTTATCAATAATAGAATTTCATGCTATGACCTATTTAGTTACAATAAGACCTGACGCATAATACAATTCTTAAATAATAAATAATTTCATTACTTTTGGGGTTCAAAAAGTTCATGGATGAGGAATATTGAATTCAATTGAAGAGAGAGCTCCTGGAGACATGTTGCATACCTCTGCATACAACTCAGGAATTCAGAGCTCAATAACAATTGGGAGCAAGACCATTAGACAAATCCACAAACCCCTACAAAAGGTGGTTTATGGATGATTGAAAATGAAATTATATAATCCAATATGACCAAGACTCTCTCACCCATAGATACATTCGATGGCGATATCAATCAAGTTCTTCTTGTAGTTTTGAACAACAGTGGACCAGAATCTATTTTAATAGACGGATATATTAAGAGATTGTCATATTCTCTTTACTTGTTTCAGCTTTGAAAATATATTTATTGGCTCTGAATTTTCTATTGAATCGTCCATATTAATTCATAATTTTTAATTTATTCAATTATTCTTTATTCATTTATACAATAAGTACATTATTAAAATGATAGGGAGAGGAAAAGTAAGACACCTTGTGCTATTCCTCTCCCAAATTTAGATAACAAATAGTCCTAAATAGGTTATAATGATATTATTGGCAATATTTTCTCCATTTTGGTTCGAATAAAATAGAATCCCATCATAAAATCACCAACTCAAACCATTTCCCCCATACTGAGGGTTGACGTCTTTTTTATGGCAGAGGCTCCATATTCATTTACACTACCTCCCCAGCGACCTTCCAAAGGTAAATTAGTTTCAATTTATTACATTATACGATGTCGGCCGTATTTTATTAAACTCGTTGAAGAATGCCTTTATTATACCTGACAGACATTATAAGTTTCCATGTGCCGTGAACAGACAATAAAGCTATGATTTATAGCATACGAGCACAACGCTTCATTCAACCTTATTATGAATGTTTCAAATTCCAACTCAATACTGAATAAAGAACATTATAATTCAGTAGAATAATGATCTTTTCTGAGTTTGGTTTTTGTCAAATTGTGGGCTAATGATTACCTAAATAAAATACCTAAATCAAACTTGTCATCGCTAGATGATCTTGAACCACACAGCATTCTCTATGAGCCTATGCACTATGCAGCCTTCAAATTCAAATCGATCAATTTCCATTGAATTTACAGAAACTTTAGAGGACCAGGTAATAAGATAGGTAGGCTATTATAAAGAAGTCTTTGTTACTATTAAAGCTGCAGTAATCTATACGAAAGGAAATATTTTCATCGAGAGGAAAATTGTAGGAGATTGAGTGTAAAACTCAATTTAACAATATAATATGGAAATAGAGTGTAAAATTTTGTGATTTGTCATAATTTTAGATTCCATCTCTGCAGAATTATATCATTGAGTACAAACAAAATCGTTGCTTTTCCTCGAGAACTGAATTTCGTTTGTCATAACTTTGGTAGAGATCAATTCAACGTTTTTATTTCATCCACTGAATTATTTCAATATGAAAGGAATTGGAAGAGAAATTATACTGAGACTGTTGTCAAGCCTAAAAATGAAGAATGAAGCGCATAATGAGGAAAGGGAGAATCACTGCTGTCACTGAGATTTTATAAAACAGAGAATCTTTATGGTAATACCTCAAGGGATAAGAAAGATACGCTGTCATTTTGAAAGAGCGAGAAAAGCTGTATCCAGTATAATACTTTTTCTAGCCTATAGCCTACATCGTCATCCCCCACACAAAAGAAAATAATTCTTCTCCGCCTATCCTTCCAAAACCCCACACTAATTTTTTAGGAGTAAAGAACTCTTTTCACACTTCACAATGGCAAACTAAGTTTCTCTTTTTTCATCTAACACATCGTGGAGGAGAAAAAGAGCTGCATGGTGGATGAACAAGGGTTGCAGATAGAGTAGCCATTCTGTCTCAGATTATGAACTCTGCTGCTAATCCCAACATATATATACTGCATCTCCTTCAAAAGCGCCCTCATCGTTCATGCTTCTCACACATAACAGAAAAAGTTCTTCAATAAACTTTTAATTAACCTTATGTCAGTGTGGACCATTATAGCCTATTCCATTCTAGGAGTTGTTCAAAATTAGTAGATGGTGTCAACCATGAACGCTATATATAAAACTATTCAATGAGCAACTATAACACCGTATACGGACCACATTGTTTTAAAACTAGATATTCGTTAGTTTGTTTAGGAACATCAAAACAGACCAATAAGGAGTAGGAACAATGAAGAATACAAAGTAGAATAATTGAAATATTGGAGATTATTTCAAAATAAAATTGATGGTATTGATGAGATTGATTTGAAAACATTCAAAAGCGGAAATAGAATATACAATTTTATTACTCAATAATTGGTTTAGGTTGGGCCTTTAAAGACCTTTATCAAATAAAATACAAAAGTGGAGATTTTGAAGATAGATCGAAAGAGTTCGAAATGAGAAGTTTGGCCCACATTCAGCTTTTAATTGCCTCTCTCAACCAATTCAAATTTGAATTTTGCCACTTCAGCCAAAATTTGAATTCAGACCACAAAACCTACCTCTTCCTAGATAAATATATTCTATAATATTTAGGCGTAGAGTAGCGTAATGTAGAGACCTTAAGATAAGATGTGATATTACTTACGTACCAAGACCAACTTTTTACGACTGAGTGTCGCTTTCTCCAAAATTGTATATATCATATATCAATTCCAACCAGTCGAGGAAAATTTGTAGAAAAAGTAAAATGCATAGCTGAAGTAATATAGTAGAATCATCCTTCCTCTCATTAATTCAGTGCTTGAATTGAACAGCCCTGAATTTGACCGAGACAGTGTGATAGAGAAGAGATAGAGAGAGAGAACGAGCATGAGAGATACTTGAGCGAGTCTAGAAGCTTCACATTTCTGAATAGAATTCATTTCGCGTTCCACGGAATGTATTCGCATTCGGTGCATTACCAACGTCTATTACAGCTTCGAGCCTAATGAACTATCTGACTCGCGTACCTCCTATCATACCACCATTGATATATAGGTACTGGAATTTGAGAGTCCATTCTAATAGTATACAATCAACATATTCACATATGCATCATGCCTTCGATAATAAGTACTCAACCTTGATGAAATTGAAAATAAATACTGTAGTTGGATACTTCGGGTGATTTATCATCTGAATATATCATACGATATATTGTCATTATGAGCCGTGAATTTTCTATGAATTGAGAAGCAATAAACAAGCACATAAATAGATACATCAATTGAAACTAAGTGGTTCGTCAAAATACATAATCTATTACTCGGAGGAACTGATAAATTGGTAAGTAGCCTACTCGCAAAATAAAGAGCATGATTTACAGTTATAAACGAGATAATACAATACTGATAATGAATAAGAAAATAAATTTATATTTCGCATTAATTAACAGAAGTATTTGATTGACTAAAGGTGAAATTGCGATACTGAAGTCGGACTTTCTAGTTCCTCCTACGCAGCAGTGAAAAATTCAGAAAAGTTTTCGAATAATTAGTTTTTTAAAATATCATGTTTTGCATAGTTCATGATCTGCTGGAAAATGAGCTCAAAGGTTTGACATCTTTCAAGAAATTCAACGTAGATTGAGACCCCAGAAGGGAGGTTAATTAAATGAGCTGTAATAAAAAATAGCAAATTAGAACCATTCCAGGAAAAATTGAGACCTGAGACTCTCAAACAACGCATTTATCAGGGTCTTCTACTTGTAAGAAGGTAATTGAGATTACATCCTTTTCCTTTTTGAGAAGGGGAAATCATAGTCTCAGTCGAAATACTGAGAAATCGGACAATGAAGATTATGTGATATTGAATTGAGTTCTTCCCTTATTGAAATGTCTGCACCTGAAAATTAAAAGAGTTATAAGAGCCCTCAATTATATGAAATGTAATTAATGAAATTAATTTGAATTTTAATCATTCATCTAACCCATTACTCGTATCCAAGCACCCTCAGGAACAAATAAATCGGTTTAAAGACTAAATTTTCAAAGAAAATTATATAGAAAAAGAAATTTGTTGACACTGTTTTAACAATTTACTTCAACTGATAATTTTAAGGAAAATAACTACTGTAAAATGAATTCCAAGGGAATAGTATTGATTTATGAATTGATAATCTGATTGAACTCCAATGCTAGTGTCAAATGCAATTACACCTACGGTATCACCATTCAGTGCTGTGTTTGCAAGTTATCCATATCATGATTTTCCTACCAATCAAATAGTTTTGATTCAGTCCATCACCTCAAAGTCTCATCATCATAAACATCATGAAGGTGAAAAAAAAGAAAATTCAATAAAATAGAATTTCAAACCGAATATAAGGCTACAAATTGAAAAATGAAAATTAATAATTAATTGAAATATGATTGCAGTAATTGAACATGCGAAAGAGATCTGGAACTAAGTAGGTGAAAAAATTGGAGATTGAGCACAAGGTAAACTATAATTCGAAAGTTATGTAAGTATATCAAAAGATAGGGGGTGGAGGAAAGTAAAAAGCCTTACATCCTTGATATTTTCAAATCTCAAATCCACACGAAGATCGTAAGAGAATACACAATAGAAGAGTACCAAGGAATCCAGATGATACTAATTTAATCGACCATATTGGGATCTATTAGACTATAACAGTGTAATTCGTGTTTGAGTCTCATGAACAAGAGTAAAATAGGCTACATACAGTAGAAACCATGAAGATATTCATCGATTGTGAAAGATTGTTATAACATCCACCAATTCTATTATTTTTTAATCTGATATTCTGGTTTTCAACAAGTATGGAAGAATAATCAAAGCTACTTAGTGAAGATATACCATACATTTGAAGAGAACAGTAAAAGTGGGATGTTATACCCTACTAAGCCCAATAATTAGTGGGAAGGAAGAGCAGAAGCATTGTATCTTTGTTGAGTGTAGAATGGAAACCGAGTATTTTCTGAGAAGATAGAGTGGTGGAAATGCTTGAAGCACACAGCGCACGGCATTGGCAACACAGAATGAATAACGCTGCTGCCGCCACTGAGAAGATGATGATAAGACGCTGATTGCAAATGCTGCCTTTGTGAGAGGCACCCGTCTAGATTGCCATTCTCAGCTGACAACAGAGCGTACTGCTCACATAAAAAGAGAAAGCGAAACATCGATCCGCTATTTGACGAGTCAGGGGCGACATCTGATTGCACCTCAAATTGAGAACTACAATGAGGCTCTGCGTCTGTACTCAAAGGCATCAGTCACCCTAACCTGGTCTTGACCTGACAAATGAGGAGAAGCCAGCAATCATTAATCACAAAACCAAATCACGAAGTATTTTTTATACCTCCTTCTATTATAAATGTGCTCTATTGATGCCCACTTCAGTTAGAAGTCATGGATTGCAAAGGATAATGATAAGATATGATAATTGAGCGAGCAATGGCAAATTTTAGAAATGGGTTAAGTGAGTGTGTGAAAAGTAACGGAAATCATTTGGATGACATAATCTACAAATAAAAAACTTTGTGAGTAATCTATGTAATTCACTATAAATTGCAAAATTTGATCTTTAATTTGATATATTATATGATCTAATTGTACGAAGCACACTTTAGTTATCATCCCTCAAAAATCGTCAGGTTTTTATGCCGGGCTCTGTACAAAGTAATTAGGAAAAATGATAAAAAACGTATTACGAGCCTCAGTAATGAAATCATTATCATCCATCCTTTAATTTGCATTTTTCATAAATTAGCTTAATTTTCATTTTCTGAATAATGACACCACTAGAAACGACCGGGTATAACTCTAACTGATTTGAAATAAATGTAGGAATAATAATTAAAAAATTCATCTGTAGAATAGTTTTCTAGAATTCGATTGTGAGCGCATCCAAGGTATTTCAGACAACCACAAAATTGTGAAAGCTTTATCTAACGTCATAGTTCACCCCTACTCCACTCTTTATCATTGTCACTGAGCTCCACCATTGAAATATAACTTTCCACTCCAGTTTTGTTAGAAAATGATAGACAGTGAGTAAATTGGAAAACATCACAGTCAAATAACAAGTCAGTTATGATTATGACAAATACGTTCAAACTAAAGAAACGTCCTAATATTGTGTGATACATCATGTTGATAGAATTCTATGTTTAAGCGTTGAATCTAGACAGCCCTATATTGAATTTGCTCCAAATATATAAATTGTCATGTTCGCAAGATACCTACAGAATTTTGTTTGAAATATATTCCATTGGCTATTTTTAGGATGTCAGGAGGTAATTTCTGGGATATTTGTCTTGCGGCAGCTTGCTAGGTTAAATGATTAGAAAATACTGTTAACGGCTTATCATGGTCTTATCACATTTTAGGTATGCTATTTTAGTATGGGGTGATTAATCTCCACAAAATTTGGACAGAGTGTTTAAGATTGAGAAGAAGGCAATCAGGTGTACAGAAAGTGGATAGGTTAGATTCCTGTAGGCCTTTATTAAAAATACTTGACTTTTTGACTGTACCATCTCTGTTTATATTTCATACGAAGTTCTAATGTATGGGAAAACGAGTAAAATAACCTAATATTTACTTCGATTTTTCCATCAAAATTTGTAAGAATCTATAAATAATGACAGATAGTTTAACAAATTTAGAGTGGGTTGGCAAATTTGAAATTGTTCAAGGGCTACTTGTCAAATAGAGCACAGATTTTATCACTCGATGACTCAGTAAGTGAAATACCTCTTTCATGCTATGGTCTCCCTCAAGGCACTGTCTTATCACCTACCCTCTTCCTGTTATATGTGAATGAAGTACTTAGATTAGAGTTGAATGGAGGGGAGGTATATTCATTCGCAGATGACACAGTGTTGTTGTATGGGGGGAAACATGGAATGATACCTATGAAACGGCCTCTAAAGGCGTCTCTACACTGAAAAGATGGCTGGATTTCAACTCCCTTAGTTTAAATATTAAAAAAACAGAGTATATTGCTTTTTCAAGGAGTATTGCTGGAAGAGAAGAAACGAACTGTGTACTTAAACTGCACATTAATTGTGAGAATTTTAACAATAATTTAGCTGCATGTAACTGCCCTGAAATAGAAAAAACCAACCACATCAAATACCTAGGTATAATTATTGATGAAGGATTTAAATGGAAAAGACACATTGATTATTTGTGTGAGCGATTAAAGTTTGTATCCTATAACTCCAATAAATTGTGGTCCATACTCCAGATACCAATGTTAAAAATGGTTTACTTTGCAATTGTACAGTCCCTACTGCAATATGGATTAGTGGTTTGGGGGGGAGCATTCAACTCTCATCTATTAGCTCTATTTGTAATACAAAAATGATTATAAAAACAATACGAAATAGACCCATGATATACCCTTCTATTGAAGCCTTCAATGAAATTAAAGTGATGACAATCCGCCAGCTGTATGTATTGAACGTCTTTAAATTCTTTCAGAGTAACAGAAATATATTTTTTAAAATAAATAATGAACATCAACGAACCAGATACAATATAAATAAATATAAATGTTATGACTCAGATCTGACAATCATCCGTAAGCAGCTTATTTATATAGCACCAAAACTAATCAATAAATTACCTTCAGATCTCATTGAATTTCCATGTATCAAAACTGTCCCTAATAACATAAGAGATTGGATTTGCCAGAATTTTTATTTTGATTTGAATATTTTGTGATTTTTTTCGTATAGGAATTGCGATTTGCCAAGATTTTTTTTTTCAATTTGAATATTTTGTGTTTTTTTCGTATAAGTATTACGATTTGCCAGAATTTTTATTCCAATTTGAATATTTTGTTATTTTTTTCGTATGGGAATTACGATTTGCCATCATTTTTTATTTTCAATTTAAATATTTTGTGAATTTTTTTGTTTTTATAAGAATATTATAATTTTCCCTCTTCCCATTTACCATGAAATGCGTTCTATATACCCTGTTTACACTGTATTTATGGATCACTATTTTATGAATAAGTGAGTAGTACCATAGTTATATAGTATATTAAGATACTCGAGAGAATTTTTTTGTTGTGAATTTTGTTTCGATTCTTCGTTTCATAATTTACTATTCTGTAAAAATATTTGCTTCTGTGCTAAATCAATTTGAATCAGGTTAAGCGTATTATAATTTCATCTCCTACTCCCACTGGCGAAAAAGAGTCATCTTATGACAGTGGTTTTTTCACTTGCCGTTTATTATTATTACACTTTGGTTGGATTGTATTGTCATGTTGAGCTTTGTTTGATTCATGTACGTATATGTATTTATGGGTGTGGAATAAATAAATAAATTTGAAATGCTCTTTATAATTAAATTATCTCATTCATTTTTATTTATCCATTTATACTAGTATTGAATAAAAATACTAAGAAATTGTCAAAAATCACAGATTTATTGATACTTAGAAAGACCGGTTACGGTTGTTACACCATTGTCAATCTCTGATAAACTGAGTTTATCAGAGATTTATTTATTATGGATAATTACCACAATATCAACTTCTCAACTACACAAAAAGTATACTCGTATACATAGCTTGAATCCAGGTTGGAGAGATGTGATTATCATATATAGATTATCATAATATTAAAGATGTAGTTATCATAGATGTGGTTCTAATGATAATATTAGAAAAATACTGTTTGGGCTAGAAATCAATTTGAACCAAAAATGTTCAAACTATTACATCACCATATTCCATTATCTTATCTTATTATTCCTTACTAGTATACTGTCAGTTCAAACCCAACTGATAATCAGATACAGTAATCACACTATTCTCATTAGCATCCAGTACACAATAATCTCAGTGTTTGAGATTAGAAATGTGCGATATCAGAAATGGCTCATCAATATTGCAGTCGAAGCCGGCCGGTGTGACACCGTTTTGATGAATGTGCGTGCACTGTGCCCTGTGCCCTGTTGACATTGGTCGGTTGTTGACTTGTTCCCAAATTGGGGTTCGATGCTAAGCAATGAAAATCGGGGCGCGAGAATAAAAACTGCGGTGTCAATGGCTGTTGGGTGGTTGGTTGGTTGGCCGGTTTCTGGTTGGTCGAAAGGAACCACCTCGGTCCACCCTCACTCTTGTGAGAGAGAGACAGTGTGTGTGTTAGTGAGAGAGAATGTAGTCCGAAATCCACAACTCGCGCACCAGCAACCACCTTAATTGAAATCTGAGCCGCAATCTCTCTCCTCACATATTGAGTGAGGTCATCAAACTCTCATCATGAGTGAGTGAGGCACCCTCCTCGTTTATAGCCGACTGTCATACAAAAAATCCATTCAGCGACCCAATCAGCGCACCAAACAAAGTCACTCCATTATTGGCCACAAGTGAGATTTGTCAAATTTTCAGAATCCAACCGACTGCTGATTGGTAATTCATGTTGTTGATTTTGTTTGAAACATGTTTCATGAAAAAACGAAAGATGATGATGATGATGATCGGGAATTGTTGATTTTAGGATTCTTAGACAAGGATGCAGACAGAAAAAGTGAGAGGCGATTGCCGAACCGATCGAAGTCAACATCCTTGTGAAAAACAAACACATTACAGAGAATGGCAGCAAACACAGCCACTATCACCGCAACTCACTTACCCTCTCAGTAGCCTTGTAACTTCTCCCACATCATGGAACAATTCAATTATTTCTTCTAAGTAAAGTTTTCAATATATTTGATATATGTATATTTGCTTTTATAAATAATTTAAATAAGAAATTATATGTTAGCCCCTCTCCTGTCAATTGATAATTTCCGTTACAAAACTATGTAAACTTCAATGTGAATTTGGCCTTAGATGATCAATAAGTTTGAATTTCTTTTCAAGTTTTAAAAATATCAATGATTCACACAGTATTTTCCAGTCATGGTTCAGTGAAATATCTTTATTACTATCGTATTTTAATATAAATTTAAAGTGTAAAAACACTCACATTACATTCTTTGGTGTGGCGACGACCGTTTCGTGCTGGTATTGCACATTCTCAAGCCAGACTTAAGGTTAAGGTTAAGGTTGTATTAAAATAGAATAGTAATAAAAATAGTGAAAAAAGATGGATAACCAAGAAGGAAATATTTTTATTTAATTTGGTTCTTAACTTATCTTAAGAAGTAATAAACATAACATATTCTTGGACAATTTCAATCCAAATTTGGGAAAGGAACAGTTTTGGGCTTTTAACTTATCATTCATGACTGAGAATGATATTGTATCTATCAATGTATAAATAAATAAATATTAGCATTACTGTCACATCATGAAGAGAATGTTTTTGATACAAGAGACAACTGACGTCTTAATCCCAAAACCGAATAAGGAATATAATATATTTAATATATGAATGAAGTATTTATTATGTGTCACAACAGCGTTGAATGTTAACTAAACATATTACTATAACTGTGGTAAGAGACTAGAGTTGAGACGATCTAGAAGTTTGCAGGAATGCTATCTAAAAAGATACTGAAATCTACAGAAACTTTTGGTATAACGTTTATTTCATTTCCAATGAAAAAGAAAATCAGGCATCTTTACAAAAATAGAATATCAGTGGAAAAGTTGTTTTGAACTTGAAAAATATTTTCAGTTTTCAAAACAGAGAGAAGGAGAAAGGGTCGGTTTCCTTCGATGAAGGAGAAAAAACTCGAGCAATGGCAGAGACTAACATTATAGAGAGAAGATAGCGTTGTATTTGTCAGTCTTGTATCAGTTGTCTCTGCTAGTAGAGTCAGTACTCACAGTACTCAGTAGTAGTATGACATTGGATTAAGAAGACAACTTTTATTTTTGGGTCAGCACAAGAAATGCATATAGTGGATTGGGAGTAGTGCTGTTTGTAGCACCATTAGAACAAGCCGCAACACTCCATACAGCTCGACAGCGAGGAGAATAAATTGAACAAGAGTACGGTGTAATACGAGTTTGGTGCGCAAAATGTAGTGCAATGGCTTGCGGTATCTTTCATTCTGACCAAAGATGTACATGAACAAAGTGAAGGTGGTCAAAGGAAGGGTTGAATGAGTTGTAAATGAAGAAGAGGGCATCAATAGTTGCTCGAAAAGAGCAACTCTCTCGCACTTAATAGTCTCCTTCTCCCCTGAGGCGTCACTCGATCTTGCCTTAGACTTTTCCGCTCCAGGTAGCTGCGGCAGTTTGAATTATATATTCATGAGTTTCAATCTGAGTGAAAAATACTGCCATAAATAGGTTCGTGCTCTCCTGCCCAAGCCGTCTATCCTCTCTCTTTTTCCCTCACTTTCTTACTTTACTGATCATTCGCAACAATTTGCTCTATCTTCCTATCACTTTCCTCACAGGAGAGTCATCCAGGTAAACTTCAATTTCATTCTTGCAGGCAGAATTTCTCGCATAAAACTGAAGTGTCTCCGCTCCCTGCATTCAACTAGTTTGTGCCGTCTTATCATCTTTTATGCTATTATACTGTTCAGTAAGATACTATCTGAGATGAGTACGGAAGCTATAAAACTCAATGGCTTGTTAAAGGTGATTTACACGATCTCTAAACAAAAATGTCCTATTCTGATTGACGATGTTTTTCAAGACGAAAGAAAGAGTTCTTACAAACATTTTTCGAATTTAAAACCTCAAGCTCCTTTTTTGTTTATTTTCCCAGATAAGCAGAAAAACTATACAGTATAGAATATATTGTAAACTATATACTATACACTGTGTACATTATATAGTGAAATGATTCCTCAAAAATATCTTATTAAATCAGCATTGTCATTCATGATGTTGTATTTTCAAATTGTTTATTAAATCTTTTGATTTACAGTACAAATTTCCTACCAATAATGAAATGAAACGTCCTCGTCAGGTAGCCTGGCATATATTTTTGGGGAGAATCCGAGAATACAAATAATTGAAAAATTCATAATAATTGAAATTTTCTAATACTCAATTCTGAAAACAATGCAGTAATTCTCAAGGCACACCACTAAAATGGTCAATCTACATATGGATCTCCTTTTAAAATCCAACGATCATGTTTGTAGAGAAAATTGAAAATTCGTAGAGAAATATGTATATTTATTGATGGGTAAGTATAAGTATAATATGGGGATACACTGTAATGAACAAATAGTATACCTCTAGGACAATCAACTACTAGTCGATTTCCATTGACGGAAGTATGGCCACTTATTGTTCCACTTAATTTCCTGTTCATTTGTGGGTGGTTTGATGGGCGAATGAATGAATTGATCGTGACAACGCCGGCGGCGGTCACACTGTGAGCGGGAAATTCAAATTCTTTGTGTGTGCATTGTGCTGCCTACATATTCGATGCGAATATCATTGATGTTCGGTGTATGTGGTCTACTGTGGTACGTACTGTGAATGTGATACAGATATAATCAGCGTGCTTAGTTCGAATTCGAAAATGGCGCTATGCCATTAGGAACCCAGCAAGCGACAACTTGTCACATTTCATTCCACACAGCATGCCACAGATATGTGTGGCATGTGTGTACACCTAGTCGGCAGCATGTGCGTCTGAATTTTAAATTATGCTAATACCGAAACACTCTACACTTTCGTTATCAGAGCGCCCTAGTCTGTGTATGTACATGTGTTGTGTGCACACATCTACTACTTTGAAGCAACTAAATCGAACTGAATTATTCAGTTGGCAACTGATATCTGAGTGTATGCTACTCACACACACACCAGTCGAATTGTATATTGGTGTGGCGATGTTACAAATAGCAGTCGGCCACGGTTTATTTCAATCAGATAGAATAGATAAATAAATGTTGCAGAACAAAATTGTCTACTGTTAAATGAGCAGCACTCGGTTGCCCGATTATAGACTTATCACCAGGAAAAGCATAAATCAAAGTTTCAGCCTCAGACGTCAGAATCAAAACATTTTTCTCAAATACATAAAATGAGTAGAAATGTACATCATGACTCCTGTACGCAACTTGGGTGAGACGTGGGGGAGTCTACTTCTAACTGAAAAAATGCGTTGATAAATCAATTGAGTGGCATGACATAACCGATGAGTCAGAGGGGAATTAAACTGGGGCAATTCAGAAATCGTATCAAAGTGTGAAGAAGGATCTCTATACGTACAGTGACCGAACGAGCTTTATATTAAGAATCAGAATATATTTATTCATCAGATTTCATCAGAATGTATTGGAATCTAGCGTAAAAACAATTCATGAGAAACTATCCTAATACCATAGTTGTTAACATTTTTTTTAAGTAGAGAAATATACAATTTCTGAAATCCAAATTTAAAAAGAATTCAACTGATGTGGACTGACTGGCACTTGTTTCAAGCTTTATGTTCGATGATAATCCTAACAGAAATTGAATCCAAAGATTGATGCAATCATTCACATGGAATAAATTTGCATCATACAAATTTTTTTCTATGTTTTTCATGTACATTTTCAATTTCAAATTTCATATTTTAATACAAATTTACATCACGAAATCTATATGAGAATTGGAAAATAATAATTATAATATTATCAAGTTCTTTCGGTCTCAACAATTATACTCTTTAATGCTTTGAACAATACTATAAAATTGTTAATTCAACTTTAAACTTCAAAGTTGAAATGTCTCCTTAAGATTTTTTACCTATAAAGAAACATTATTCAAAGCAATCCTTGCAGTAAATCGAAAACAATTAATATTTGGTATCAGCGTTTCATAGGAATGAATTATAAAAATGATATTTCACACGAGTTTGAAGGATACAAAAGATATAATAATTGGATAAATTAATACAGTATTCAAAAGTTTGAACTGCAAAAATATTTCCCCTAAAGTATCGATTAAGTGTTATCCTGGTCAGTAATGAAGTGGATAGGTGTAAACAATAGTGTGAATTTATGGAATAAAAAAGAGACAAATTATGTGTACTCATTCTGCTCCTTGGGCACTTTTCAAGTGAAAATTCGTCCCTCACCTCCTTATTACTCACACTCGAAATATTATTACTAGCATGACCCGCCTCTATGGGAGGCATTTGAGCTTCCTACCAGAATTGGCAAGATTATTTCACTAAATTTCCCTCAGGCAACATCTCGGCCGATTTAATTCTGTGAGGTGGATATGCAGTGAGAATATGATCGGTATTTGTCAAGCTGACTTTTTCGAGAGAGTCTGAAGATAATAGGATAGGCTACTGTGAAATTTGACTTAACGTGCCCAACTATGGAAAGTTCCAGCTTATTATACTACACTATCAAATAAATACTATACACACACTGTAGCCTACTATTATCAAGAGTAGTATTATCAATTAGTATCATAATCTTCATTATCTTTATTGGGTTCCTGAAAAAATTACACAACCAATTCTTGGAATATCTTGAGGATATCCTACAGTTTTATCATGTTCAACTGAAATAGTTGTTCCTTTCCTGGGTGTGGATCAAAGGCAAAGTCTATTGAATCCATTGCTATCCCATCACTTGACCAACGTACACGGTGTCCCACGTCGATGTTTACACGTTTAATTTTATATTACGTGCCCATTCAAGCACCGAACTTTTTTAAATTTTACACAGTTTACAAAGAAGGTTCTGAAAATATTCTGGGAAAATTTCAGCTCCCTAATTTTTGTAGGAACAAAATGGCGGCATATAAAAAAATTTACCAGTTCGCTTCCTGGATAAACTACTGCCGCCATTTTGTTTCTACGAAAGTTTGCGAGCTGAAATTTTCCCATCATATTTTTATATTTTTAGAACCTACTTTGTAAACTGTGTAAAATTTAAAAAAGTTCGGTGCATGAATGGGCACGTAGTATAAAATTAAACGTGTAAACCTCTTCGTGGGACACCGTGTATTTAAATTTATTGATTATCCGTGACGGCAATATTATCAATGTTAATCGTTGTATATTCAATATCATGTTGATTCTATGTGTTTTATTACATTACGGATGAAGGTTGTTGTAAACAAGTATTTATTATAACGTAGTTAAGTTGGAATCTGTTGCAATGTGATGTGAATATGTTATAAAGCAAATTCTCTAAGATTTAGATGGATTTTCAGGTGTAATTTTCATGTCATAGTCAAGTTTCTTATTTAAATTCACTATTGAAGGTAACGAAATACTGCAAACTATCACAATAGTGAGTCTGGTAAGAGTATCAAGTTTATTATAAGAGAAGTTGCGTCTGAATACAGTATTCGGTATTTGTTTCAGGGTGTAGCAGCATCTCTATCTCTATTACTACCTGAATTATTTTTTTTATTGGAACTGAGTACTGACAATACATAACAATGTTCAATTCTGACAATCGGAATCTTTTTAAGTTAGTGTTATATACAATTTAATGACTGAATGGACTCTGTTTCTTCATTGAAGTCAAGAAAGATTATTATTACCATTCTATGAATATTTCTATTAAGTTGATTAATTCAATTGAAGAATGGGAGGAGAGTTGACATCAATAATTTATTCATATTTCCTGAATATTCTTAAAATTTAGAATTTTCAAAATTAATTTGATGTTTCTTCAATCGCGATTTGACTGATATACCAGTCATTCATGGCGAGGGCGTGCAAATACATGCATGAAAGAGGTCACTCGATGTTAGAGAGACGAATGAGAATTCCATGTGAAATAACCTCTACGCCTCTACATTGAGTTGGGAAGTACGCAGAGAAGTGCTGACCCAGTAATGAGGAAAAAGGAAATATTTCTTTTGCAATTTGCATGGAAATGAATGAAAGAGAGAAATATTCGATGGAGATGTAAATGAATCGACCAGAAAAGCACGCCCGATGCGACTTCAAATAGAACTGAAATAATAATCATTATTGCTACCGTTCCGGTATTGTGCCAATGAACGAAGTGTTCATTTTCAAGAGATTCCTACTCAAAAAGCGAAGTATTGTCTTCAATCGTTGGATGATTTTTCTCAGTAATTTGAGAAGAATTTCCATTTACAGTATTGTTGAATAGCAAAAAGGGTTTTGAGCAGTGGGAGAATGAATGAAAAAGAGAACTCCTCATCCATGATCGGGATGGGGATGGTGTGAAGTGAGGGGGTGGTGTAGGCCTATCAAGCTGGATTCCAACATATCAGTGATATTAAAAGTGACTGTTACTGTGAGAATATTATTCTTATAAGTCCTAATGGGACTGACTATCCATACTCACTTGGCCGTGCTGAGTAAGAACAGTCCAATAAGAAATCATGGAAATTATATTCTCACAGTGCCGGATAATTTCATTGTCACTGATATGTGGCAATCCAAATCCAGCTTCACTGCATATCCTAGCTGAAATGTTTTGAAATCAGAGCCAGTCTGGTATTTTGTTTTAAAATTCCACATTATTATATATTCCATCATTCTAAATAGCCTACTTCGACGTATTTTCTACATTGTCTAAATATTCGATGAAGAACGTTCAGTTTAGTTACAATAGGTTTCATTTTGAGAGTATTATGAGAGAGAATGAAAATTTTACATTTTCGATTGAAATCCCTCACACGAAGAATATTTCTTTCGGTCTTTTAGCAGCGACTCCAGATGTAACACTCATTGAGACTTCAGACTACCTGTATCAATCATCATATCAATCAATCAAATTACACGTGATTTGGAAAAATCAAATAGACAAAAGAGAGAGCATTGCCGCAAGAATTCACTAAACCACAGCCGAAAACTTTTAGACCCCATTTACCTAAAAGCGATCATCCGTAGAATAGTTTCAGTGGCAGAAGCAGCAGAAGTACTTTGCAACTATGAACGACATGAGCCCAGGTTCGACCTACTTCTACTGTTACGAGATCATTGAGTTTCCTTTCAAGGTTCCAGATTTGTGCCCCAAAGGCAGAAGCCAATTTGTGGTATAAACTTTCCTTATTCACTTACAATGGAGCTCCAGAATGCAGTTATTTAGGACCCAATTCAGAAACTTTATCGACCACTTGTTACAGACACTTCTTTGACAAGTTCAAATAGGTAGCCATCGATAACCTACAATGGATCAAAATTCAGTCAAATTCTGCTGAAGAACATTTGAGTTGGATAGTGGAATGTATTTGGGGTAGAATGAAGAATGAGATTTTCTCATCCACTCTCAGACATTTGATACAGTTGATCTAAAATTTTTGAGGTTCAAATAAGCGTTTTCTTCAAACACTAATTTATTCTAATGCAAATAGATAATTTCAAAGTAAATAACATCAATCCTTGATCTATTACGAACTGCGATGTCTTATCAAATTTTTAACATTGTATTGAAGACTTGCGGACTACATTCATGTGAGAAATATGGAAAGTTTAATAATAAGATGAAACATGTTTCCGGACTGGGATCAATTGTCAACAATCTACAGATTTGGCAACTGGATTTGTTGAAGGCTGAAGACCTGAAATATTTCTTTGAACTCTGAGCGATTCTAAAGCATACTTTTTTCAATCAGTGAGTAGATAATCCATATTTTCCACCAAATATGATCTTAAAACTTAATGAAGCATCCAATCTATTTTGTAATTTGACTCGAATTCACAACTGATTAGGCCTACCACCAATAAACCTTACACGAGACACCGTCAAACAGATTGACTAATATACAATTATTATACTTTCCAGATTCAATATTGATATTTCATAATTTTATGATTGTAGCATACAGACATAGACATTTTTCAAGCTCTGAATCAACAAACTTGATTCACTCATTCTTGTCAACCCTATTAAACCTATTCTTTAAAATCTATTTTACAAGTCATGATGGAGTGAAGGTGGTTCATTCAAATGCTTTTGTCTGAGGATAATAATGACAGCTGTTATAAGGCACTTGCTCATGATTACAATTATAATATTTGAGTGGGTGGATTATTACAGCTGGCTCGCTGATTGCCTCCACCACAAAAGTTGCTTTGTATCAATTGAAATTAACAATGTGTCTCATCAAAAGCTGACAATTCCAGTGTTTCTGTTCATTCACTTCAAAGTTTAAAATTGTGAATACCTCAGAATTATTTTACAAAAAATCACTGCAAAAATATTTTTGAGAGCAATCCGAACGATTCACTGTGAGTTACTAGATTAAATATTATTTTAGATTTGAAGATAAATGAGTAGCCCAGTATATCTTTCTACAATGACGACTGTTCTTGATAACTTATCGTCCACTTTTCCTTATACCTTCGGGACTTCATTCTCACAATATACTCAATAATGAATACAGGGAAGGAATCGTACTTCATGAAAAATCCAGTCATACTTTTCCGAACTGGATATCTCAAATCAAAGTTTCTTCCCAGTAATCTTTAACTGTCGACACTCCAAGACTAGAAACTTCTCCTATATGATCCCATGGGTATAAAATTTCTTTTTCAAGACAATACAGATTCAGTTGTTTCTTTCTCTTTCAAGAAGATATTGGCCAAGATTAGGTCTCTCTCCTTCTGAATGTGGCGCACTTTTTACTTTCATCCACCATCACTCAGCCTCACGCTTCGCCCGAATCCTTCATTACTCATTCCCCATCTCACTCACTTCCTGGTTCATTCCTCTTGTACTGTTCACCAGGTTGCATCATTTCTTTCAAGCCACAAATGTCATTCTACATTCTTGTCTTCCCCGTCAACAATCTCGTAATTCGAATTTGTCCTACAAAACTCTGCTCTCCATTTATTTTGAATAAACAACGTCAAAAACAAGTCCTAAATGAATCAAGTGTAGGGAAAATGTTGTGGAGACATTCTTACCACAAGCTCAGTTTATAAGTATGCCTCACTCTCCCCACGATTTTTAGATGAGATATTATTAGACAAATATTAGGAGATAAAGGTCATATAAAACAGTATGGGGAATGAGTAATGAAGGATTCGGACGAAGCTTAAGGTTGAGTGATGGTGGATGAAAGTAAAAATAGATAAAAAATCTGGTGTGGTACACTCACACAACTTTCCTTGCTCATATTCGAAACTACGATCAGACTTTTGTATATGTGTATATATAATTGTTTTCAGAGTACTTTTTCCTTTGTGTAAATTGTGAAATTCAATGATTTTTTTAGTCGTCATTTTTTTAAAGTCGTCAAAACAGCTGTTCTACAGATGAAATATCTCGACTATGTGTTCTTTTTATGAACTCTACCTACCTACCTCATGCACGAGAAGGAGGTTACAAAGTCCATTTCTCAAGGATGGGGTGGACCCCTCATTAGTTTCCCCAGAAAGGAGACTCATGCCAGTTAATAGAGCTGATAAATAACTATACAGAGTATGAATTTGAAAAAAATCGGTCAAGTTATTTTGAAAAAATCGTGAAAAACATGGTTTTTTAGTAATTATTCGCCATTTTTCTCAAGAATATTACAGAGCTCCTGCAATTTTCCAAGGAAAAAACTCATGTCATTTGATAGGACTTATGAATAGCTACCCATGGCTTGAATTTGAAGAAAATCGTTAGAGCCGTTTTCGAGAAAACCGTGAAAAACCTGGTTTTTGGTCATTATCCGCCATTTTTCTCAAGAATATTACGGAGCTCATGGAATTTTTCCAGAAATGAGACTCATGCCAGTTGATAGTGCTTATGAATATCTATCCATGGTATGAATTTGAAGTAAATCGTTAGAGCAGTTTTCGAGAAAACGGTGAAAAACATGGATTTTTCATCCGCCATTTCTATTTTTTATCCGCCATTTTTCTCAAGAATATTACGGAGCTCCTGAAATTTTCCCAGAAATGAAACTTATGCCAGTTGATAGGGCTTAAAAATAGCTATCCATGGTATAAATTTGAAGAAAATCGTTGGAAAACGAATCGAGAAAACCGTGAAAAACATGGTTTTTTAGTCATTTTCCGCCATTTTTCTCAAGAATATTACGGAGCTCCTGAAATTTTCCCAGAAATGAGACTTATGCTAGTTGATAGGGCTTATAAATAGCTATCCATGATATAAATTTGAAGAAAATCGTTAGAGCCATTTTCGAGAAAAACGTGAAAAACATGGTTTTTTAGTAATTATCCGCCATTTTTTCCGCCATCTTGAATTGAATTTTATTGAATTTCTTATTGTCGGGTCCTCATGGTATAGGGACCTTAAGTTTAAAATTTCAAGTCGATCGGTTAATTAGGAATGGAGTTATCGTGTTCACAGACATACACACACATACACACACACACACATACACACACACAGACCAATACCCAAAAATCATGTTTTTGGACTCAGGGGACCTTGAAACGTATAGAAAACTTGAAATTGGGGTACCTTAATTTTTTTTGGAAAGCAATACTTTCCTTACCTATGGTAGTAGGGCAAGGAAAGTAAAAAGATAAAACAGTCATATTGACATTTATCACCTTCAAATTTCTGATCATGATGTGTCCTGATTATACCTGATTTATGATTATGTGTGTTATTTTTCTAGGAACTGTTTTCAGAGAAATGTATTTAACAAACTATCAAACCTGGAGTAGATATTAATGTGATTTAGGCCCGCCGCAAAGTAGACCCACGCTAATCCACGAAAAGCAACCCACGCCGTGGGATGTTTTGTAAATAATTGCTATAGAATTATTCATAATCAATCAGCTGACAAGTGGATTATTCATTGCATGTATCACACAGATGTCTGGAGAAGCTCAACTCTCAATTTAAAACTCAACGGATCACGAAATCTATGAATATCCACACTCCATATCATGCTATATTGTGTTCTAATCATAACTGTATGAAGTAATAAAACCAGATGTGTACAAAAAATGAATGGGGTACAGGCGAGTCAATCCGAAACATTGGGGATGATTCAGCGGGAAAAGTCGAAGGAAGTGAAAATAGAATTTTCTCTCACCGGAGGAAAAAGAGCAAAGTGGGCATATAACCTCATTACTATCTTAGCGAATCGAAGATAGAAGATTTTCCCTCCAGGAGGGAGTGGAGTGCTTCGGAAGGACATTCGTTGAGGCTTTATTAACGTAATGGAGTCTAAAAAAGATGCCTCAAGTCTCAAGTCTGAGACCTTCATCTTCACAAGATCTTCTAGAGAAAAAATTTACAGTCTGAAACTAGTACACCACTTGCAGTCAGAAGTTTATTAAATTCATGAATTCAAGAGCAATAAACGGCTTTGGATGTAATTTTACAAATTATTTTAATCTGAAATATTCTGGGAAAACCATAAGCTATGAGCAATAGTTCAATGGAAAGTCTCCAATAGATGATGAAAATGTAACTCATAAGCTAGTTACACACACATCGATTTTTAATCGTACGATTTTTGCCATCCTTATAAATATTATTAGATTAAACAGATTACTTCAAACAAATTGATGTTTGTCAAGTTTCGTTTAATCTGATAGAATTCATAAGGACGGCAAAATATCGTACGAACAAAATCGATGTGTTTGTCTATAATACGTATCATAAGGAAATGATTAGACTGGTGCATTTTTTTGTGAGATGTTTTCAACAGATTTGAGAAAACTAGTTTGCTTCTCAAATAATGAAAAATCGTTGACAATGAAATGAATTGGATTATCGTTACCGTGAATACATTGTAAATTCTGATACTTATCTAGCAATAGTTTTATCAAGTATCATAATTATAATAATATAATTACAGACATGGGTGACAAACCATATCACAATTTCATTCCCCACTCCCAATTTTCAAACCCGCCCCCAAATTGAAGAAAATAAGGATACTACGTGTAGAAAGGACCTCATCATTTTCCAAAATGAATTCCAGATTTTCAAATGTTTATAAAATATATAATGGATCACCCATTTTATTAAGTATGAAAAAGATTCATAAAACGCTCTAGTAAAAAGTAGCCTCTTTTCAGTCTAGTTTTGATTAGATGGTTTGGATTGGATTGGATGATTTGAAGTTTTGGTTGAATTTATTCAATTTTGCACTGATATAAGTGTAATAGTTTCAGAAGATTTAAATTGTTGTCTCTTGAATGATAGTCAGCTAGCTGTTCCAAAGTGTTATAGAATAGTCCAATAGGGAACAGTGAAATGGCCCATTAATGGAGCTTAATTATTCTTTAATTGCTCTACTTGGGTCGTTAATAAACACTTCCTCCTGTTTCCTCCTTACATTAATGTTTTTAAGTGTCCTTACAAAATATAAGTAGAAGCATTACTGCTCAGTGATCCTACTACTTCGGTCAATTCTAAAAGTTCCTAAAAGGTTGGAGAAAGTATTTGCTATCTCGAGGTGACAGCCATGTAAATGGAGTTGAATCTATTTTAATATCTTTGATGAATGTGAGTGGTTATCAGTTCAAATTGTTAATTATTCATTCAAAGTTTGAAATTTCACTTTGAAAATTCCAAAGTCTTTGGACTTTAGATATTTTCATATCTATAATAAAATGATTATATGTAATTGTCTTGATGAATTAAGCTATTCTTAGAAAACCATTAATTAACTAATCTAGCAACAAGGTTATTGAATTACCTAGACTCCAGTACTAGTCTTATAACATTGCTCATTCAGTAAGGCCTGCAAACCCTTTTTAATTACCAAATGTTTTGACATCTTCAAGTCATATCTCCAATTTTTAAATAACAAGAGCTTCTATAAGAAAAACTAACAGCAAATTGTATAATATCAACTTAAGATGAAAGTATTTAATACATGAATCTATGGATTGTTACATAAGTGATAAAATTATATTGTAAATATAATTGAAATAGATGGAATACTTGTTTGATAGGATAGAATGGTGATTGCCTTATGTGACACCACAGTATGAAAAAAATTCCAAAAGAGGAAGCTACAAAATTAGCATTAATTTTTAACTCCAATTAATACTAGGCTGAAGTAATGCTAATTTTGTAGCTTCCTCTTTTGGAATTTTTTTGGTCAAACTTAATCACTTTTACATTTGTATTAATCTTTGGTTTCAAAAGATTCAACTTATCATCAGATTGAAATTCAATTTCCGCATGTATTTTTCACATTATGTTAGTAACTAGCAGTTGTAAAAAAACAGTTCCTCAAGTACTAATAAGAAATGGATTAATAAATTTCTCAAATTTGCTTATTCTCAACAGAAAATTTTTATTGCTTAATTGTGACACTTGACCAAAGTCGACCGGATTTCTAGAGCTTTAAGTTCTAGTTTCATTATCATTGCCAAAGAGAAGTGCATGTTGAGAAGTTTTGAAGCCATACAGATTTGAAGTGCTCATACTGAGGTATTGATTATCTGACATGGTGCCCGTTGCCAGCGACTGTCGGGGGTCACCCATTCTAACAATGTTGTATTTGCTAACTATTAGAACGCACGGTTCAAGTTTCGGAGAGCCCACATTGTTCAAGCAAACTATCACTGGATTACTGAGATCCACTCAGTTCGGTTACCAAAACTATTTTAGTATCTCATATACGAACTATGTTGTCACTATCTTGATATAACAACTCAATTTCTGGTTCAGCATAATCAACTCTAGTCTCTAGTTTATTTGAAATTGTCTCTGTCTCCCACTTGTTTATTCAAATTATTTTATTTTGAACTTCTATTGAATCAAACTTTTATTGAGGTCCATAAAATTTCAAAATATCGAGATTGGACTGTATATCAGGAGCTATGCCTACATTCCTATAACGACAAAATGCGTAATTTGGTAGAAGAATAAAAATATAATTATGTAAATTTCATCTGGAAATCCATGAATTACCAGGAAAGAGTAAGTATCCTTTTAATGTTCTCATAGTTCTCAATGGAAATGTGATTTCATACTCATACTTGTGATATAATAATACTCCTAACATGAGTTGGCATAATAAGATAAGTAAGCTTCTGTTAATTTTATTCATAATTTTTCTAATTACATAATTAATTCATAAATTTAAAAATAATTTACCTAGTTCCTAATTAATTTATTGTGATTCAATAAATTCCTTCAATTCACACGGTCTTCGTTCTAGAAGAGATTCAACCATAGACTCATAATATTCAGCAGCTTATATACAAGAGACATCAAGCCACAAACATATCTTCAATTGTTGAATACATTCTTGCAACTCACAACTTCACAGTGTAGTATACCTTATAATTAAGGGGTCAGCACCCACCCTCCCCCCAAGCCATGGACGCATACCCCCCCCACAATTTTGGAAAAATTCAGCTTTCCCAAGATTTGATTTTTATCACACAAACCCCTCCCACCCCCACCAAACCAAGATTACCAAGTAGGCAGTCTGAGTTCAAACCCGCACCATTGTGGGCACTCCTGTAATAATTTGAGTATTTAATCAAAATGTTACCAATATCAATCACTTGAGAGTAACTCAAAACCTAATAATATGTAATATGGCAATACTATAATGTGTGAGTGGAATAAAAAATCCAATTTTACTATTCTACTGAAGGATATTGGAAATCGGGATTTTACTTCAGTGATCTAAAATATGTGTTGTTTAGAACATATTATGTTTATTGCATGATTTCCTTCAATTTGATAAAGTTTTATAAAAAGTAGACTAAAAAGGTAAAATAATATAAGAGTAAAAAAGGTTGGCATACGCCACTGGCTATGCCACTCAACTGTGAATTTCAAAAGTGGTATCAGCACACGTTTTTGCATCTGAAAACAAAAATTTCGCGCTGTCATTGAATTAGTGTGCATAATAATATCAATAACAGTTAGCTGCAGATCGGGAGAGCGACAACTCGATTTTTCAGTCTTTTTGGAAGCGAATTGGGAGGAGGATAGGCAGACCGCCAGTGCAGTTCGGATCCAAAACGGGCGTGCCGATAATAAAACACACAGTGCAGCTCGGCGCAATCATAACACTGTAATTGAATTACGTGCTGCTCTTGTCTGTTCTCTGCTCTGTTCACCCAGCAACGCTTGTTCTGTTTAATCGTTTCAAATGCAATTAATCTACACATCAAGAGAGCTACCACTACCACGACAACTCTACTGCCCTGCCCTACTCTGCCCCTCAGCCCCAAGCTACATTACAGTCCAAACCAGCCGACAGCATCACATTGTCTCCCTATCCCTACTAATGACAACCACGTTTCTATTTTTCACGCATATCGGGCGAATACTATCAAATAGGGCGAATATTATCAAAATGTCATGATGTTTGACTTTTGACAGAAAAATTTTACTCTATTTTATTTGGATCTTTGGACCACCATAATTTATTATTCTATAGCCTCATTTTAAATTATCAGCAAATGATCTAATCAGCTTTAGAGAGGAGACAGGATCGACTCATTATCTGAAGTGGAGTAAGGACGGCTACATATCG